>NC_041389.1:349555224-349574652 GCF_002162155.2 Triticum dicoccoides
GGCAGGACCGGATTGGTCCGGGCGACGTGGCTGCGGGGCGGCGGACGCGTCCGGGCAGCGGCGGACATGTCCGGCGCGCGAGGGGAGCGGGGCTAGGGTTTGATCTGCGCGAAAATTCGGGGGGAGGTCTAGTTTTATAGGTAGAGGGAGCTAGGAGAGTCCAAATGAGGAGCGGTTTTCAGCCACGCGATCGTGATCGAACGACCGAGAGCATGGATGGGAGTTAGATGAGTTTTGGGCCAGTTTGGAGGGGGTGTTGGGCTGCAAAGAGAGAGGGGCTTTATGGTTACCCGGTTAACCGTTGGAGTACCAAACGAACTCCAAATGGCACGAAACTTGACAGGCGGTCTACCGGTGCTATACCAAGGCCGCTTGGCAAGGCTCGGGTTATTCCGAGAAAGTTTAACACTCGCTCGCAACGAGAGACGAAAGGGGAACGCCGAAGAGCATACGAGCGCCGGATTGCAAAACGGACAACGGGGAAAAGGCTCGGATGCATGAGACGAACACGTATGCAAAATGAAATGCACATGATGACATGATAAAATGCAACACGCAAGCAATGACATGGCAACGATGGCGAATAACTGGCAGACACCTGGCGCATCGGATCCGGGGCGTTACAACACTCCACCACTACGAGAGGATCTCGACCCGAGATCTAGGATGGCACCGGAGGGAAAACGGAAGAGGAAGATAAGCGGTAAAACTAAGTTGCTTCTTTGACGAATGAGTGAAACCACGAACCTTGAGAGGTTGAGCAATTAGAGATGAACGAGATTGCAAACAATCCGTTAGAAAAGAGGAACGAGGAACATTATGCAAACCTTGAAGGTTGCAAAGACATGAATCAAAAGTTTAATGGAGAAGATCGAATTCAAAACCACTCCGGTTGAAACGAGATAAATGAGGAACAAGGAATATCAAATTCGGACAACACTCCGGTTGAACATGGAAGGAATAGGACATGAACTTGAGAAGAAGGGATGATGCTTGATGAAAACATGACACAAAACCTCCGGAAAGAATTGAAAGAATTGAAAAGAACTTAGAAGGAAAGGTTGAATGGAGTTGTTGAGAAAATCAACAACGAAAGAATAAGCTTTATGTGGTCTTATGGATAACCTTTCAAAATTATGAGATGATAACCAGCCACAAGCGGAAAAGATAGGATAGCTTAGAAGAACGAAGGAATGCAAAACTCCACTTCAAAAGAATATGGAGACTTAATTGCACTTCGAGATGCGAGAAGAAAAGATACTTGACTCCTTGAACAAGAATCTTGATGAACACTTGAAGAATGAATCAAATCATGAAGAACCACCATGAAGAACTCCGGTAACAAAAGAATGACACGATAAAATTGAAGGATGAAAGAATAAGATTAAAGCCTTGCGATGACTTAGATGGCGGTTCCGACGAAATGAGTGAGGAAATTGAACTCCAGAAAAGAAAAGATTGGAAACACTAGAACTGAGAATTACTTCATCATGAACAATCTCCGGAAGAAAAGAATTAATCACCTCGAGGAAATAAGAATAAGATTTATTGTATGCTTATCCTTCATCAAATTACATTGATGACAAGCAATGGATTTTTGCATACTACTTATTCTCGTAGAAAGGATGGATTAAGAGAGATATAGCGCAAACTTGCGAAGGTATTGATGGAACCACCGGTTGGATTTGTTAATAATGAATGAATTGATATGATAACGAAGGAAGTGAAATCTTGAACAAACCACCGTAAGAATTCGAAAATTGAATGACAAAAGAGAATGAATCACCGGGAAGAATTAGAAGGAACAAATATGTTAGAGGGGATTTAGATGCAAAAGGACAAGTAGATCATGAGCTGATTAGATAATACTTGAACGAGCACCGGTATGATTTGGAGAACGAGAGCTGCAAGCTGCGGATGAAGAATTATGAGATGATGGGCTACAGAGAATCAATCTGAAAAGACTCTTGAATTGCTCCGGATGGGTGAAAAGAATTCTCACAATTGAAAACAATTATGAGAGGATGGCATCAAACTTGAACTATGAATCTTGAAGAGAATGGAGCAAGATTTAAGAGAAATCCTTCTTCGGTCTTCAAAATCCGAGAAATGACGATGAGAAACACCACCATGAATTACTGAGATACTCCGGGAGAAAATTAGAAAGGTTGAACCAAAGATGAAAAGAGTTTGAAAGCGGTCTTGAAGAAGACATCTGACTGATGAAAATTCATTCTTACGTCAAACTTTGCAATGAATTTGGGAATAACTCCGAAAAGAATTAGAAGAGTCAGGTAAGATCCTGGGAAAAGACCTGTGGGTTAGGGCCCACTAAAAGATACACCGTTGTACAATTGATTGAAAGGGGGGATTGCACCGGTTGAATTAAATGGCTTGAATGAGTTAATAATCTCCAAATAGCTTGAACGGATCTTGGAAGAAAAGACGAGTCTTCTGAGATATCTTCAACACTCCAGGACAAATGAAAAGTGAGAAGTGAAAGATTAAGAGGTGCACCGGCATGAGAAAGCATTTGACACAAGGAAAGGAATATGATCAACACTGAAAGCTTGAATTGGATCCACCGGAGAAGAAACAACGATGAAGGATGATGAGCTTGAAGCTGATGAGCATCTTCATGGGAAATCACCGGATAAGAACATTGAAAGAAAAAATGAAGAGACTTCACACAAATAAATGGATACTTGATTAAGAAATCTGAGTCCTTGAAGAAAAAGGGTGGGAGGGTGGGTAAAAACAAAGACAACTTGGGACAGATGAAACAAACACCGTCGAGAAAACTTAGAATTGATCTTGCGGATGGGAAAAAAATGATGGGATCCACTTGAAGAGAAGCACGTCGGTTGAAAAAGAATTAACATGACAATCTCGATGATCAAAAGGATTAGTATTCACATAGAAATATGAGAACACCACTTGAAAGGTATGGAATCAACACTTGACTTTGAAGCAACTTGAATACCACAACTCAAAACAAAACAAAGGATTGGCTTGCAGAATAAGCCGGAAACAAACATATGATAGATCCCATATCGTATCATGTGTCTGTTGGAAAGATAAAACTAGAGCTACTTGAATTCCCACCTATAAAACTCCCGAAACTTTCTGGTTATGCAATCTGGTGTTAGGGATACAGGGGAAGCAATATATCTCACCCAAACTAACAATACCTACATCCAAGCTGTATCCATCCGTCAACACATAACCAAGAAACCTTCGGAAATCGTGTACCTCAACCTTTGAAAAGCATCCGTTATACGAGTTATGGCAATACTCCCGAGCTCGCCCCAGTACTGGGTTATCGGGGTTATCTCACCAACAACTGCATAAAAGAGATTTTCGATGTCGGCAAAACTCAGGTATTCCAGAACTGCAACGATAAAATTGTGACGACAACACCTCGGAGCTCAAATCCCCGGGTCAAAGCCACATAAATAGACAGGAGGCACCAAGAACAATGTTCTCGTCACAAAACCATGAAACGATTCCAAGATACCCGCGTGATCCTAAATTTTTTTTAGTGAAATTTGAGGAGAGGAAAGACAAAACATCTACGTCAGGAGACCTCACCAGAGCGACGAAGGGGATGAGGAGTAAAAAGAATCCTACTCTCCGATATATATAATCCTAAGACTCAAAATAGTTTTCTTCTAGACTCAACAACGGCCAACAAACAAGGGGGCTCCTATGGTCGGTCGAGGCTCTGATACCAACTTGTCACGCCCAATATGCGACCCTATCCAAAAGGAACTCGAAGGTCCCACCAAGGATAGACCCGCATATTGAAACGCTTTTGCAAGGTGGATATCATTACATCAACATTACATAATAGATGGGCATACATACATAAGGCATACAATGCCACACGAATACAACAATACATCATACATAAGATCAACATCCGACTACGGATGAAACACAAACAGAAGCTCAAACGACATCCACCCTGCTAGCCCAGGCTGCCGACCTGGAACCTATCCCCTGATCGAAGAAGAAGCAGAAGAAGAACTCAACGCAAGCAAGCATCGCTCTCGCGTCATGATCATCGCACAACCTGTACCTGCAACTGTTGTTGTAGTAATCTGTGAGCCACGAGGACTCAGCAATCCCATTACCATGGGTATCAAGACTAGCAAAGCTTAAAGGGAAAGGAAGGGGTAAAGTGGTGAGGCTGCAGCAGCGACTAAGCATATATGGTGGCTAACATACGCAAATAAGAGCGAGAAGAGAGCAAGCGGAACGGTCATCAACTAGTAATGATCAAGAAGTGATCCTGAACTCCTACTTACGTCAAACATAACCCAAAGACCGTGTTCACTTCCCGGACTCCGCCGAGAAGAGACCATCATGGCTACACACGGGGTTGATGCGTTTTAATTCGGATCTGGTGTCAAGTTGTCTACAACCGGACATTAACAAATTCACATCTGCCTATAACCGCAGGCATGGCTTTCGAAAGTTTATACCCTGCACGGGTGTCCACGAAGGAATAGACCTTCTCCCAGGAAGACCCGATCAGACTCGGAATCCCGGTTTACAAGACATTTCGACAATGGTAAAACAAGACCAGCAAGACCGCCCGATGCGCCGACAATCCCAATAGGAGCTGCACATATCTCGTTCTCAGGGCAACACCGGATGAACACTACGTACAACTAAAACCAACCCTCGAGTTTCCCCGAGGTGGCACTGCAAGTGGCTCTGGTTCGGACCAACACTTAGACAAGCACTGGCCCGGGGGGGGCTGTAATAAAGATGACCCTTGGGTTAATTACTCCCAAGGGAAATATAGGTGGTGGTGAGGCAAATGGTAAAACCAAGGTTGGGCCTTGCTGGAGGAGTTTTATTCAAAGCAAACTGTCAAGGGGGTCCCATAAATCACCCGACCGCGTAAGGAACGCAAAATCCGGGAACATAACACCGGTATGACGGAAACTAGGGCGGCAAGAGTGGAACAAAACACTAGGCAAAAGGCCGAGCCTTCCACCCTTTACCAAGTATATAGATGCATTAATAATATAAGAGATATTGTGATATCCCAACCAAAATCCTGTCCACCATGGAGAAATCTTCAACTTCACCTACAACTAGCAACGCTATAAGAGGGCTGAGCAAAGCGGTAACATAGCCAAGCAACGGTTTGCATAGGTAAGGTGTCAAAGGTTAGAGGTTCATGGCAATATGGGATGGCTCGACAAACAGATGATAGGTAGCGCAGCAAAGCGATAGAACGAAGCAACTAGCATAGCAATGATAGTAGTGAGATTCAGGGTAGCGGTCATCTTGCCTGAAATCCCGCAAGGAAGAAGAACGAGTCCATGAAGAAGACGAACTGATGAAGCCACAAAGACGAACCAAGCGTAGACGAACGAATCCTCACGATCGCAACGAAACAGGAACTATCAAAAAGAAGCACACAACATAGTAAACAAACCACACATGAACAAGGCATGATGCACAACAAGCATGATGCATGACAAATCTAGATGAAGCTACTCATGGCAAGAGATGATGCAAACAAGAGCAACACATCAAAGCAAGTTTAATTGAGGCCGGGAACAACATATAACAATTCCGGTAAGTCCTCAATATGCATATTTCGAAATTGGTCCAGATCTGAATAAACCTTATGTTCAAGTAGTTAAACATCAAGTTAAGATGCACAAGGATGATCTACACGAGATTCTAGTCAAGTTACATATAAAGTTCATTTAGTTCGGAGCTACGGCCTAGAAGATATGAGCAAAACAAGTTAAACATGGCATTGATGCAAAATGCACCCAAACATCAAGCAAACACCTCAAAACATGGATGCAACAAGATAATATGAAGCTACATGCAAATCTAAGCAAGTTTCATATAAAGCACACTCAAAACGGAGCAACGGTTCAACACACACACATGAAACAAGTTTAAAGGACAAGCTGTCCAAAACAGCGACTAGGCATATTGCAAGCATCAAAACAACATGCTACAGCACCCAAACATAATAACAAAAGGCATGGGCATGATGTACAGGTAAAGCACAACAAAACATGACCACTGAGCTATATGTAGAAATCATTAGAACATGCTCAAACACACATGGTAAGATTGCAAGTTATAACAATTTCAGACTTTGCAGAAAATAACAGCACGATGCAATGTTAAGAGCTATCAAACAACCTGTTACAGGAACTTATCCTGGCAAACAAAGGCATGGCATGAATCTACAAATTGCATAGAAAAAGAGTCCCTTACTGACCATAAGCCAAAAAGGATCATAGAATATGATGGCACCCACGTAAACATAGCAAGTTTTTATACAGATTCATACATGGCAGGAACATAATTATGAAGGCATGTAGATGAGCTTGTGCAACTCACTACAGAGCATTACATGGCATGGCAAGGCAACCAACAGTAAGAAGGCATATTTGTGAATCTAAGCATGGCAAAAGCAAGATCATAGGGTACATGGATCACTAGCAAAACACATGGAAACAACTGATCTTAATGTAAACAGGCTGACAGCAACATTTTCAAGCAACTTTGGAGCAAGATATGAACAAGCTACAGCAACCTATAAATGGAACCAAGGGCATTGATTGATAGAGGATGATATGTAGATCAAAACATGTTTATAGAACATCTCCAGATTATGCATAGAATGATTAGTAGCAACATGTTTATATGGCATCGAAATTACAGCAGAACAGGGCTAAAATCAGCAACATCATGATGCCTAGTTTACATGCTTGTGCTAGTCACTACATTGATCACAAAAATACATGGCATACACCCCTTTAAAGAAGGCATAGCATAGTTCAAAACACATGTAGCAATCAACCTCATAGGATGCACACGTCAATCATGGCAAAAATGACAAAAGAGCTCGTTCTGTTAACAGACAGTAGAAAACATTATGAAGCACTCTTACAACGATGATTCAGGCATCTAGATGACCTCAAATGAATATGATGCAATGGAAAGAAATGATGTACTCCTCGAGGCGAACAATTTGACATATTACACGCACGAAACGGAGCTACGGATGCAGAGTTATAGCATGACTAACAAGGCATAAAAATTACACAGATATTACTCCGGGGACTTAGTGAAATCGGGGTCAACCTGTTGCAGGGATATCGAGGATCACCGGAGTTGGCCTGGATCTTGCCGGAGAAGAGAGGGAGAGGCAGCCGGAGCGCGGGAGAGGTCGGGGAGGCCGGGAGAGGTCGGATCCGGGGTGGCCCCGGCCGGATCAGGCACCGGAGATGGCCGGAGAGGGACGCCGGCGAAGGAGACGCGGGGCGCGGCGGCGAGCTCGCCGGAGCTCGCGGCGCTCGGGAGGCCGGGAGGCTGGGCGGAGGAGCGCGGCGGCTCCGGTCGCCGCGGGAGGAGCAGGGGTGGCGCGACTCCGGCGGAGGGAGGCGGAGTCCGGCTGGCGGCGGGGCAGGACGACGCGGCGAAGCGGAGGCCGGCGGCGTCGGGCGCGCGGGGGCGGGCACCCAGGCGGCGGGGTGCCGCACCGGGCCGGGGTGGCCGCGGACGGGCTCGCGGGCTCGCGCGGTCGGCGGCGATGTGGGGCTGCGCGGCCCAGGCTGAGGTGGCGGCGCGGGAGTGGCTGGCGGCGGCGGCGGGCAACGTGGCTGCGGGGCGGCGGACGCGTCCGGGCAGCGGCAGACATGTCCGGCGCGCGAGGGGAGCGGGGCTAGGGTTTGATCTGCGCGAAAATTCGGGGGGAGGTCTAGTTTTATAGGTAGAGGGAACTAGGAGAGTCCAAATGAGGAGCGGTTTTCGGCCACGCGATCATGATCGAACGACCGAGAGCATGGATGGGAGTTAGATGGGTTTTGGGCCAGTTTGGAGGGGGTGTTGGGCTGCAAAGAGAGAGGGGCTTTACGGTTACCCGGTTAACCGTTGGAGTACCAAACGAACTCCAAATGGCACAAAGCTTGACAGGCGGTCTACCGGTGCTATACCAAGGCCGCTTGGCAAGGCTCGGGTCATTCCGAGAAAGTTTAACACTCGCTCACAACGGGAGACAAAAGGGGAACGCCGAAGAGCATAGGAGCGCCGGATTACAAAACGGACAACGGGGAAAAGGCTCAGATGCATGAGACGAACACGTATGCAAAATGAAATGCACATGATGACATGATAAAATGCAACACGCAAGCAATGACATGGCAACGACGGCGAATAACTGGCAGACACCTGGCGCATCGGATCCGGGGCGTTACAGCGATGTCCGGCGCCCCCTAGGCAATCAGGGTCTATGCCAACCCGATGTCTTGCTCATCCGGTGTGCCCTGAGAACGAGATATGTGCAGATCCTATCGGGATTTGTCGGCACAGCGGGCGGTCTTGCTGGTCTTGTTTTACCATTGTCGAAATGTCTTGTAAACCGGGATTCCGAGTCTGATCGGGTCTTCCTAGGAGAAGGTATATCCTTTGTTGATCACGAGAGCTTATCATGGGCTAAGTTGGGACACCCCTGCAGGGTTTAAACTTTCGAAAGCCGTGCCCGCGGTTATGTGGCAGATGGGAATTTGTTAATGTCCGGTTGTAGATAACTTGACACCAGATCCGAATTAAAATGCATCAACCGCGTGTGTAGCCGTGATGGTCTCTTTTCGGCGGAGTCCGGGAAGTGAACACGGTTTTGGGTTACGTTTGACGTAAGTGGGAGTTCAGGATCACTTCTTGATCATTGCTAGCTTCACAACCATTCCATTTGCTCTCTTCTCGCTCTTATTTGCGTATGTTAGCCACCATATATGCTTAGTCGCTGCTGCAGCCTCACCACTTTACCCCTTCCTTTCCCTTTAAGCTTTGCTAGTCTTGATACCCATGGTAATGGGATTGCTGAGTCCTTGTGGCTCACAGATTACTACAACAACAGTTGCAGGTACAGGTTATGTGATGATCATGACGCGAGAGCGATGTTTGCTTGTCTTGGAGTTCTTCTTCTGCTTCTTCTTCGATCAGGGGATAGGTTCCAGGTCGGCAGCCTGGGCTAGCAGGGTGGATGTCGTTTGAGTTTCTGTTTGTGTTTCATCCGTAGTCGGATGATGATCTTATGTATGATGTATTGTTGTACTCGCGTTGCATTGTATGCCTCTTGTATGTATCCCCGTCCATTATGTAATGTTGATGTAATGATATCCACCTTGCAAAAGCGTTTCAATATGCGGGTCTATCCTTGGTGGGACCTTCAAGTTCCTTTTGGATAGGGTCGCATATTGGGCGTGACAGGCCGGTAGGTTTCACGGGTCAAAGTTATTAGAAAAATAATTTCCTTGTACTACCAAACATTGGTCTCACGCGGTTTCGGGCGAGTAGAGGATCTTTTGGTGCTTCGTTCGAAATTTTGAAACACAAGCATTCACGTTTAGAGTACTCTGGAACTATGAGGATTGACCTAAATAGACAACGTTATATTTGACCTTGTATATTTGAAAACCTCATTAATTATCCGCTTCTTTTTGAAATTTTGACACTTGAAAATCCTATAACTACGATTATTTTGGAATGGAGGAGCTAAATTTGAATCTATTTTGTACACGACTACATATGCTATTATGTACAAAATCAGAGCAAAGATTGGTGCCCCCATAATTTAGGTATGGTTTACAAATGCCATGATATCAAATTCAAATAATTGAATGGACTTCATGTTGAAATCAATTTTTTAAAACCACCTTAAGTTGAATTCAAATGTATGCTAGTTCATAGGTAGCTATTTGTAATGTTCATTGTGTAACTTTCGTATGTATAATGTGCATTACACACACAACATGAACTATACTCACATTTATATTCGATTGCTAAAGCGATGCATTGTTTGGAGTTCAAAATACTAACTATGTGGATTAGTTGTGTCGAATAATAAAATAGACATGCTCAAATTCGATAGAATCTAGATGTCTGATGGATCAATGACCGCTCCTTACGCGAATTGCAAATATCATGATCCCATCATAATATTTAGATACAATTTATATCTTTAATCAATGTGTACATCAGTCTTTTACGTGTAGTTTCACTCTCCATCGGTGGTCTCTCACACATGCTCACACTCTCTCTCCCGAGGTGTCTTTCTTGCACACATGCTCTAGATATAACCCTCCCTCCCTCTCGTAACCATTTACAACTGTTTTCACTAACCTTTATCACAAGCACTCTTCCTCTCACAAACATACAGGCGCACAATCCCCATCGACCCTTTCTATATACATGGACCTGCCTACGTGTCTCATGTATGCACATTATCTTTGGGCATGTCTCTCACGCATTGTCTCACACCTCTCTTCCTAATCGACGAGTATGATTCTAGCAGAGCATTATGTAGGATGCCCCTTAAAGTTAGGTTGGATGAATAGTAATATCAGATATAAAGGGGTTACCTTAGTCCGAGAACCTAGGGTTACAAATCCTAGCCGGCTTTGTCAGTGGACACAGAGTCCTTCACAATTCTGCTATCTTTGTCTTGTACGACTAGTCATCCATGGGTCTTCCTAAATGCGTCATGGGCCGACCAATGTGGCGCGGGATGGAACCGAATGAAGGGCCTCACCTCGACCCATCGGACCTCACGCGGTGACACACCCTCTGCCCCCACATCTCATTATCTTCTCACACCCACACATACCAACACAAACACCACACACAGAGAAAATTTCTCCTGGTGCCTCTATTCCACCCCCTTGCATATACACACTCAAGGGAATGGAATGTCTCATCGTGATGTCATATTCATCTCTCTCTCTAGACCACTCTTATTTCTCGTGCTATCTCTCCCACGCCCCCATCGGCCCCTCTATCCATGCTTCTCTCGAATACGTAATACACACACATACCTCTCTAGGCCCCGCCAAATGCATCAACTACACATTCACACATGTTACATCACGTACCCCATTGATCTAAAAAATCCCTCTCTTCACGTTTATTTCGCATACAAAATTCCTTTTGAATAAAGTGTGGCCAAAAAATTATTTTAGAGTTTCTACATATATACAACATTACAAAGTTATATGGAGGAGTACGAACGCTAATTTGCATTACATGGTGCCCACAATGATATTTATTCCGCACTATGAATTTGTATATTTTTATATTATATACAAAGTTAGTCATAATAAGAAGAAATGAAGAGCATCTCTCTCTCCATCGCATACCCCCCTGTACGCCCCTTTCACGTATGCACACAAGACTATCTCCAGGTCCTCTAAAAGTAAGCCCCCAGAAAATTCACGCATGTTTCATCTTTCTCTCGCGATATATACAATGACGATCATTGTATTTGAAGCGAAAGCACGATACGTACATTGGACTTCAGAATCCACTCATTACGGTCACCGTTTATGTTTAGTGGTTATTATACAGTCACGGGCTCACCGTACAACTCTGTATTTGCTCATGACATGACTAGTTGACCAGTTAAACGCTCCACGTGGCATCTCTAGTGTTGCATCACATTATCTCACTACCATCGTGCCCACCTGTCGACTTGTATCTACTCTACATCTACACTCTTATAAAATACATAAAATACACTCTTATAAAAAACAGAGTTGGTGATGATGGTGTGCCTGCCATCCTGCAATATAGGCCATCTGATTTATATCTGACGGATAGGAAAGAATCTATGGCAATTTTGCAAAAAGGTACCCACACACCTCTCCACATTTGCAAATAAGGCCTTCCCTCATTCATCCTTTTCTCTCACAAGATAAACAAGTCATACAAATGCATCTTGATGTTACGTGCAACGCACGGGCAACTTGCTAGTAAGAATGAAAACAAACGACAAAAGTTTATTTGGACGGTGGTTCGAAGTCATGACCGCGGGCACAGCGGACAAGGTGGCCTTGTATTGGTATGCTGATCCATCTGTTTTGACACACATGAGCTGGTGTGGTGATTATACACACACGCACGCATGCACACGAATTGCATCCACGCAACACTCACACAAACACATGCACCCACGCACGCACACAACACTCACACGTACACACACAGCCACGCACGCACGCAACACTCACATGCACACACGCATGCATGCATGCACACACCAGTACACCACACGACCAACAGACACTCTCACGCTCAAGTGCTCAACCTACATGTGCATGCGCACACATCAGGCCCTGACAGACACATACACAACCAGGTGATTCCCGCGCACAGGTTGGAACCTTGTCGCGCCTGCGTAAATTTGTGTTTATCTGACCTTTTCCCTATGTGAACTGACAGGTGGGACCCACAAGGAACATGGTCAATTTAACTAGTCAACATGGTGCCACGCAGACTATTTGGTTGGTCAACAGAGTGCAATCCGATGCTGAACTGTGAGCAAGTGACCGTATAATCACCGCAAAACATATATAGTGACCGTAATCAGCTTATTCTGAAGTTAGGTGACTGTATTATGCTTTTCTCTCTGTAGGCCCTCCAAAACTACATCTCTACACGTTCTCGCATGTTACAGCACTACTACTACACTCTAACACAATAAATCATATGTGTTTTTAGTTTTACTAGATATCATATTGTTACTTATAATTCAGTTTGCATACATTAAAATTTCCTTTGAAATGTATGGCCAGTATCATCTACCGCGCGGGAAAAATCCCGCCCTTTCCTGTTTAATCGGGTTTGTATCGATGGATCGTGCGAAACAGCAAAACTATAGTACTATACAGTACAAGTGACAGTTCACTGGGCCGTCATGTCGTCTACTCCTCTGTCGTAAGAGTGGAGCGCTCGCTTTCATAAATCTTCTAGTCCCTTCCGCCGACATGTGGGACATCAAGCTACCGGGTCCACGTGCCATACCGGAATACATTGCAGAGCAGCCGGGGTGAAGCACCCCAGTCATGGCGCCGACGTCGTAATGAGCAATGAGGCGTCAAATCACAAAGTTGCACCTTTCCTGTAGTTAAGTTGGAGGGACGAAGTAATAATGCTAAAAAAAGAAGTTGGAGGGACGAAGCAACCATCATTTCACTTGTTTCTGAATCCGCTTCTCGCTCGTCTTCTTCAACTTAACCACGTGTTGCTTCTGTCGTTGTTCTGCCTCATATGGGATGCAGATCGGCTTGGTAAAGCACTGACACATGGGACCGCATGTTAGCAAACCGCCAAGACAACATCCTTCAAAAATAAGAAGCCTAATCCTAGACTTATAAAGGGCTACGTAGCTGCTACGTATACTTTCCATCTAATATATATATGCCCTCCCTGATTTTCAGGTGGGGTGGGCCTAATCCTCTCCTTCAATCCAATCAAATAGTCCCACATCACATCAGTTCATAACTTTATGTAAACCATTACGTGGATGTAGCATTGCTCAAATAAGAAACCTCCCCCGGCATCCACGCGGCAAAATCACCTCCTTTTTACTAATCTTGATTCTATAATTTTTTAGATCAATATAATTGAGATTTGTATAGATAGCACACAGGAGCAAAACCAAGTGGTGCGGTTAAGGGCATCCACAATGTGTAGACAAATGTGAAAATAGCTTTTGGCATCGTGGGAACCATTGTGGACGGTGTTGCCAAAGCCAAAACGATGGAACCAAAGCTCCCTGATTGATTGATTAAAGGAATAGAAAAATGCAATGTCTCTCCTCTTTCTCCCATGCTTGGACGCATGTAGTACAATATAGAGCACAGAGTCTACTCCCTTGTCCCTTCTATCACAAATCACAAAGCAGTGAGGCGTCAAATCACAAAAGCACGGACGAAGCAACCATCATTTCACTCTTCGCTGACTCCGCTTCTCCATCGTCTTCTTCGAGAAACCATCTCACCGCACTAGTACTCCTAGTAGTACTAGTAAAGGACTTCCTGGATGCAAATAAGGCGGTTGTCTCAGCTTGCAGGCGGCACTTGCGAACGACTTACTGTGGTCTCCCTCAATGGTGTTCTCCGTCAAACGCACTTCGCCAAACCACACAAAAAAATCATCGACGTCACCGCAATGGGGAAGGAAGTCAAATATAGTTACTACCTCCATTTTTTTGTACACAAGGCTAGTATATCAAAATTACAATTTGCAAAGGGCCACTAACACTAATCGAGGCAAAATTGATGGGGTTAGCAACCAAGGACATTAATATCCCCTGCATGCATGCGGAAGTGAGAAGGTTGGTTTGCATGGCGCTGCATTAATCAAGTGATGAGGAGTGAGATGGTTAGCTCTTTGGTCTTTGGAGAAAAGAATACACATTAATTGACACGTGAAACGAGGATTTGTATCGATTAAATCTCGCAAAGGAAAACCCCGCCTTTCTTTTTTAACACTAGTACTCCTAGTACGTACGTACTTATCCTATTTGGGTCTAGGCCTTGCATTGCCAAGCTTGCTTAAAGTTTTCAAAATGATAAGGAGGTACACTTGCGCACGGCTGTCGCGGTCACACTGCACCCTCACACGGTCGCTCCTGCACGCCGCGGTCGCACCGCACCCTCACACAGTCGCTCCTGCACACTGCAAACCCAACCAAGGGAACACACCCTCACTGACACGTGTTGTCGCATGTGAACAAACCAAACTCAGCCATCCTATCGCTGAGACATAATTTTCGTTCATAGAGTATGTTTATCCAACCGCATGTTGGGGAGTATCCGTACGGCCCGTCCGGTGCTCTGTTGGGGAAGAAGAAGAGGTGAGGAAGAAGGAAAGAAGGGTTAGGAGGCATAGGATATTCATCCAACCGCCTGAAATGGTAGACTGACCCAAGTCAGGCGACTTGCATAACAAATATATGTTTTTACACAACAAACGATCCATAAAAACAACAACATAAAGAAAAACTACCACTGCTCGTGGAAGGAGACGGCCTCGTCGTCTAGGACTGCCGGCGCGAACCAGCCGTAGCTGCCGACGTGTGTCTCCGCACCGTGCTTATCCTCGACCTCCAGCTACTCGTTCAAGTGGAGCGTGCGGGCACTCTGCACGGATGAGAGCACAACCCGGTTCAAGTCGAGTACGTCCGGTTCTGCCTGCAGGAGGGCCTCGATGGCAGCGGCATCCGCACACTCCGAGTTGAGTCGAGCCTCCACCGCCCGGTTCCAGTCCAGGACGTCCGGTTTCGCCTGCAGGAGGGTGTCGATGAGAGCGGCATCCGCGTGCTCTGCATCGAGTCGAGCCTCTACTGCCCGATTCAAGTCCAGGACGTCCGGTTCCGCCTGCAGGCGGGCCTCGATGGTAGCGGCATCCGCGCGCTCTGCCTCAAGTTGAGCCTCCGCCGCCCAGTTCACATCCACGACATCTGGTTCTGCCTGCAGGAGAGCCTCGATGGCAGTGGCATGCACGCGCTCTGCATCGAGTTGAGCCTCTGCCTTCCGGTCCTCCTTTAGTATCGCCATGTTGAACCGCTGGTCCGCCTGCACCATGGGGGACTCGGACGCCAGCACGAAGTCGACGTCCATCATCTCATACCCATCGGGGGCCTTCTGCGCCGCAACCTCCGCCATGAACATTGGATCGTCTTCCTCCTCCTCGTAGCTTGGCTCCAGAGAACTCGGGGATTGGCCCGCCGCAAAGCGAGCTTGGGAACGGAGGTCTATGGCGCCAACCGACGCCGTGATTTCTGCGTGGCACTCCAACGTCAGCATCTTGTAGTAAGTGATCTTGCAGCGCACCATGGCTTTCTGGCGAACTAGGGGACGCTTGATGCGGGCTAGTGGATCGAAAGGTGGGGGAATGGGTTGGAGATTTGGTGTGGTTTTAGGGCAGTGGCTGGCATAGGCCGAGCAGCGAAGGTTCTGGTGTGAATAGTGGTTCCGATGACGACCGGTCAATCGGTTTTGACTGTACATTGCCCTTATCGCGTTCGCGTTGCAGCTCGGCATGCTGGACCCTCCACGTCTCTCACCGAATGGAACACGCTTCGTCTTGCGTTTTCGTTCGCTTGTGGGACCGCAGTTGAGAGCAAACCGATGTCCCTCCCCTCCCCCGCCCGCGTCATTTATTATACCACCACTCCCTCCATTTTATGCGGAGTAAATAAAAACAGAGGGAGTATACTACGGATGGGGATCCCCTGATGTGGCCGAACCCATTGAGTAACTGACATGCAGGGCCTAGCAAGCATGGGGTCCGCCAGTAAGTGACCGAAAGGGAGGGTAAGGCTGGGATACCTACGTCAGAGGATCTACTTCCACGACTACTCCCTCCTTCCATTTACTATACAGGGCCTAATGCGTTTTTCGAGGCTAACTTTGACCACATGTTAGAGTAATAATATATGACATGCAACTTACACAAAGCATACGGTCAAATTCGTATGTGAAAGGAGTTTCCGATGATATAATTTTCACATTAATCATCTCATGTACTATTAATCTTGTCAATAGTCAAATTGGGAACCATCTCGAGTACAAATCTAGGAGTACGTACGAATCTAACAATATTGATTGGGTGTTGTTGAATGTTGATACCTTTTTGATAAAAGTAGAGATACTTTGACTACACATAAAACTTATATGTAAACTAGAAAGGATAGGAGGGAGTATATTGTACGTTCAAAAACGAAACGAACATTGAATACCCTTTATATATGATTTGCGGATGCTATGATCACCGGTTCAAAATTTTGAATCTGCCTTAGGTATCACGTGCCCCCGCTCATTCCCTCTCGATTTCATCTTGGGGTCTGGAGATCTATTGAAAGAGGACTAGGGTGGGTACATGCGAATGATACTCGGCGGAATGTTCAAATGAGGCATGCGGGAGGATGGACTCGACTGGAGGGCGACATGATCGATGGAGAAGAGGGTTGGATAGGAATGAGAAATAAGCAAATGCCACATGATTATACTTGAACGGCTCAAATAAACAATAAGTTGTCTCGCTTGGCCTACATAGTGAAAGGCCTAATGCGCAACGCGGAGCACTGACGCTCGAATATGGCCGGGAAAACAGGGAAACCGACATGTGGGGCACACCTGTCGGGATGACATAGCGCAGACTAGTCCAATGGAGGAGCTGGCCCACGACCTCCTCGCCACCGACAACCGTTCATGTGGGTCGTTGGGGCCAACAACGGGGCGCAGCTCCAGCACCGCCTCTGGACACGACGACCGCGGTGAGCGACACGCTCATATCGTTGCTAGACACGGTCGGTTTCAGTGTGCCGAGGGTGGCGTTAGTGCTGTGGCACGACCAACAGTATGTTTGGTTTGTGCCCAAGGTTGCCCCATCAAAACATTGGGTATCCAAAATTTTGGTTGAGGTATTGGTTGCCCATGATTTGGCCGACATTGGCAAGAAAAATGAACTAGAGTTGATAGAGTTCATTGGCATGCCAAAAAATGGCAACCATCCAAACAAAGACCAATCTTTGGGTCATGACCAAAATTTTGGTTGAGGTGTTGGTTGCCCATGATTTGGCCGACATTGGCAATAAAAATGAACTAGAGTTGGCTAGAGTTCATTGGCATGCCAAAAAATGGCAACCATCCAAACAAAGACCAATCTTTGGGTCATGACAAATTTTTTGGTAAGGTGCACTTTGGCCACAATCCAAACACACCCCAACACCCGGCTCGTCGAGGATGCACGGGGCGCCGCGACGCGTCCATGGAGTGGTGTAGCACGGCCAACTGCATCCTCTGGACCTGAGACCATGCCGGGTCGTCTTGCTTTTTCAATGACATGCGGGGATCGCATGTGAGAAAAGGGCATCTCCAATGTTGCCACAACCGCAGCTGACTACCCTGGCACACCAAAACCCTCGTCCCTCGCGCTGTCGCGCGGTGCGTTCCCAGCCGGCGCTAGCTGCCCGCATTCATGTCGTCCATTCGTATGTCATTGATAAGAGGCTCGGTGCCCGAGGAACCAAATCCGGCGACTTAATGACGCACCCGGACGCTTGGCCTCACCGGAATGCACTACGTAAAGCGGCAACGCCCAGCTAACCTCCACACCATAGCGTATCGTCCTCCTACCTGGCACCACATCCGCCATGACCGCAAGTGCGAACGCTCTGCGGGAGAGCTTGTCTTCGGGGATGAAGATCGAGGTCGCTGCCCTCGCTCAAGTCGCCTCTCGCGACGCAATAGCGGCATAGCCGGACGCGGACGCGACCGCACAAGCGGTGGCCACGCTGGCCGCCGACGACGGGAGCACCGTCAGCAATGCGTCCTACTTGCCGCCGTCCAACGTCCGGCACCGCCGAGGTCAGGGACTCCTCCGAGGATGAGTAGGGCATGGGAGGCGGCAGGGCATGGTGTGCCAACTGGCCGGTCCGTATCCCGTGTTCTACTCTTCCTCGCCGGAGACCGCACCTTCACTTCACGGGTCTTGAACCCCGCCCCCGTACATAGAGATCCCAGATGGAGGACGCCGGTCGCCACCGTAGAATAGGTTTAGGGTCGGGTTTCTTTTCTTTTTCTGTCCTATAAAAGTTTGAAATGTAATGAAAATCTACCGTGTTTGCATTAATCTCGGCCGGTGTATATGAACTTTCAAAATAATATACATATTGTAGGAGTACTAGCAAGATGCCCGTGCGTTGCATGGAAGATCAAGATCTTGTGGGAGAAAAGGATGAATGAGGGAAAGCCTTATCTGCAAATGTGGAGAGGAGTGCGGGTAAATTGTCATACTTTGCTTCCTATCCGTTAGATATAGATCGGATGGCCTATATTGCAGGATGATAGGCACACCATCATCACCAACTCTACTTTTTATTGAACCGACACAAATCTAACATGCGAAGTAAAATAAACACATAGGGTCTATACATACACAAATTATCTTAGGCACTCCAATAGTATGTCCACTACACATTCACGCATTTCACATCTTTCTACATCTACGGGAACCTATGAAAGGGTTAACGTAAATTGCCTCTCTCTCTCCTCCCCTGATTTTCATGGTGGTGGGCCCCTCCCTTCCTCAATCTACAATTAACAGCTCACACGTTTCGCATTATGTTAATTACGTAACTGGGATTACGTAGGTGTAGCATTACTCGTCCTAAAAAACCCACTAAGCCAACCTCCCAGCATATCGTGTGGGAAAAGACCCGGCCGCACCGTTTTAGTCGGGATTACTAGATTACTAGTAGTAGTATCGATGGATCGCGCAAAGCAACAAAAAAAATTTTGAGGGGGCGAAGCACCTAGTTTAAAAGGAAAAAAGGTGGTACACTCACAACACTCCTGTCGCGGTCGCATTGCACCCCACACACGTTCGGTCCTGCACACGGCTCACGCAAAGGGAACACGCTTCGGCTTGCCTCTCCACTGACACGTGGGACTGCACTGGGAGAAACCGACCATGCGCCAAACTCCCCCCGCCCACCACGCGAAAATCCTCACCCCCCCACACACACAAAAATTCCACCCAAATCCGATTCAACCGCCCTTCGGCCAACTAGCCAATAATATTCCCCAAACC
>NC_041389.1:349575218-349590711 GCF_002162155.2 Triticum dicoccoides
CAAAACCGCCCTCCCTGCCGCGCCGATACGTCGGTGCCGCGGTTCGTCGAGGGGACGCACGGTGATCCTCTCACTCCAACAGTACGCTCTCGTAGACTGCCGTCCTCTAGCCGCGCTGCCACCTCTGGCTACGTTCTTGTGGAGGCGCACGGCGGTCAGCGCCGCCACCACTGGCGACGTTCGTGTGGAGACGCACGGCGGTCAGCTTCTCCCACGGTACGCGCATTCTAGACTGAGGCCCCGTTCATGTCGTTGTAGCGCTGAATGTTAGCTAGTAGAAGCTGTTAATCTCACTGTTTGCCGAAGTAGTTTACTGTCAATATGCTCTGCTTAAAAGCTTCCTTACCCTGTTCTACACTCAATCTGCTTAGTTGAGATGGCATGCCAAGGCCGATTAGTTGCTAAAATATCCTGCCATATATTTATTGTGACGTAGATTGCCATGGTCTAGTAGCCAATCTGTTAGGTGGAATAGCTCTACACCGTTTTATGCTCGATCTTTGTTGGTGTGATGGCCTTCGATAGTTCGATGGATGTGTGCTCGGCTTCATTGACTGCTGAAATAGCCTGCCATAATTTAGCACTCAAATCTGTTTGCTGAATTAGCTTTACATATATTTCGTTACTTAGATTTGCTCGTCCAAATATCTTGCCATAGCTTTAGACATCGGCCTAGGTATTTTTTTTGGATTTCATAAAAAAACATATATGTTTTTCCTGTAATATCTAGTAGAAGAACTAATTTGTATGTTTAACAGATGGACAGGACTTGGATAACTTCTGCTCAAAGATTCTCCGTTGCATATGTCGAGGGGGTTAAAAACTTCATGAACTTTATCAGAGCTGAGTTCGGTGGTCCGAAATCAGATGTGCTCTGCCCGTGTAGCAGTTGTATGAATTCAGTTACAAGACCCCAGTCAACTGTGCAAAATCATCTACACTTGTATGGGATGTCGGTCACATATACTAGGTGGGTTCATCATGGTGAAGCTGTGAACGTCAATGTTATTGACTACGTGGAAGCAGCAGATCACCATCTTGATCTGCCTAATGCTTAGGTGGAAGAGGAGAAGGAGGTGGTGGTGGCGGAGCCAGTGAGTTTGACCAACATTGAAACAATGCTAAGAAATGCTCGTGCATTCCGTGAACTTTCACCTGCAGAAGAAAAACGGTGGGCCCGCATGTTGGAAAAATGCAACATTGTTGTCACCCCAGGAAATAAGCTGTCAGTATTCTCAGCTATGGTCACCTTTCTTGAGGTGAAGACATCTGAGCGGATGACCAACAAATCATTTGATGCGATGTTGGCTGCTTCACGCAAATCTTTCCTAGATGCGTCTGAGCTGCCACACACCTACAGTAAAATGAAGAATTTCCTTCGTGCAGTTAGAATTGGATATGATATGATCCATGTTTGTGAGAATAATTGTGTTCTGTTCCGGAAGGATTATGCCAACTTAAGTGAATGCCCGAAATGCAAATCATCAAGATGGAAAGATGGCGATGCTGTGAAGAGGATTCCTCATAATGTTTTGAGACATTTTCCAATTACACCAAGATTGCAGAGGTTGTTTCATGATGCTAAAACGAGAGAGGATGTACTATGGCATTCTAGGAACCAGGAGTGCAGAGATTAGAATGTAATGAGCCATCCATCTCATGGTAGTGAGTGGAAAAGCTTCAATGATAAACACAAAGAGTTTGCTGCTGACCCGAGAAACATTAGACTTGGCTTAGCTTCAGATGGATTTAACCATTTGGCCACCAGAGCGCCACATATAGCATGTGGTCAGTGCTTGTTATCCCTTACAACATGCCTCCAAATGTCTGCATCAAAGAATCAAACTACATGATGGCCTTGCTCATCCCAGGTCCAAAATGTCCTAAAAAGGATTTTGATTTGTTCATGGAGCCTCTTGAGGAGGAACTTCAATAGCTATGGAAGGGTGTTCTCACTCGAGACCTGTATAGTAGCCCACCAGCTGATTTGTTTCTACGTGCTGTTATAATTTGGTGCATCCATGATTATCCGGCTTTGGGCACTATGTCAGGGCGAACGACACATGGTTACAATGCATCTATTCACTGTGACAGGAATCCGCTTGCATACGCAATACTTAGCAAGATCTGTTACATTGGACACCGCCGTTTCCTTGCCAAGGACAAGCCGCATCCTAGAAAATACCGAAGACATGTGTTCAATGCAAAGCATGAAAACCGTGGTGCGCCAAAGAGGCTCACCGCCGATGAGTTGTAAGTGGAATTAGAGAAGGTCAGGCATATTGCACCAGGAAACCATCCTGGTAATGGTAGCGGGAAAAGGAAGCGTGGCAGGGCAGAAGAAAGATTATTGTTTACCCGCAGGTCCACTTTGTGGGACTTGGAGTATTGGAAAGATTTGGATCTGCGGCATAATCTTGATGTGATGCAAATCGAGAAAATATATGTGACAGCATTATCGGCACACTTCTTAATATTGAAGGCGAGACGAAAGATACCTTAAAATCTAGGATTGATTTGACACACCTGGGTATCAGAAGGGATTTGCAGGTGCAAGATAAAGGTAAACCACGGGATATGGCACCAGTTGTGTACGTCTTGGACAAGGTAAAAAGAAAAGAATTCTGCGAGGTCCTGTCATGTGTGAGATTCCCACATGGATTTTCTTCCAGCCCTGAAAGGAGTCAGTGCAGATGGAAACAAGGTACAAGGGTTGAAAACTCATGACTGCCACGTCCTACTTCAAAGGGTTTTACCTGTTATCCTTAGAGGATTGGTCCGCCCTGACTTATATAGAGCAGTTGCGGAGTTGGGATAATTCTTCAGGGAACTCTGCAGTAGAAATATCAGGATAGATGCTTTGGAGCGTCTAGAGACAAGATACCAACTATCCTATGCGACCTTGAGAAGATATATCCTCCAGCCTTCTTTGATGTGATGGTGCATTTGGTTGTTCATCTACCTGATGAGACACTACTTAGAGGTCCAGTACAGTATGGCTGGATGTACCCTACTGAAAGGCGGCTAGGCACTTTCAAGGGCTATGTTAGGAACAGAGCTAGACCCGAGGGTTCCATTACAGAGGCCTACATTGCTACAGAAGCATTGACATTCTGCTCAAAATACATTGAAACAGCTGATCAGCTTAGCAAAGAGGTGGGTGAAGACAATCCCGGGCTCAATGTTTTCGATTATTCTGTTCGAGTTACAGGGAAGAGTCGACAAGAGGACAAACCTAAAGATTTGGACAAAATGGTTTGGTATGTGTTGAATAACTGTCCTGAGATACTATCTTATATCAAGTAAGTGCAGTACTGCAGCTTATACATTGTAATCTACTAAACTTGCAGCACATTCTTGTATATTTAGATGTTTGACGTGATCACTATGTTGTGCAGCATCTACAAAGAGTTACTGCTGCAAAATCCAAGAAACATTGACAAACTAGTTATGGCAGGATTGGCGAAATGGTTCGAGAACTATGTAAGCTTTTGAAGTGCACTGTCAGTTTTTTTAATATATTGAGTACATAAGATGATCAGCTTGTCTATTTTCTAACCATAGGTTAAGAAGATGCGGGAGGATGGGCAGGCAGTTGATGATGCCCTTTACTCACTAGCAATGGGTCCTGATACTTGGGTAAGACATTATGAATCTTGCGTTGTTGGAGATGTGCGCTACAACACCCTTGCACGAGACGAAGGCAGGAAGACACAAAACAGTGCCATCATGAGCACGGATATGTATGACAAAGAGACAACTGAAATGTATGCTAACATAACAGACATTGTTCAGTTGCAGTATATCTCCAGTTTCGAGGATCATCGGTGTGTGGTTCTGTTGTGCTGTCGTTGGTATAACCTGTTTTTCAGGATCGCAAAACCCAGAGCTGATGATTATTTCAAATCCATCAATGTCAAGGCGGCGTACCAGACCAACGAGCCTTTTATTTTGGCAAATCAAGCAACACAGATATTTTTCTTGGAAGACAAATTTGCACGTAGCGATGACTGGAGAGTATTGCAAAGGTTTGAGCAGAGGAATTCGTTTAATGGAGTTGCACAACAAGATGATGCTTACACTGCTCCTGATGTACAAGATAACACAGATGTTCCAAATATCTTTGAGAATCATCATGTCAATGACATCGGCGAAAAGATTGCCTGTCGTGCTATGGACATACAAGGGTTGATCAAGAAGAAGCCAACGTTCGAGGACGTTGAGGGCGAAGAAGAAGATGACACCATGGGGAATTACGATTTAGACTGATACACATGGCGAAGATGTTGACGCTGCTGTTGCGGATGATGATTACATTGCTTTTGTCGTATTTTCATGTCAGAAGACGTTTTTTTATCTACTATGTGAAATTGTGTTTGCTATGACAATTAATACCTGATGAACATGTTGTTTAGTATTTTGCTATGAGAACATCACTTGTTATGTATGCTGATTTGTGTTTGGTGATTGTATGACAACTAAAACATGATGACATTGTTGTTTAGTTGTACTCATATTTGGCTGTGAAACTTGAATTTGATGACATAGTTTGCTGTTGGACTGCAATTTGCTCGACGTCTTCGAATGAGAACAAAGCTGACCCGACAGGGCCTCTGCTATTTATTTATTGATGAGCAAAAGGGGATACCCCCTGATTTTCCGTTAATAGAAATTATTAGATGTTCACAACACTACGCCCAGCCTGCTACACAGGTTTCATTCATTACTAGTTTCAGCAAAGTGCTCATGTCGTAGTCACTGAATACATCACGAGTGCTACATACACTTCAAATAAAGAGACAATCATCCTACAGAGCACATCGATTTTGCCCATTGTCTTCAAAAGCTCTTTCATCTCCTCACTGCTGTCAAGGCCGTTCAGCAGCTGTTGCTTGGCCATGATCAGAGGAACTGCATCTTTAACCTTCTGCTTTGCATCTTCCTCTTCTGTCGTTCCTTCAGTTACTTGTCCAACACTCCAACCTGCTGGTATTGGGATTCCTCGACTAACCAAATAATCAGCGTAGTTGCATTCCCCCACATCAACAACTTCCCAGAAATACAAATCACACGAATCTTCCCTCACTACTGGAATCTGGCACTTTGCCATCTGCCATGACAGATGGCAAAGGCATGGTCGGCGGATGGCAAAGGCTTTGCCATCTGCCAGCAGATGGCAAACAGTTTGTTTGAAACCCTATCAGTAAAGGCTTCTTTGCCGTCTGCTGGCTGATGGCAAAGAGCCTGTGCCATCTGCCAGTGATGGCAAAGCCTCTTAACGGGGTTAGCCCCGTTAGAAGGCTAACAGCATACTCTGCCGTCTGCCAGCAGATGGCAAAGGTTGCAGGCTCTTTGCCATCTACCAGCAGATGGCAAAGGCTACATGCTTTGCCGTCTGCCAGCAGATGGCAAAGAGCTTTGCCATCTGCTGGCAGATGGCAAAGAGCCCAAATAGGCCAGCCCAAATTTTACATGTAGATGACATGTGGCCTCTTTTCCATCTGCCAGCTAATCGCAAAGCTCTTTGCCATCTGCCAGCTGATGGCAAAGTGACTATATTGCCCCATTTAATTTATATTTATATGACCAATATAGCATATTCAACACATATTACCAATAGTCATGAACACATATATATCCAACACATGTTACCAATAGTAGCAAGTTTCATCCGTACATATACATAGTTTCATCAATATTACACAGTTTCATCCACAGGTAGCAAGTTTCACAAGGTTAAAACAAAAACTAAATACAAGCACTCCATCAACCCAAGCTTCCGTGATCTTAAGCAAATCTGTAAAATGGGAAAGAAGAAAGTTAGAAGAAGACTAGAAGAAGAAGATTATTATGATGCGGAAATATGCATGGATTGTCAAAACTTGCATTATCCTACTATCACTAGTACAACAAAGCTGCAGGTTTGTATTATCCTACTATCAGAAATCTGGAACTAAACTAACCTAATTAATCATAACAAGGTGGCATGCATAGAAATCTGGAACTAAACTAAGAACTTCGAATTAAAAGAGGAGAAGCAAAGGTTCAGGAATTAGTTGCTCCCCTGCCGACGCATTGGTTGTCGAGGTTGAGGAGGTTGTGTCCATGGCCGCACCATCGACCTGAGCTGCAACCCAGCATCCACCGCAGACCCGTCTTTGCGCTCGAAAGAGACGACCGCTTCAGACCCCTCCTAGCTCCCCTCCGACTGTGGTCTCCTCCTTGTTCATCCGCCTTGCTATGGCTTCAGGGTGGCAGGACAGGCCATCCCTTGTCACTGGGCGTCGTCGTCCATGGCCAGATCTAGCCACTCCATGGCGTCCGGGCAGGGGAGGAAGTGGCCATCCTGTCCATGGCGTCCCGGTGCTCGAGTGACGACGGATCAGAGAGTTAGAGGGGGCGTGGTAAAGAAGATAAGGAAGGAGGGATGTGGCAAGGGAAGAGAGGGGATCTGACTCACCGGAGCAACGCTGGAGCCACACCAGCTACGCGGTAGCCCAAACCCTAGTGAATCGGTGTTTTTCGAATGTAACTCATCCTTGGCAGAATATTGTTGTCATATTCACAACGGAAGAGTTCCTGTCCAGCTGACAATGCAGATGATGGAGATGCTGATAAGCAGATCAACAGTATTCTGCATTTTTTTACCGGGCTCGTATCAATTCATGTTAATTGCATTCAGGTAGAAAGTAGAGTACAATCCTGATAATTACATTCAGCTACTGAAATAAGGTAAGCCAATATTCTACCAATCATCACCCACTGGTAAACGATGATCTCAACAAGGTAAGACTGCAGACAATGACCTCAAAGAGATGTATGTAACTAGCAGCTGTGCACTCACCTGGCATTCCATGAATAACCTTCAACTACTCTCACCCACAGAATAGTTGAAAATATCTAATGTTTACCATTTAAACAAAAGACTTGGTTGGAGTGTCTTAAGAGAGCTCTTATGTATAGGTAACAGTATCTGTTGTGCAACTAGATGAACTTAACACGAAGAATAAGTTAGAATTTTCCATAGATACTAAAACATGCTGAAAATAGAATGCTAGCATTGCCAAGCTACTAAATATTCCAACTCTCCTCTGGCTGACAAAAACGGTAACAGACATTTCACAAAACAGATGGAATCCAACAAACAGAGGGAAAGTAGAGCAAGCTATACTTGCGGCATGGTAGAGATGAAGATCAGAGCAAGGGAAAAGAGCAGCTACTAGCATCCGCCTGAATTGTACATGTACAACACAACATCTTGTTACAATACAGAGATAGATTAAGTGCAATTTTCTTTCAACAACACACAATCTGCATGTCTTTATATTTTTTCGAAAGATAGGGGAAAAATGCATACAGTAGAAATTAAAATCTCATCCAATAGCGTGTACTTCTGAACGAAAGAGAAGTTAGCTGACCTCTTAATGCTCTTCGTTGGTAGGAGGATGACCACCTGCGATCAAGTGCGCTATTGTGGCATATATCTTCCTTTTTGCCAAAGAAGCATGGTAGAATTATAAAGAGAGTATGTTTCCATAAACATTTAAAAAAAGAGATTTGTGTATACTCATTATAGTGTAAGTACCATAGATTATTCAGATTAGAAGTTCTTGTCTCTACCAACAATTTATATTTTCTATACATACTAATATCTATATCGCATTGACAATCATGTATTTATATGAGCTCTTTGTGGTGCATGATACAGCCAGATTCCTTTTGTTATTGCAGCAATTTATAAGTATTTAAATATATTTTAATAGCTAGTTTCTTCTGTGTTATAAAGACAAAATAAGACATGCATAGACTTGCAAATATGTATTAGAAATCTGCTACTCCAAAGTATCATGTGAATCAATGTAAGTCACGAATCGTGTGCATATCATGCAAAGCAGTTTTTTTGTAAGAACAATACATAATACTAATCAACGGTACAGATGATTCAACACATATGCATCAAGACACCACTACCTTGCACATGGTGATATAGGATGGAGTTGAATCTGATCACCTCCTTTTTACAACTTATAGTGTAATGCGTACTGCTCATAAATAGGCATGTATATAGTGATTTTTCTTTTGATCAAACGCTTGGTATATTAATGATCACATTATACATTTATGTAACATTTCTTACTTGCGAAATCTTTTACAAATTGGAATATAGGAATATTATTAATACCCAGAAGAAATACTTATGTCCTATAAACCTGCAAATACGAAGCATGCATTCACCATATATTAGAATTCCAAATTTTATAGTTTGTTTGCATGTTGGTAATAAGCTTTGCCCCTTGTGATATGGATTATCACATAGAATGGAAAGAGGAGAAAAAATTATGGCTTAGCAGAATCAAGGAGGAAAAGCACTACACGTAAAGTATCAAAACGTTGTGATAGCACGAACCCCACCAGATTTGAACTCGTGCTCTTGGTATGACATGGAAAGAGGGGCTACTCTCCAATTGAAGTGAAAATAGTAGAACTTTGAGCATAAAAATTCTAAAAGAACATTGCAACACGGTATTAAGTCAAGATTTTGCAACCGAGAGGGAAAGTCAAATAAATAAATATAGCTATGTTCAAACCAAAATAGCATGTCAGACATGAAATGTTCTGTTGCCCCTACATTCTCGCCGATAATTAATTGTGCTTTAACAAATAAAAAGGGGAATAATATAAAGAATTATTCTGTTTAAAAGAGCAGGTGAGAAAGATACACAGCCTTAGCGATTTTTGCTCTTCTCCATTTGGATGTTTTCTTGTAAACCATTGCACCACCTTGGAGCCCTTCACTCCTAACGTCTGGCTATATGTTCAGGAAAAAAACAAATATATAGCAAACATAAATATTGGAAATTATAGCCTATATAAAAAAGCATAAATTAGTTGATAGCCTAGAATGAAGAATGGATGGAAACCTTAAAGCTAGCTACATCAAGTACTTAATAATAAACAAACAGACTGAACTGATCTACTCGGACGAATGGCGGAGAGCAGTAAGCAGCTTGCCTAAACAATCAAACCTCTGCAATGGTTATTTGTGGAACTATGGAATTGTATTCCTTTGTTGTTTACTAATTGGATTTCTTATTGCCTAAAGAAGTTCGATTGTTTTTGTTTACTTAGCTTTTCAATCTATAGCACAACTATATATGCTTTTCACAATTCACAACTGTATGCACGGTTCGTTGTAACACACAAAGGAAGAAAAGCATGATCAAGGCATATATGTACTTCCTCCGTCTCAGTTTACAAGTCCTACGCGTATACCTAGGTTGTCAATTTGATCACCCTAATATAAACTATATAACACAAAAATTATATCTTTTGAAAATAGAACATCTGAAGTTTATATTGGTATATTTTTTATAATATATTACTTGTATTAGGTTGGTCAAATTGACGATCTAGGGGTACGTGCATGCCTTGTAAACTGAGAGAGAGGGAGTACTAATTTGGTGAAAACAGTTTTAACTGGCAACCTGCAGACCTTAATTAATATATCTACTTGTCTCACTATTATACATGAAGGAGAAGAATTAAAGTTGGTCATAGCTGAAACTGAAAGGGCCTTACTATGTTTTCTATGAGTAGCACTTCGAAATGTGAGTGTTGGAATTATATGAAGAGGGATGGAGCATGTTGTTGTGAACGGATATGAAGAATATGGACTGCATAGTCATAATTGTAGGAAGCATTCATTGGAGTGTTTTCTTTTATACTTCGACACCCACACTACATAATCATTTTGATATCCAATATAGGAAGAATTGAATGCAACTTGTTCAAGTCAAGCAGTCCGTCTAGCTTGCTTACAGCAGCAAAAACTCTACCTCACTGAGCACAACAAAGGAACACAGTAAAACAACACAGCAGACTCTGACATCACTACCGTGGCTTATCACATCAGAGAGTACTAAGTGGGGAATCAAAGGAAATATTAAGTACCAAAACCTTTCGAAAACAATTTTATCTCTGGAAGATTTTCACTAACATACAATTTGCAAACTGTTGTTCCATTCAAAGTATCTTCGCATGATGAGATTAGGCTTTTAGGCATGGTTCTGTCAATGTGAAATGTATAGGAAAAAAAATTCAAAGCCATGCCTTTGGTTAATGCAGCAAGGCAGAATAAGAATACATACAATGCAGGATAACTAAAGACCTGGCTTTCATCAGTTCCTTTCAGCCCTTATAATGTTGCTTATAGATGGACATGCACAAAAACGAATTTTTCTTTGCCAAATGTTATCAATCAAGCCTATTTATTGGGATTTTGTTATGAATTCAGGTAGCGGGAGATTAGATCAGGAATTTTCAGGTATGTGCTTACATGCCTGCTAGGAATAACGGGTTGCAGATTCAAAGGGCGTAGAGGAGGTGAACTACTGCACCACCAGCCTTGCCGTCCTTCCTCCACACAGCATCCGCCAGCAGCCTCATGGACGACTACAGCTGTCCGATATGCTGCACACTACAGTCGATTCATCCGCCATGGGAGGGCTCCTTCGCCTAGCGCCGCGTGCCGGCCCGCCTGCGCGTCGGGGAATCGTCGGATCCGCCCGGATCCAGGCGCAACGAGGGTCACCGGAGGAGCAGCGAGGCGAGCTCGGGACGGTCATCCATGGCGGCCTCCTGGCCTCCTGGCGGCGGGGTACATCTGCGGGGGAGAGAGATGGGTGAGGGAGTAGGGGAGGAGAGGAGAGAGGGCGGTGGCGCAGGGGCTCACCATAGCGTGGGGTGGCGGGCGGCGACCGGCGGGGAGGCACAACTGGTCGGTCTCCTCCCTCACGGTGGGGCGGGAATGGACCGGCGGGATGGCCTATCCTCCGGCCATGTAGGGGAAACCGACGGCGGCAGCGACCGGTGAGGGCGGCGGCGGCGACCGGTGAGGGTGGCCGGGAACCCTATCCAGCACACACGGGAGTGGGCTGAGACTGATTCGGGGTGGCTGGGATTTTTTTAGGGAGGCTGGGGGTTTTCTTTTCTTTAATTTTTCACTCTTTGATTTTTTTAGCAAGGAGGGAGATAGTCCCATCTCTTTGCCATCTGAAGAATCTTTGCCGTCTGCTGGCAGATGGCAAAGAGGTGGGGCTAGTATGCCGTTACACTCTTGACGGCCACAAGATTTGCCAACCTCTTTGCCATCTACTGGCAGATGGCAAAGATTATTTGCCATCCACTAGCAGATGGCAAAGAATTGGCTGATGGCAACAATGTTCTTTGCCGTCTGCCAGTTCTTTGCCATCTGTTTTTTATAAGAAGATGGCAAAGACGTTCTTTGCCATTAGCTGGCAGATGGCAAAGAGCTGGCTGATGGCAAATTTCCTGTTTCCAGTAGTGTCTTTTCTGCACGAATCAAATTGGAAGATCATCAACCAAACTATTAAAACAATCAGCAATTGAAAGCAGCAGAACAACACTTAAACATATTATTACCCCATGATTCGGGCATTTGTAGAACACTCGACCAGGGTTGAGGATTGTGGTTGAGACGCAAAGGATGAATCTGCGTGATTTGCAGCAGAGGCACCACACCAACGACAGCGGGTTGCGATGAGCAATCGGCTGCGGTGCGCGTTCCGGCGGGGGTGTGATGAGACCCACAGGCGATGGTACGGGTGGCGACTTGGCGCATATCTGGTTGTTGCCTGCTGAAGAGCAGGTGGACGAGCAGCCAGCGGACATGGTTGCTGCGGCCAGAGCTTCTGATGCTAGGCAGAGTATGTAGAGAAGAGGAGAAGCGAACGTTGGATATGTCAGTTTCATTACTTGCAAAGTAGCATAGCACCATATATAGTCATAGTCTAGGTTTGGATTCGAACCAGCTACAGGAGCATGTCTCTCTTTTTTCTAAAACTCGGCAACGTCTCTTTACTGGTACACTAGCTTGTTCTGTACGCCTTCCCAAGTCTTTGATTTTCTTTCCCTTTTTTCGAGGAAGGAAGGAGGACAAAATTGAGAGTTCCTGGGACTCGAACCCAAGACCTCTCGGTTGAAAACCAAGGGTGCTAGTCACTTATGTGGTGAACGTTCCCTGTGAGGAGGACGGCAGACGAACGCATTTTCCTCGCAGTTTTCTTCCTATATATAAAAAAGTATGCTACTTGGTGTCCGATTAGTCAACAAATGATTGTGCCAACCTTGACCATTGGATTGACATTCAACGTCTATCGCGTTTCTTCAGTCTCTTCTTCCTCGAACCGCCAAAGCCAAACCAGCGCCGGCGGGACCTCCTGCTCCCGCCTCTCACGGCTGGTTGTGATCTTCCCCGGCTCCTGTTCGTTCCCGTCCGAGGCCTCATCATCGTCCTCCGCCTTGGTTCGCTCGCTGCACTGCCGCCCTCCGGTGTTGTCAACATGGTCAACAACCGAGAGGAATAAGGAGATGACTGTACATGGTGAGGATGACAATAGGGACTTAGCAGCGCACGCAGTAATTTTGTTTTTTTGGGACGGAGAAGGGTATCAATTGGGTTGTGCGGGACCCATAGCCCGTCTAGCCCAGGCTTTTATTTCATATGTTTAGCACATGACCAGCCCAGTTTGTTTTTTTCCTTTCTGAAAAATGGCTAGCCAGCTATTTTGTTTTTTGCAGAATAACCAGCATAGGCCTACTTGCTTTTCTACGCCCTGCTGGGCCGGAAATCTTTCAAGACGAGGAGGGATGCATTTTGCCCAGAAAATGGGCTATAATTAATAAGAAATGGGCTATAAGTAATAATAAATGGGCTATAAAATGAAAAAATTACAGCAAACAGGCAATTAGTTCCAAAATACTGTTTTCTTTCGGATTTTGATATTTTAAATTTCATTGTTTTTGTGTGGGTAAAATTTCATCGAATTTAGATTAAGGCATATTTATATTTAAAATTAATTTGAATCTGGCTAGAAATTTCGGGTTGTATGCTGTTTGGGACAGATTTGGAGGCTGACTTGTGGGTCTACTAGGTTGACGTGTACTTTGGCTTTGTCAACTTAGTCCACAAACGATTCTAGCAGCAGTGACCGTTGGATGTTAATCCAACGGCCGTGCTGCTTCTTCAATATCTGATTTCTTGCGCCAGCCGCCCAAACCAGCTCCGGTGGGACTGCCTGCTCCCGCCTCCCGTGGCCGGCTGTGCTGCCGCATAGGCCACATCGCCCCTCCGTACTTCATTGCTATCCAGACCATTCCTCTACTCACCCACACCTTCTGTTATTTTCCGGCGATGGCAGCCGGACCTATAACCCTCGTACTCCCCACCGCGTGGGCAACCATTGCCGAGTCTTCCCCGGCTCCGTGTCGTTCCCTTCCTAGGCCTCGCTGCCGTCCACCGCCATGGTGCTCTCGACGCGGCCTGGTCAACGTGGTCAACGAACGACATCCATCGGCTGTGGACTATACGTGGAGAGGCTGATAGCTGGGTCCACGGCCGCACACAAGGAAATGCCTCCTTATTATGTGCAAAATAATGATTCCTCCACCTGACAGCTGGGACCCACTGGAAGGGCCTCTGTATTTCGCGAAAAATTGTTCCCCCCGCTGACATGTCAGACCCACCAGCTATATCTTCGCAAGCAAGGAAGTGTCTCCTTATTACGCACAAAAAAATGAATACCCCCCTGCTAGCTGGGACCCACCATAGTGGGAGGATGACTTGTGGGGCAACTAAGTTGACGGGGACGGAGGGGTTTGTCAACTTAGTCAATATGAATGATTCTAGCTCCAGTGACCGTACGATGTCCATCCAACGGCCGTAGTGCTTCTTCAACCTCTGGTCTTCTTGCTCCAGCCGCACAAAGCAGCGCCGGTCGTGTCGCATGCTCCTGCCTCTCGTGGCCGGTTGTGCTGCCGCGGAGGCCTCATCGCCCCCTACTATTCCCACCGCTGGCCAGGCCCTGCGGCAACGGCAGCCTCACACCACAGCCGAACCAGTGAACCCTCGTACTCTTCTCCGCGCGGGCTTCCACTGTCGCGTCTTCCCCGGCTCCGCATCGTCCCCTTCCTAGGCCTCGCCGTCGTCCACCGCCGTGGTGCTCTCGTGCGGCCTGGTCAACATGGTCAAGGAATGACTTCCATCGGACGTGGACTGTACGTGGAGAGGCTGACAGCTGGGTCCACGGTCATAGCAAGGAAGTGCCTCCTTATTACGCAGAAAATAATGATTCCTCCACCTGACAGCTGGGACCCACAAGATGCGCCACTGTATTTCGTGAAAAAAACGTTTCCCCCTGACTGTTGGGACCCACCAGCTACATCTTCGCACGCAAGGAAGTGCGTCCGGGCAAAAAAAATGATTCGCCCCCCTAATTGTTGGGACCCACCAGCTACATCTTCGCACGCAAGGAAGTGCGTCCCGGCAAAAAAACGATTCGCCCCCCTGACTGCTGGGACCCACCAGCTACATCTTCGCACGCAAGGAAGTGCATGACCGTCGGGACCCACCTGGTCGAAGTGTACGTAGCATTGTCATTCTGGTCGCGAACGTGTACGTACATATATACCGGTCGATGTAGAGGCGCGCACGTGTCATAGTATAGGCGCGTAAGTGTCATAGTAGAGGCACGCACGTAGCATGTACACGTACGTATAGCGGCCAGGGTGCAAGAAAGAAAATACGGCCACGTACGTACATACGGGCAGGGTCTCGAACGCCTACTCGCGCATACCTACGGCCAAGGCTCATGTACATGGCTGGGTCAGAACGGAGAAACAACATCATCGCCGTGTTCATGGGGAGGCAACGGAATTTGTCATGTTCATGGGGAGGCAACAGAATGCGTCGTGTTCATGGGGAGGCAACAGAATGCGTCGTGTTCTTCGGGAGGCAACGGAATGCGTGGGAGCCAACCGGCTGGGTCTGAACGGAATGCGTGGTCGTGTTCATCGGGAGGGCTTGGACGGAACAGGCGATGGAAACGAGGCCTGGCGTACCGCAGAACGGAGGAAACGGACCTCCTACGTTCGGAACGGGGTCCTGTTGATCGGGAGGGGTCTGGCGTACCGCAAAACGGAGGAAACATATCTCCTACGGTTGAAACGGGGGTCCTGTTGATCGGGAGGGGATTGGCGTACCACAAAACGGAGGAAACAGACCTCCTACGGTTGAAACGGGGGTCCTGTTAATTGGGAGGGGTGTGGCGTACCGCAAAACGGATGAAACGGACTTGTGTTGGAGCGCTACGATCGAAACGGGGGTCCTGTTCATCGGGAGGGGTGTGGCGTACCGCAAAACGGGACTCCATGGGATACTGTTCATCTCCACCGTTGACCTCCTCTAGCCTCCACGGGCTACCGTCGACCTCCTCCAGCCACCACGGGCTCCTGTTCATCCAGCCTCCACCGCACGCTACTCCACCGGCTACTGTTCAACCACCCCTCCACGGGCACCCCTCCACCATCTACTGTTCATCCAGCCCTCCACACCACGGGGGCCTGTTCAACCACCCCTCCACGGGCACCCCTCCTCCGTCTACTGTTCATCCAACCCTCCACACCACGGGGTCCT
>NC_041389.1:349591032-349659530 GCF_002162155.2 Triticum dicoccoides
GATCGGCTTCAGTTAGCAGCAGTAGCGAAGGAATCGCTCGATCGGGTTCAGTTAATAGCCATTGATCAATTGCTCGGGTTTAGTAACGCATAGCCTGCAGTGCAATCGCTCGGGTTCAGTTAGAGCCCAATGCCTCGCTCGGGTTCAGTTAGAGCCAATGCCTCACACACACGCGCGTACATGTACGAGAGAAACGCGCATCGCTCGGCCCCCGACCGCCCACCGTAACCGGGAACTCCCCGACATTTTCCTCGCTCTCGCTTCTACCATGGTTTTTTCCGTCATGGACGGCCCAAAGAATGTCATGCAGCTGCGTCTCCGGCCCGCCCAGGATGAAAAGCCCATGTTCTGTCATGATTTTTGTCATAGAAGTAGGAGCCCACCACATCTATGATGATATCGGGTTTTGTCACAATTATCGTCATAGAAGTGTCATATGTATGACAGAAAAAAAATCGTTCGGCCCAAAATGACATGGATGTGTCTTTTTTGTAGTGATACTTTGTTTTTAAATTCTAGCAAATCCAAAACTCGTCTGAAATTAATGAAACTTGGCATGCTATCATGGAATGGCGCCCAACATGATGTGGTATTTTTCGTGTCCATTTTAAGAGGAGGCGCACTCGAATAATAGCCAACAAAGGCATTTTGAAACAAATAGCTACTACTCTAACATCGCAAACGTTTGTATAATTCAAATTGTGTGCATTATGTTACCCATTCACGTGACGCTACATGTCTTGGTTTTAATGGCTATAGGAGGTGTCGTGCGGACAACTGCTTGATTGAACGGGAGGCGTGCGAGCGCAGTCCGGTGCGCAGGCTGACCGAGAGGCGTGGAAGTTGTCCTCCAATGCGCAGGCTCACCGGGAAGTGTGCGAGCTGTACGCTGCACAGGCTCACCGGGAAGCGAGCCCTTTGACTTCCATGGCCGCCTGCCTTCCTCTCCATTAATGGCGCCCGAGCTGCTGCTTAATATGGGCGGCCTTACTGTTTGCCTCCCATTCCCCTCCCTCCCGCAGACCTCCACCAACGCCATGGCATAGAAGGATCATCTGCCACTAGTCTTCAAGTTTGGTGAAGTCGACTCTGAGCCAGAGGAGATAGAAAATAAGGAGGAATGGGGCATCATGGACATGACCCTGAACGAGCTGGCCGCGACGGTTGCTGCCCCCGCTCCCGTAGAAGCTCCCATCCCCGCGCCCGCGCCAGCGACCATCCCCATAGCATTGACAGGCTGGTCACCGAGCACTATCGCAAAGCTGGAAGCCGCGGGCATCAGAGAGGTCTCCGTGGACCCACGTGAGCTCATGTACATGCCAGCGCCAGCGCCCATGCCCGTGCCTGTGCGCGCCCCTCCACCCACCACGGCGTCGGTCCCCGTGTGTTTGGCTGCACCCGTCGCGCCCGTGCCCTTGCCCGCGCCCTCCTCAGCGGCATGGGACGTCGCTGTCGACCGCTACCTCTCAGCGCCGCCAGTTGCCGTCCTCCCATGCCCCGCCCGTGGATCGCATGAAGACATGATGTTTGATTTACAAGTGAAGAACATTCTGTGCTGACTTGAAGACTTCAACAACGGCGTCCTGGAGGACGACAATGACAGCGCGGAACGCCGGCGTCGCCGCCGCCAGAAATATTTTTTTGGTGTTTAATAATGTATCTCGATCATATGAATATAATTTGTAGTGTGACTGAATGAAAGATATGGTTTGAACGAACTTGCATTTTTCTCTCTTAATGTACGGACTTATCAAACGATTTTCTTTTGAAAAAACGTCAATGGTTTTTAAATAGAAAACACTCATCGCAAACATTTTAGTTAGAACACCCGTATGCAAACCGATAACTTCCATAGGAAGCCAAGGGAAAATGTGTCGAGCAAGATTTGTGCAGCACTTGATCGCAAACGTTTTAGATAGAACACCCGTATGCAGAGTGAGAGCTATGGTCTTCTCCCTTAATTCAAGGGAAAATTCACAGCGCGGGATTTGTGCATCTCTTCAACGCAAATGGTTCAGATTGAGTACCATATACAAATCCAGACTTCGGCGCTAATTAAGCTAAGAGAAAATGTGTCGAGCAGGATTTCTACATCCCTTCAACACAAACGGTTGTTTTGGATGACCCGTGTGCAACCATTTACAAACAATTTGGTAAGATTTGCATCTGTCATATTGGGTATGTTGCCATTTGTCAAACTGGAAAGATTGACATTTGTTGATCTTGTAACATTGCCATTTCTCAACCTTGTAACACTGTGATTTGTCAAAATATGCAGCTAAAAATCACTAGCAGTATCTATTTTTCGCAAATAAAATTCATAAATTAAGCATAGATTTCATTCATAGATTAAGCAGTCGTTCTTTATACAAACAATTCAACTTGAGAGCTGAACCGACCAAACTTTTCCCCAATTGTTGCCAACCACGTACTGAAATAGCTAGTTCTACTTTATATACTAGCTAATTTTAAGTACGTTGTACAGTTCCACCACATCTATAGTCGGATGAACTGAAAAAAATATCCCCTAGATACTATTACTACTATGAAGGTGTTTGTACTACTTCCGGCAGCCTCTCCTATGCCGAGCGCGCTCAGTAAGAGGCAGAGGAGGAGGAGCCTACCCACGAGCCGGCAAACTGCAATATGGTGCCTGCCGCTGCTACACCTTCAGTGATGCTCACCTCGAACGCCCTCTGCCGCTCCAGACGACCCCTCTCGAAGTGCTGGTTCTTCTCGTAGATCTCCTGATTCCTCGCCTCTAAGGCGGCGTGTGCCATGGCCACGTCGGCGGTAAGGCTCTTTGCATGCTCAATGAGGCGCTCCTCCTCCTCCCGCAGGAACTCGGTGTAGAATGCAGGGTCGCTGATGCACATGCGGCATCCACCTCTGCCTCCCGCCATCGGGCGGCGGTGGCGGAGCGGGTGATGACCCCGACGGTTGACGATGGGCTGGCGGCCACGGTGGCCGACGATGGGGTGGCCTCCACGACCACCACCTCCCTTCTTCGGGCCGCAATGGCGGAGCGGGTGATGGCCACGGTGGCCGGCAGTGGGATGGCAGCCACGACGGCCACCTCCCGCCTTTGGGCCACGGCGGCAGAGCGGGCGATGGCCCTGGCTTTCGACGGTGGTGTGGTGATACGTCTCCAAAGTATCTATAATTTTTGATTGTTCCATGCTATTATATTATATGTTTTTGATGTTTAATATACATTTATATGCTATTTTATATTATTTTTGGGACTAACCTATTAACCGAGAGCCTAGTGCCAGTTTCTGGTTTTTGCCTGTTTTAGAGTTTCACACAAAAGGAATACCAAATGGAGTCTAAACGGAATGAAACTTTCGCGATGATCTTTCTTGGACCAGAAGCAAACTAGGATACTTGGAGATAAAGTCAGAGACTCAATGAGGCAGCCACAAGGGCGGAGGGTGTGCCTGGGGGTAGGGCGCACCCCCTACCTTGTGGCCCCCTCAGAGTTCTCCTGACCGAGTTCCTTCGCTTATATATACTCTTATACCCCAAAAACATCAGGGGAGCCATGAAACCACTTTTCCACCGCCCCAACCTTCTATACCCATGAGATCCCATCTAGGAGCCTTTTCCGACGTCCTGCCGGAGGGGGATTCAATCACGGAGGGCTTCTACATCAACACCATTACCCTTCCGATGAAGCGTGAGTAGTTTACCACAGACCTACGGGTCCATAGCTACTAGCTAGATTGGTGATACGTCTCCAATGTATCTATAATTTTTGATGTATTCATGTCATGTTTATAATATTTTTACATGCTTTTGGTATGATTTGGTTAGAACTAACCCGGACTGACGCTGTTTTTAGCAGAACTACCGTGGTGTTGTTTTTATGCAGAAATAAAAGTTCTAGGAATGCGCTGAAAATCAATGGAGATTTTTTCTGGAAAATATAAAAAATACTGGAACAAAAGGTTATCAGAGAGGAGTCCCGTGGGGTCCACGAGGGTGGGGGGCGCTCCCCTGTGCCATGTGGATTCCCCGTGGCCCCCCCTAACTTGTTCTCGACGCCAGGCCCTCCTATAAAAACCCAAATTTCCAGAAAGAAACCTAGATCGGGAGTTCCTCTGATGCAAGCCTCTGTAATCACCAAAAACCAATCTAGACCCCTTTTCGGCATCCTGCCGGAGGGGGGAATCTATCACCGGTGTCCATCTTCATCATCCCGGCGCTCTCCATGACGAGGAGGGAGTAGTTCACCCTCGGGGCTAAGGGTATGTACCAGTAGCTATGTGTTTGATCTCTCTCTCTCATGTTCTTGATATGGCACGATCTTGATGTACCGCGAGCTTGGCTACTATAGTTGGATCTTATGATGTTTCTCCCCCTCTACTCTCTTGTAATGGATTGAGTTTTCCCTTTGAAGTTGTCTTATCAGATTGAGTCTTTAAGGATTTGAGAACACTTGATGTATGTCTTGCATGTGCTTATCTGTGGTGACAATGGGATATCACGTGATCTACTTGATGTATGTTTTGGTGATCAACTTGTGGGTTCAGTGACCTTGTGAACTTATGCATAGGGGTTGGCACACGTTTTCGTCTTGACTCTCCGGTAGAAACTTTGGGGCACTTTGAAGTTCTTTGTGTTAGTTGAATAGATGAATTTGAGATTGTGTGATGCATATCGTATAATCATACCCACAGATACTTGAGGTGACATTGGAGTATCTAGGCGGCATTAGGGTTTTGATTGATGTGTGTTTTAAGGTGTTATTTTACTATGAACTCTAGGGTTGTTTGTGACACTTATAGGAATAGCCCAATGGATTGATCGGAAAGAATAACTTTGAGGTGGTTTCATACCCTACAATAATCTCTTCGTTTGTTCTCCGCTATTAATGACTTTGGAGTGACTCTTTGTTGCATGTTGAGGGATTGTTATATGATCTAATTATGTTATTATTGTTGAGAGAACTTGCACTAGTGAAAGTATGAACCCTAGGTCCTATTTCCTAGCATTGCAACACCATTTATGCTCACTTTTGCTACTTGCTATCTTGCTGTTTTTATATTTTCAGATTACAAAAACCTATATCTACCATCTATATTGCACTTGTATCACCATCTCTTCGTCGAACTAGTGCACCTATACAATTTACCATTGAATTGGGTGTGTTGGGTACACAAGAGACTCTTTGTTATTTGGTTGCAGGGTTGTTTGAGAGAAACCATATTCATCCTACGCCTCCCACGGATTGATAAACCTTAGGTCATCCACTTGAGGGAAATTTTCCACTGTCCTACAAACCTCTGCACTAGGAGGCCCAACAACGTCTACAAGAAGAAGTTTGTGTAGTAGACATCAAGCTCTTTTCTGGCGCCGTTCTCGGGGAGGCTAGGTAAGCGACACTAACACCCCGTCAACTAAGCTCTTTTCTGGCGCCGTTGCTGGGGAGGTTAGTGCTTGAAGGTATATCTTTAGATCTTGCAATTGAATCTTTTAGTTTCTTGTTTTATCACTAGTTTAGTTTATAAAAGAAAACTACAAAAAAATGGAATTGAGGGTGCCTCATATGCTTCATCTTTTTAATGTATTTCGTGAAAATGATGGAAAGGAAAATTGTGCCCAAGTGCTAGAAGAAGAATGCATTAAAATATTTGGCACTAAATCTTTGAACGATGAGCATGATTGCAATGTTATTAGTATGAATTCCTTGAATATCCATGATGCTAATGATATGCAAAGCCACAACATTGGGGATGCTATGTTTGATGAATATGATATTTTTAGTCCCCCAAGTTTTGATGAGCAAATTTATTACGATGATAGCATGCCTTCTATTTATGATGATTATATTGATGAAAGTGGATTCAGAGAGGTCATGACTTTATTCAGTGATAAATCCACTACTTTGGAAGAGGTTCCAATTGATTATGAGAAAAAAGTTCCTATCTATGATGATTATTGTGATGAATGTATGATATAAAGAATAATGATAACCATGAAACTTGTCATCTTGATTTTAATTTTCAATTGGATTATGCCTCACGTGATAGTTATTTCATTGAGTTTTCTCCCACTACTATGTATGAGAAGAATCTTGCTTATGTGGAGAATAGTAAAATTTCTATGCTTGTAGATCATCAAAAGAATGCTTTATGTGATAGTATATTGTTGAATTAATTCATGGTGCTACTGAAAATTATCATGAGGGAGGAATATATGCTTGTAGTAATTGCAATAATATCAAGTTTCCTCTCTATGTGTTGAAAATCATGAAGTTATGCTTGTTTTGCTTTCCTATGCTAGTTGATTCTTGTTCCCATAAGTTGTTTGCTCACAAAATCTCTATGCATAGGAAGTGGGTTAGACTTAAATGTGCTAGTCATATTCTTCATGATCCTCTCTTTATGTTTAAATTCTTATCTTTTATGTGAGCATCATTGAAATCATCATGCCTAGCTAAAAAGGCATTAAAGAAAAGCGCTTGTTAGGAGACAACCCAATATATACCCCTACTGTTTTTGTGTGTTCACATGATTATGCTACTGTAGTAATTATGTTTTATATCTTTTGTTTCAATAAAGTGCCAAGTAGAACCTTTGGGAAGACTTGGGTGAATGTTAATGCGATCTTGCTGTAAAAAACAGAAACTTTGCGCTCACGAGATTAGCTGTCATTTTTTTTACCGAAGAGTGATTTTGAGTTGATTCTTTCTGCAAAAGATTAATAGAAAAATTCCTCACGTCCAAAATTTTATTTCAGAATTTTTGGAGTTACAGAAGTATTCGAGAGTTATAGATTACTACAGACTGTTCTGTTTTCAACAGATTCTGTTTTCTATGTGTTGTTTGCTTATTTTGATGAATCTATGAATAGTATCGGAGGGTATGAACCATAGAGAAGTTGGAATACAGTATATATTACACCAATATGAATTTAGAATAAGTTCACAACAGTACCAAAAGTGGTGATTTTATTTTCTTATACTAACGGAGCTTACGAGTTTTCTGTTGAGTTTTGTGTTGTGAAGTCTTCAAGTTTTGGGAAAAGATTCGATGGACTATGGAATAAGGAGTGGCAATAGCCTAAGCTTGGGGATGATCAAGGCACCCCAAGGTAATATTCAAAACCAACCAAGAGCCTAAGCTTGGGGATGCCCCGGAAGGCATCCCCTCTTTCATCGTCGTTCATTGGTAACTTTACTTGGAGCTATATTTTTATACACCACATGATATGTGTTTTGCTTGGAGGATCATGCCATTTTATTTTGTTTTGATTGATGTTTGAATAATATCCCAAGATCTTAAATTCTTAAATGTTAGAGAGTCTTCACATAGTTACATAATTATTCGACTACTCATTGATCTTCACTTATATCTTTTGGAGTAGTTTGTCGTTTGCTCTAGTGCTTCACTTATATCTTTTAGAGCACGGCGGTGGTTTTATTTTGAAGAAATAGATGAACTCTCATGCTTCATTTATATTATTTTGAGAGTCTTTTAGAAAAGCATGGTAATTTCCTTTGGTTATAAATTTAGTCCTAATATGATTGGCATCCAAGAGGGATATAATAAAAACCTTCATTTAAAGTGCATTGAATTATGAGAAGTTTGATTCTTTATGATTGTTTTGAGATATGAAGATGATGATATTAGAGTCATGCTACTGGAGTAGTTTTGAATTTGAGAGATGCTTGTGTTAAAGTTTGTGATATTCGTAGGATGCACGTATGGTGAACCGTTATGTGATGAAGTTGGACCATGATTTATTTATTGATTGTCATACTTATGAGTGGAGGTTGGGATCGCGTGATGGTTAACTCCTACCAACCCTTCCCCTAGGAGCACACGCTTAGTACTTTGTTTTGATGACTTGTAGATTTTTGTAGTAAGTATATGAGTTCTTTATGACTAATGTTGAGTCCATGGATTATACGCACTCTCACCCTTCCACCATTGCTAGCCTCTCTTGTGCCGTGCAACTTTTGTCGGTACCATACACCCACCATTACCTTCCTCAAAACAGCCACCATACCTACCTATTATGGCATTTTCATAGCCATTCCAAGATATATTGCCATGCAACTTTCCACCGTTCCGTTTATTATGACACGCTCCATCATTGTCATATTGCTTTGCATGATCATGTAGTTGACATCGTATTTACGGCAAAGCCATCGTTCATAATTTTTCCATACATGTCACTGCTACGTCTTGAGCTTGCGTTGGTTTTCGTTGAAGAGGAAAGGGTGATGCAGCAAGTGTAGCGTAAGTATTTCCCTCGGTTTTTGAGAACCAAGGTATCAATCCAGTAGGAGGCTCCTCAAAAGTCCCACGCACCTGCACAAACAAACCAAGAACTCGCAACCAACGCAATAAAGGGGTTGTCAATCCATTCACGGCCACTTGCGAAAGTGAGATCTGATAGAGATAGTATGATAAGATAAATATATTTTTGGTATTTTATAATATAGATGCAAAAAGTAAAGATGCAAATAAAAGTAGATTGGAAGCAAATATGATAGGAGATAGACCCGGGGGCCATAGGTTTCACTAGAGGCTTCTCTCGAGATAGCATAAGTATTACGGTGGATGAACAAATTACTGTCGAGCAATTGATAGAAAAGCGAATAATTATGAGATTATCTAGGCATGATCATGTATATAGGCATCACGTCCGCAACAAGTAGACCGACTCCTGCCTGCATCTACTACTATTACTCCACACATCGACCGACTCCTGCCTACATCTAGAGTATTAAGTTCATAAGAACAAAGTAACGCCTTAAGCAAGATGACATGATGTAGAGGAATAAACTCATGCAATATGATATAAACCCCATCTTTTTATCCTCGATGGCAACAATACAATACGTGTCTTGAACCCTTTCTGTCACTGGGTAAGAACACCGCAAGATTGAACCCAAAGCTAAGCACTTCTCCCATGGCAAGAAAGATCAATCTAGTAGGCCAAACCAAACCGATAATTCAAAGAGACTTGCAAAGATAACTCAATCATATAAAAGAATTCAGAGAAGATTCAATTATTATCCATAGATAAACTTGATCATAAACCCACAATTCATCGGATCTCGACAAACACACCGTAAAAAGAGATTACATCGAATAGTTCTCCACAATAGAGGGGGAGAACATTGTATTGAGATCCAAAGAGAGAGAAGAAGCCATCTAGATAATAACTATGGACCTGTAGGTCTGTGGTAAACTACTCACAACTCATCGGAAGGGCTATGGTGTTGATGTAGAAGCCCTCCATGGTCAATTCCCCCTCCGGCAGAACACTGACGAAGGCTCCAAGATGGGATCTCGCGGATACAGGAAGTTACGGCGGTGGAAATTGTGTTTCGGGTGCTCCCTGGATGTTTTCGGGGTATGTAGGCTTATATAGGAGGAATAAGTACGTCGGTGGCCGCCCGAGGGGCCCACGAGACAGGGGGCGCGCCCTATAGGGGGGGTTCCCTCCTATCTCATGACCGCCTCGGCTGCTTCTTGACTTGCACTCCAAGTCCTCTAGATCACGTTCGTTCCAAAAATCACGCCGAAGGTTTCATTCCATTTGGACTCCGTTTGATATTCCTTTTCTTCGAAATACTGAAATAGGCAAAAAAACAGCAATACGGGTTGGGCCTCCGGTTAGTAGGTTAGTCCCAAAAATGATATAAATGTGTAAAATAAAGCCCATAAACATCCAAAAGGGGTAATATAATAGCATGGAACAATAAAAAATTATAGATACGTTGGAGACGTATCAAGCATCCCCAAGCTTAATTCCTGCTCGTCGTCGAGTAGGTAAATGATAAAAATAGAATTTTTGATGTGGAATGCTACCTAGCATAATTCTCAATGTAATTTTCTTTAATGTGGCATGAATGTTCAGATCCAAATGATTCAAGATAAAAGCTTATAAAACATAAAAATAATAATGCTTCAAAGCATACTAACAAATAACCATGTCCTATCAAAATAACATAGCCAAAGAAAGCTTATCCCTACAAAATCATATAGTTAGGCCATGCTTCATTTTCATTACACAAAATACTCCCATCATGTACAACCCCGATGACGAGCCGAGAAATTGTTTCATACTTTTTAACGCGCTTCAGCTTTTTCAACTCTTACGCAATACATGAGCGCAAGCCATGGACATAGCACTATGGTGGTAAATGGTGGTGGTTGTAAGGACAAAAAGAGGGAGAAGATAGTCTCACATCAACTAGGCATATCAACGGGCTATGGAGATGCCCATCAATAGATATCAATGTGAGTGAGTAGGGATTGCCATGCAACGGATGCACTTAGAGCTATAAATATATGAAAGCTCAACAAAAGAAACTAAGTGGGTGTGCATCCAACTTGATTTCTCACGAAGACCTAAGGCATTTTGAGGAAGCCCATCATTGGAATATACAAGCCAAGTTCTATAATGAAAAATTCCCACTAGTATATGAAAGTGACAATATATGAGACTCTCTATCATGAAGATCATGGTGCTATTTTGAAGCACAAGTGTGGAAAAGAGATAGTAGCATTGTCCCTTCTCTCTTTTTCTCTCATTTTATTTTTTTATTTTTTTATTTTTCTTTTTTTTCTTTGGCCTCTTTTTTTTTTCTTTTTGGCCTTTCTCTTTTTTCTTTTCTTTTTGTAAAGTCCGAAGTCTCATCCCGACTTGTGGGGGAATCATAGTCTTCATCGTCCTTTCCTCACTGAGACAATGCTCTAATAATGAAGATCATCACACCTTTATGGATTTATAACTCAAGAATTACAACTCAAAGCTAGAACAAGATATGACTCTATATGAATGCCTCCGGCGGTGTACCCGGATATGCAATGAATCAAGAGTGACATGTATGAAAATTATGAAGGTGGCCTTGCCACAAATACGATGTCAACTACATGATCATGCAAAGAGCAATATGACAATGATGAAATGTGTCATAATAAACGGAATGGTGGAAAGTTGCATGGCAATATATCTCGTAATGGCTATGGAAATGCCATAATAGGTAGGTATGGTGGTTGTTTTGAGGAAGGTAAATAATGGGTTCAATACCAGCGAAAGTTGCGCGGTAATAAGAAAGGCTAGCAAAGTGGAAGGATGAGTGTGCGTGTATCCATGGACTCACATTAGTCATAAAGAACTCATATACTTATTGCAAAAGTTTACTTAGCCCTCGAAGCAAAGTACTACTACGCATGCCCCAAGAGGGATAGATTGGTAGGAAAAGACCATCGCTCGTCCCCGACTGCCACTCATAAGGAAGACAATCAAAAGAGCACCTCATGCAACAAATTTCTCACACAACTTTTACCATACGTGCATGCTACAGGACTTGCTGACTTCAACAAAAGTATTTCTCAATTTCATAATTATCCACTAGCATGGCCCTAACATTACTACCTTTATATCTCAAAACAATTATCAAGCAACAAATTGATCATAGCATCCAATTCAATTTCTATGATAGTTTTTATTATACCCAACTTGGATGCTCATCATTCTAGGACCAAATTTGTAACCAAAGCAAATACCATGCTGTTCTAAGAGACTCTCAAAATAATATAAGTGAAGCATGAGATACTAACAATTTCTATAAAATCAAGCCACCGCCGTGCTCTAAAAGATATAAGTGAAGCACTAGAGCAAAAACTATCAAGCTCAAAAGATATATGTGAAGCACATAGAGTATTCTAGCAAATTCTAATCAAATAGGATTCTCCCAAAAGGTGTTTACAACAAGGATGATTGTGGTAAACTAAAAAGCAGAGACGCTCCAAGCAAAACACAAATCATGTGGCAAATAAAAATATAGCTAAAAGTAAAGTTACGAATGAACGAAGACGAAAGAGGGGATGCCTTCCGGGGCATCCCCAAGCTTAGGCTTTTGGACATCCTTGAATATCTTGGGGTGCCATGGGCATCCCCAAGATTAGGCTCTTGCCACTCCTTATTCCATAGTCCATAAAAGCTTTACCCAAAACTTGAAAACTTCACAACACAAAACTCAACAGGAAATCTTATAAGCTCCGTTAGTGAAAGAAAACAAAACCACCACATAAGGTACTGTAATGAACTCATTATTTATTTATTTTGGTGTCAACCCTACTGTATTCCAACTTCTCTATGGTTTATAAACTATTTTACTAGCCATAGATGCATCAAAATAAGCAAACAACACACAAAAAACAGAATCTGTCAAAAACGGAACAATCTGTAGCAATCTATAACTAACGCAAATTTCTGGAACTCTAAAAATCCTACCAAAATAGGAAGTACTGGAAAATTGGTTTATTGATCAGAATCAAAAAGAATCAATGCAAAATCACGTTTCCGTGATTTATTGAATTTTTTCTCGTGAGTGCAAAGTTTCTGTTTTTCAGCAGAAACAAATCAACTATCATCATAGTTTATCCTATAGGTTTTACTTGGAACAAACACTAATTAAAAGGTAAAAACACATCTAAAAATAAATTAGAAGCTAAAAATTATTACTAAACAGGAACAAAAACAAAAAACACAAAGAAAATTGGGTTGCCTCCCAACTAGCGCTATCGTTTAACGCCCCTAGCTAGGCATAAAAGCGAAGATAGATCTAAGTAGTGCCATCTTTGGCACTTGATTCATAAGTAGCTCGCATGATAGATTCATAAGGTAATTTGACTTTCTTTCTTGGAAAGTGCTCCATGCCTTTCTTTAATGGAAATTGGAATCTAATATTCCCTTCCTTCATATCAATAATCGCACCAATCGTTCTAAGGAAAGGTCTACCAAGAATAATAGGGCAAGAAAGATTGCATTCTATATCAAGAACGATAAAATCTATGGGCACCAAATTTCTATTTGCAACAATGAGAACATCATTGATCCTTCCCATTGGCTTTTTAATGGTGGAATCCGCAAGGTGCAAATTTAAAGAGCAATCATCAAGATCATGGAAACCTAGAATATCATATAAAGTTTTCGGAATCGTGGAAACACTAGCACCCAAATCACACAAAGCAAACCACTCATGATCTTTAATTTTAATCTTTATAGTAGGTTCCCATTCGTCATTAAGTTTTCTAGGTATAGAAACTTCCAAATTAAGTTTTTCATCATAAGATTGCAACAAGGCATCAACGATATGTTTGGTAAAAGCTTTATTTTGACTATAAGCATGAGGAGAATTAACAACGGATTGCAACAAGGAAATACAACCTTCTAAAGAACAATTATCATAATCAAATTCCTTGAAATCCGAGATAGTGGGTTCAATACTATTTAAAGTCATGACCTCTCCAATCCCACTTTTACCAAATTTAGCATCAAGATCTAAAAACTCCGAATTTTTGGGATGCCTTCTAGGTAAAGTTGACTCATCATCAGTCCCATAATTATCAAGATTCATATTGCAAAACATAGATCTAATAGGAGACGCATCAATAACTTTAAGATCCTCATCATTATTTTCATGGAAACTAGAAGAACACGCTTTTATAATATCTTTCTTAGCACGCAATCTAGCGGTTCTTTCTTTGCACTCATCAATGGAAATTATCATTACTTTGAGAGACTCATTGATATCATGCTTAGGGGGAGAAGATCTAAGTTTAAGAGAATCAACATCGAGCGAAAGTATATCAACGTTCCTAGCCAAATCATCAACTTTGAGGAATTTTTCTTCAAGCAAGGCATTAAAATTCTTTTGAGAAATCATAAATTCCTTCACATTATTCTCAAAATCAGAGGGCATCTTATTAAAATTACCATAAGAATTATTGTAGGAATTTCCATAATTATTAGAGGAATTACTAGGGAACGGTCTAGCATTAAAGTTTCCTCTATAAGCATTGTTTCCAAAATTATTCCTACCAACAAAATTCACATCCATAGATTCATTATTATTCTCAATCAAAGTAGACAAAGGCATATCATTGGGATCAAGAGGAGTATTTTTAGTAGCAAACAACTTCATAAGTTCATCCATCTTTCCACTCAAAACATTGATTTCTTCTATAGCATGCACTTTTTTACTAGAAGATCTTTCGGTGTGCCATTGAGAATAATTAGCCATAATATTATCAAGAAGTTTTGTAGCATCTCCTAACGTGATTTCCATAAACGTGCCTCCCGCGGCTGAATCTAAGAGATTTCTAGAAGCAAAGTTCAAACCGGATAAATTTTTTGTATGATCATCCATAAATTCAAACCATGAGTAGGGAAATTGCGAATCATCAATTTCATTCTTTCCCAAGATTGGGCAACATGCTCATGATCAAGTTGTTTAAAATTCATAATATCGTTCCTAAGAGTGATAATCTTAGCTGGAGGAAAATACTTAGAGATAAAAGCATCTTTGCACTTGTTCCAAGAATCAATACTATTTTTAGGCAAAGATGAAAACCAAACTTTAGCACGATCTCTAAGTGAAAACGGAAATAACTTCAATTTGACAATATTGTTATCCGTATCTTTCTTATTTTGCATATCACACAAATCAACAAAGTTGTTTAGATGAGAAGCGACATCTTCACTAGGAAGGCCGGCGAATTGATCTTTCATAACAAGATTCAGCAAAGCAGCATTGATTTCACAAGACTCAACATTATTAAGAGGAGCAATCGGAGTACTAAGGAAATTATTATTATTGGTATTCGAGAAATCACACAATTTGGTATTATCTTGTGCCATGGCAACAAGTAATCCAACACACAAGCAAACAGAAAAAGGCAAGCGAAAGAGAGAGGAGGAGATTGGGAAAGAGAGGGCGAATAAAACGACAAAGGTGAAGTGGGGGAGAGGAAAACGAGAGGCAGATGGCAAATAATGTAAATGTGAGGGAGATGAGTTTGTGATGGGTACTTGGTATGTCTTCACTTGAGCGAAGACCTTCCCGGCAACGGCGCCAGAAATCCTTCTTGCTACGTCTTGAGCTTGCATTGGTCTTCCTTGAAGAGGAAAGGGTGATGCAGCAATTGTAGCGTAAGTATTTCCCCTCAGTTTTTGAGAACCAAGGTATCAATCCAGTAGGAGGCTCCTCAAAAGTCCCACGCACCTACACAAACAAACCAAGAACTCACAACCAACGCAATAAAAGGTTGTCAATCCCTTAACGGCCACTTGCGAAAGTGAGATCTGATAGAGATAGTATGATAAGATAAATATATTTTTGGTATTTTATAATATAGATGCAAAAAGTAAAGATGCAAATAAAAGTAGATTGGAAGCAAATATGATAGGAGATAGACCCGGGGGGCATAGGTTTCACTAGAGGCTTCTCTCGAGATAGCATAAGTATTACGGTGGGTGAACAAATTACTATCGAGCAATTGATAGAAAAGCGAATAATTATGAGATTATCTAGGCATGATCATCTATATAGGCATCACGTCCGCAACAAGTAGACCGACTCCTACCTGCATCTACTACTATTACTCCACACATCGACCGACTCCTGCCTGCATCTAGAGTATTAAGTTCATAAGAACAGAGTAACGCCTTAAGCAAGATGACATGATGTAGAGGGATAAACTCATGCAATATGATGTAAACCCCATCTTTTTATCCTCGATGGTAACAATACAATATGTGTCTTGCAACCCTTTCTGTCACTGGGTAATAACACCGCAAGATTGAACCCAAAGCTAAGCACTTCTCCCATGGCAAGAAAGATCAATCTAGTAGGCCAAACCAAACCGATAATTTGAAGAGACTTGCAAAGATAAATCAATCATATAAAAGAATTCAGAGAAGATTCAATTATTATCCATAGATAAACTTGATCATAAACCCACAATTCATCGGATCTCGACAAACACACTGCAAAAAGAGATTACATCGAATAGTTCTCCACAAGAGAGGGGGAGAACATTGTATTGAGATCCAAAAAGAGAGAAGAAGCCATCTAGCTAATAACTATGGACCCGTAGGTCTGTGGTAAACTACTCACAACTCATCGGAAGGGCTATGGTGTTGATGTAGAAGCCCTCTGTGGTCGATTCCCCCCTCCGGCAGAACGCCAGTGAAGGCTCCAAGATGGGATCTCGCGGATACAGGAAGTTATGGCGGTGGAAATTGTGTTTCGGGTGCTCCCTAGATGTTTTTGGGGTATGTAGGCTTATATAGGAGGAAGAAGTACGTCGGTGGCCGCCCGAGGGGCCCGCGAGATGGGGGGCGCGCCCTATAGGGGGGCGCCCTCCTATCTCGTGACCGCCTCGGCTGCTTCTTGACTTGCACTCCAAGTCCTCTGGATCACGTTCGTTCCAAAAATCACGCCTCCCAAGGTTTCATTCCGTTTGGACTCCGTTTGATATTCCTTTTCTTCAAAATACTGAAATAGGCAAAAAAAAACAATACGGGTTGGGCCTCCGGTTAGTAGGTTAGTCCCAAAAATGATATAAATGTGTAAAATAAAGCCCATAAACATCCAAAAGGGGTAATATAATAGCATGGAACAATAAAAAATTATAGATACGTTGGAGACTTATCAGTCACTCTTGAATCATTGCACATCCCGGTACACCGCCAGAGATTCATATATAGTCATATTTTGTTCTAAGTATCGAGTTGTAATTCTTGAGTTGTAGGTAAATAATAGTGTGATGATCTTCATTATTAGAGCATTGTCCCATGTGAGGAAAGGATGATGGAGACTATGATTCCCCCACAAGTTGGGATGAGACTCCGGACGAAAAAAAAGGAGGCAAAAAAAGAGAAAAGGCCCAAATAAAAAAATAAAAAATGAGAGAAAAAGAGAGAAGGGACAATGCTACTATCCTTTTACCACACTTGTGCTTCAAAGTAGCACCATGATCTTCATGATAGAGAGTTTCCTATGTTGTCACTTTCATATACTAGTGGGAATTTTTCATTATAGAACTTGGCTTGTATATTCCAATGATGGGCTTCCTCAAATTGCCCTAGGTCTTCGTGAGCAAGCGAGTTGGATGCACACCCACTTAGTTTCTTTTTGAGCTTTCAGACACTTATAGCTCTAGTGCATCTGTTGCATGGCAATCCCTACTCACTCACATTGATATCTATTGATGGGCATCTCCATAGCCCTTTGATACACCTAATTGATGTGATATTATCTTCTCCTTTGTGTCTTCTCCACAACCACCATTCTATTACACCTATAGTGCTATGTCTATGGCTCACGCTCATGTATTGTGTGGAAGTTGAAATTTTTTGAGAATACTAAAGTATGAAACAATTGCTTGGCTGAAACCGGGGTTGTGCACGATTTAAATATTTTGTGTGATGAAGATAGAGCATAGCCAGACTATATGATTTTGTAGGGATAGCTTTCTTTGGCCATGTTATTCTGAGAAGACATGATTGCTTTGTTAGTATGCTTGAAGTATTATTGTTTTTATGTCAATATTAAACTTTTGTCTTGAATCTTATGGATCTGAATATTCTTGCCACAATAGAGAAGATTACATTGATAATATGTTAGGTAGCATTCCACGTCAAAAATTCTGTTTTTATCATTTACCTACTCGAGGACGAGCAGGAATTAAGCTTGGGGATGTTGATACGTCTCCAACGTATCTATAATTTTTGATGTATTCATGCCATGTTTATAACATTTGTACATGATTTTGGTATGATTTGGTTAGAACTAACCCGGACTGATGTTGTTTTCAGCAGAACTACCATGGTGTTGTTTTTGTGCAGAAATATAAGTTCTCGGAATGCACTGAAAATCAACGGAGATTTTTTTTGGAAAATATAAAAAATACTGGAACAAAAAGTTATCAGAGAGGAGTCCCGTGGGGCCCACGAGGGTGGGGCGTGCCCACACCCCTAGGGTGCGCCCTTGTGCCTCGTGGACTCCTCGTGGGTCCCCTTAACTTGTTCTCGACACCATACCCTCCTATAAATACCCAAACTTCCAGAAAGAAACCTAGATCGGGAGTTCCGCTGCCGCAAGCCTCTATAGTCACCAAAAACCAATCTAGACCCTGTTCCGGCACCCTGCCGGAGGGGGAAATCCATCACCGGTGGCCATCTTCATCATCCCGGTGCTCTCCGTGACGAGGGAGTAGTTCACCCTCAGGGTTGAGGGTATGTACTAGTAGCTATGTCTTTGATATCTCTCTCTCATGTTCTTGATATGGAACAATCTTAATGTACCGCGAGCATTGCTACTATAGTTGGATCTTATGATGTTTCTCCCCCTATACTCTCTTGTAATGGATTGAGTTTTCCCTTTGAAGTTATCTTATCGGATTGAGTCTTTAAGGATTTGAGAACACTTGATGTATTTCTTGCATGTGCTTATCTGTGGTGACAATGGGATATCACGTGATCTACTTGATGTATGTTTTGGTGATCAACTTGTGGGTTCAGTGACCTTGTGAACTTATGCATAGGGGTTGTCACACATTTTCGTCTTGACTCTCCGGTAGAAACTTTGGGGCACTCTTTGATGTTCTTTGTGTTGGTTGAATAGATGAATTTGAGATTGTGTGATGCATATCGTATAATCATACCCACAGATACTTGAGGTGACATTGGAGTATCTAGGTGACATTAGGGTTTTGGTTGATGTTTGTCTTAAGGTGTTATTTTACTACAAACTCTAGGGCTGTTTGTGACACTTATAGGAATAGCCCAATGGATTGATCGGAAAGAATAACTTTGAGGTGGTTTCGTACCCTACAATAATCTTTTCGTTTGTTCTCCGCTATTAGTGACTTTGGAGTGACTCTTTATTGCATGTTGAGGGATTGTTATATGATCTAATTATGTTATTATTATTGAGAGAACTTGCACTAGTGAAAGTATGAACCCTAGGCCTTGTTTCCTAGCATTGCCTCACGGTTTACGCTCACTTTTGTTACTTGCTACCTTGCTGTTTTTATATTTTCATATTACAAAAACCTATATCGACCATCCATATTGCACTTGTATCACCATCTCTTGCCGAACTAGTGCACCTATACAATCTACCATTGTATTGGGTGTGTTGGGGACACAAGGGACTCTTTGTTATTTAGTTGCAGGGTTGTTTGAGAGAGACCATCTTCATCCTACGCCTCCCAAGAATTGATAAACCTTAGGTTATCCACTTGAGGAAAATTTGCTACTGTCCTACAAACCTCTGCACTTGGACGCAAGGTTGTGTAGTAGACATCAGATGTCTTCTTCTCTCTCTTTGATTCTCAATACCATGTTCTCCTCGATGTTCTTGGATATCTATTTGCTGTAATATTCTTTTGCGGTGTGTTTGCTGAGATTCGATGAATTGTGGATTTATGATCAGAAAATCTATGAATACTATTTGAGTCTTCTCTGAATTCTTATATGCATGATTTGATATATTTGCAAGTCTCTTTGAATTATCGGTTTAGTTTGGCCTACTAGATTGCTTTTTCTTGCAATGGGATAAGTGCTTAGCTTTGGGTTCAATTTTGCGGTGTCCTTTCCCAGTGACAGTAGGGGCAGCAAGGCACGTATTGTATTGTTGCCCTCGAGGATAAAAAGATGGAGTTTTCATCATATTGCTTGAGTTAATTCCTCTACATCATGTCATCTTACTTAATGCGTTACTCTGTTCTTTATGAACTTAATACTCTAGATGCATGGTGGATAGCGGTCGATATGTGGAGTAATAGCAGTAGATGCAGAATCGTTTCGGTCTACTTGCCACAGACATGATGCCTATGTTCATGATCATTGCCTTAGATATCGTCATAATTATGCGCTCTTCTATCAATTGCTCGGCAGTAATTTGTTCACCCACCGTAATACTTGCTATCTTGAGAGAAGCCACTACTGAAACCTATGGCCCCCGGGTCTCTTTTCCATCATATAAGTTCTATTTTAGATCATACTAGTTTCCGATCTACTATTTTGCAATCTTTTACTTTCCGATCTATAAACCAAAAATACCAAAAATATTTATTTTACCGTTTAACTATCTCTATCAGATCTCACATTTGGAAATAACCGTGAAGGGATTGACAACTCCTTTATCGCATTGGGTGCAAGTTGTTGATTGTTTGTGCAGGTATTTGGTGACTTGTGCGTTGTCTCCTACTGGATTGATACCTTGGTTGACAAACTAAGGGAAATACTTACACTAGTTGGCTGCATCACCCATTCCTCTTCAAGGGAAAAACCAACGCAAGCTACAGAGGTAGCATGTGGCGGCAACGGCGGCCGGCAACAGCTACCGACGGGCAGTGGCGGCAGAGCATGTGGTGGGTGTTCCGCGCACACCCAATAGGGACGCCACGCGCATTAGACTACGCCGGGGACTGCACCGCTGCTGCGGTATAGCCTCCCAGCTGGAGCTGTCCTCTGATGACGGAAGAGTGGCTGAGTGACGACGACGGACCGGTGCCATTGGCAATTATGGGAGAAGCATAAGAGATAAGCTATAGGGAGGGAGGGGAATATGCGACGCAGGACTCGCCGGCCGTGAGGGTTTATATAGCAGGACGGTAAGCATTGGGATTTGGGGGGATTTCACCGAGTCGGGCGGGAAGCTTGCGCGGGACCTGCGAGGTTGCGCGGGAACGGGCTCACCGATGATTCATTGGCGCCACCATTTGGCCAAAAGAACGCACCCGCGTGCTGCGCAAGCTTGCGCTGTAAGCCGTCTACGGCAGCGGGGTGACAATACGTGCGAGAGGAGGATGAAGGGCCACGTACACATACAGTTAATAAAAAAACGTTTGTGATTTAATTACCTACTATACTCCCGTCCAGGTTTATAAGTAGGATTTAACTAATAAAATACAAATGCATGTCGCCAAAGGTTATATAGTTGGATTCGTATTTGAACATTGTTTCCAGTTATATAATTTTTATAACATGCATTAACATTTCGTTGGTTAAATTTGAGGGCAAAGTATGGCACAGAATATAAAGAGGACTATAGACCAAGATGGAGGTAGTAGCACGCGGCCGCTCTCTACGTAGCGATTCAACTGTCGGCCGACTTGTAGGCGACCATTTCCTGCGTGTTCAACTGCTCTATGCGTGTGGTTGCCTGCGGTTGAGGCGGTCGCGGCGCACTCTACCCGCGTCCCGCCACGCGTGCTCTGCTCTCCCGTCCCTACGGGTGCTCTTCCCTCGTCCCTCCATGCGTGCTACCAGTGTTTGGGGCTGGCGCACGATCACGCACGTTCATGTGCATGCGGTTGCGCCGGGCCCGGCGCAACAATGCAGTTACTCGCTGCAAAAACTGCCATGCGGACGCGCTGAGAATCCAGGCCGCCCGAACCCATTTATTCCTACGGCCATTTACCTTCATCTCTCGCGTCACACGACACAATAAGCCCACCCACGATGACACATACAGAGAGGACATCCAGCGGTTCCAATGGCGATCCTCGTGGCTCCCACGGTGCTCCAAGTGGCCGACGACGACAACGGAGGGCAGTTAACCATGCATCACGTAGTGGACACCCACGTGAGGGGGAAGGCCCTCTTGGTGGTGTACACGAACGATCCGGTGTCGGTGGAGAGCCCCATCCAAACTATGGAGCAGTTCCTTGCCGAGGACAAGTACCAAGTGGTCGGCTTCGACCTCGAGTACACCATTGGTCGTGCCAGGCACGATCAGAAGGTTGTCGTCGCCCAGTTGTCCGTGCGACATGACGTCCTCGTCTACCACTACCACCTGGCCACAAGGCCTTGCGAGCATTTCTCCAGGTTTATCAACAGCTCCAACTACAGTTTCACTATGGTGGACACCACCAACGATCTAAAAGCGCTCAAGGTTTCGGGCTTGAAATGCCGAAATCTTGTCAACATCCAGGACCACTACAAGGTCTGGGGCAGCAGCAACAACAAACTGAACTCCCTGGTTGACCTCACCTCGGCCATCATCGACCCCTACTACATGAAGATGAAGGATGAGAGCAAGAAGGACAAGAACGCCTGGCATAGTGTTTGGCATGAGAGACTAGATGAACAACACGTCAAGTATGCGGCCAAGGACGCGTACACAAGCTACAAGATGTACAGGAGGATCTCTGACATGAGGAAGTTTCTTCTTCCTGCCCCAGACGAGGGATCAAGCCACACAGCAGTGGCAGGAGCGTCACAAGAAGTAGATGACTAGACGATCGTTTCTCCTACTTTAGAATGCATGCAATTGTTTATTGAGGTGTGTGTGAATGATCTGTATAGTCACTTATGTAATTGGATGTTTATTTCAGTTATATATATACATGTTGTTCTTCTGTAGACAGAGCAAATCACATTGCTTATTAGCAGCAATCGTCTGTGTTATTATTGGTCTTCACACACATTTCTGATTACGGACATGTTTGCCGCGTATCACACACATCTTGTTCAGTTGAACCATTTTCATTGTGTTGCCTAATCACACACAATTCATCTTAGTGAGCTGTATGTTGTATATCGCACACACCCTCATCTGGCTGCCCGTTTCTGTTGTTCTGCATCATCGCAAATAGTTCTTCTGGTTTAACCATTTGCCACTCATCCAACGGAGGGGAGCTTCTACATTAGCGGGGGATGTGGCATTAACCATTGGGCGGCAACAGTAGGTCATCCTGGTACGGAATAAAGGATGCTGATAACCCACAAGTATAGGGGATCGCAACAGTTTTCGAGGGTAGAGTATTCAACCCAAATTTATTGATTCGACACAAGGGGAGCCAAAGAATATTCTCAAGTATTAGCAGTTGAGTTGTCAATTCAACCACACCTAGATAACTTAGTATCTGCTGTTGGAAATATGCCCTAGAGGCAATAATAAAAGTATTATTATATTTCATTGTTCATGATAATTGTCTTTTATTCATGCTATAACTGTATTATCCGGAAATCGTAATACACGTGTGAATACATAGACCTCAATATGTCCCTAGTGAGCCTCTAGTTGACTAGCTCGTTGTGATCAACAGATAGTCATGATTTCCTGGCTATGGACATTGGATGTCGTTGATAACGGGATCACATCATTAGGAGAATGATGTGATGGACAAGACCCAATCCTAAGCATAGCACAAAGGTCGTTTAGTTCGTTTGCTAGAGCTTTGCTAATGTCAAGTATCTCTTCCTTAGACCATGAGATCGTGTAACTCCCGGATACCGTAGGAGTGCCTTGGGTGTATCAAACGTTACAACGTAACTGGGTGACTATAAAGGTGCATTACAGGTATCTCCGAAAGTAGCTGTTGGGTTGACACGGATCGAGACTGGGATTTGTCACTCCGTATGACGGAGAGGTATCTCTGGGCCCACTCGGTAATGCATCATCATAATGAGCTCAAGGTGACCAAAGTGTTGGCCACGAGATCATGCATTACGGTACGAGTAAAGTGACTTGCCGGTAACGAGACTGAACAAGGTATTGGGATACCGACGATCGAGTCTCGGGCAAGTAACGTACCGATTGACAAAGGGAATTGTATACAGGGTTTGATCGAATCCTCGACATCGTGGTTCATCCGATAACAACATCGAGAAGCATGTGGGAGCCAACATGGGTATCCAGATCCTGCTGTTGGTTATTGACCGGAGAACGTCTCGGTCATGTCTACATGTCTCCCGAACCCATAGGGTCTACACACTTAAGGTTCGATGACGCTAGGGTTATAAAGGAAGTTTGTATGTGGTTACCGAATGTTGTTCGGAGTCCCGGATGAGATCTCGGACGTCACGAGGAGTTCCGGAATGGTCCGGAGGTAAAGATTTATATATGGGAAGTCCTATTTTGGCCACCGGAAAATGTTCGGGATTTTTCGGTATTGTACCGGGAAGGTTCTAGAAGGTTCCGGAGTGGGGCCCACCTGCATGGGGGGACCCACATGAACGTGAGTAGTGGGGGAAAGGCCCCACACCCCTGGTCAAGGCGCACCAAGATCCCCCCTTAGAAGGAATAAGATCATATCCCGAAGGGATAAGATCAAGATCCCTAAAAAGGGGGGATAACAATCGGTGGGGAAGGAAATGATGGGATTTCTTTCCTCCCACCTTGGCCAACGCCCCAATGGACTTGGAGGGCAAGAAACCAGCCCCTCCACCCCTATATATAGTGGGGAGGCGCATGGGAGCTTAACACAAGCCAAGGCGCAGCCCCTCCCCTCCCCAACACCTCTCCTCCTCCGTATATGCTTGGCGAAGCCCTGTCGGAGTACTGCTGCACCAACTACACCACGCCGTCCTGCTGCCGTTGGAGCAATCTTCCTCAACCTCTCCTTCCCCCTTGCTGGATCAAGAAGGAGGAGACGTCTCCCGTCCCGTACGTGTGTTGAATGCGGAGGTGCTGTTCGTTCAGCACTTGGACATCGGTGTTCCGAATCACGTTCGAGTACGACTCCATCATCACCATCCCCTTGGCTAGCTTCCGCTCGTGATCTACAAGTGGTATGTAGATGCAAACTCTCTCCCTTGACTCGTTGCTTAGATGAACTCATAGATGGATCTTGGTGAAACCGTAGGAAAAATTTTAATTTTCTGCAACGTTCCCCAACATCTGCAGCAAAGTATTTAGTAGCAAAGTAGTATGGAAGTAACGTAACTGTAGCAGAAGTAATAGTAGCAGTTTTGTAGTAATTGTAACAGTGGCAATGGCAAAGTAACTATGCAAAGAGCAATATGTGAAAAGCTCGTAGGCATTGGATCAGTGATGGATAATTATGTCAGATGCGATTCCTCATTTAATAGTTATAACATAGGGTGACACAGAACTAGCTCCAGTTCATCAATGTAATGCATGCATGTATTCCGAATATAGTCATACATGCTTATGGAAAACAACTTGCATGACATCTTTTGTCCTACCCTCCCGTGGCAGCGGGGTCCTATTGGAAACTAAGGGATATTAAGGCCTTCTTTTAATAGAGTACCAAATCAAAGCATTAGCACTTAGTGAATACATGAACTCCTCAAACTATGGTCATCACCGGTAAGTATCCCGATTATTGTCACTTCGGGGTTAACAGATCATAACACATAATAGGTGACTATAGACTTGCAAGATAGGATCAAGAACTCAAATATATTCATGAAAACATAATACGTTCAGATCTGAAATCATGCCACTCGGGCCCTAATGACAAGCATTAAGCATAGCAAAGTCATAGCAACATCAATCTTAGAACATTGTGGATACTAGGGATCAAACCCTAACAAAACTTACTTAATTACATGGTAAATCTCATCCAACCCATCACCGTCCAGCAAGCCTACGATGGAATTACTCACGCACGGTGGTGAGCATCATGAAATTGGTGATGGAGGATGGTTGATGATGACGACTGAGGGAGTCTTGGATTAAGGGGTCCTCGGACAGCCGGACTATATACTTTGGCCGGACTGTTGGACTATGAAGATACAAGATTGAAGACTTCATCCCGTGTCTGGATGGGACTTTCCTTTGCGTGGAAGGCAAACTTGGATATTCAGATATGTAGATTTCCTTCTCTGTAACCGACTCTGTGTAACCCTAGCCCCCTCGGGTGTCTATATAAACCGAAGGGTTTAGTCCATAGGACAACAACAATCATAATCATAGGCTAGCTTCTAGGGTTTAGCCTCTACGATCTCGTGGTAGATAAACTCTTGTAATACTCATATCATCAAGATCAATCAAGCAGGAAGTAGGGTATTACCTCCATTGAGAGGGCCCAAACTAGGGTAAAACATCGTGTCCCCTGCCTCCTGTTACCATTAGCCTTAGACGCATAGTTCGGGACCCCCTACCCGAGATCCGCCGGTTTTGACACCGGCATTGGTGCTTTCTTTGAGAGTTCCACTGTGCCGTCGCTGTAAGGCTTGATGGCCCCCTCGATCATCTTCAACGATGCGGTCCAGGGGGAGGTTTTCCTTCCCGGACAGATCTTCGTATTCAGCGGCTTCGTACTGCGGGCCAACTCGCTTGGCCATCTGGAGCAGATCGATAGCTACGCCCCTGGCCATCAGGTCAGGTTTGGAAGCTTAAACTATACTGCCGACATCCACGGAGACTTGATCTTCGACGGATTCGAGCCCATGATAGGTGCACCGAACAGCCATGACAGGCATGACTTTGATCTACCGTCGGACAGTATTCGGGAGATCGCACCTGCGTTGGCGCCGGGAATCCATCCGGAGTAGATCGTGCCTTCCGAGGACGGGTGGACGGACCCCGCCACGGAGGCCGCACACTTATAGGCGTCGGAGCCGAACACTGATCCCACCTCCTATGAGGGTGGTGTCATCAGACCCTCGGACTCGTCTCCGGCTACACGATCCGAACCGTGTGTGTACGTGCCTATCAAATCGGATTGGGCACCCGTCATGGATTTCACCGACGCGGATATTTTTCGGCACTCACCCTTAGGTGATGTGCTGAACTCATTAAAGTCTCTTTCCTTGTCAAGAGATTCCTGGCCGAACTATGTTCGGCTCGAGTGGGAAGTAGACGACGAAGAAATTCATTCCCCACCCACCACCCACTTCATAGCCACTGTCGACGACTTAACCGACACGCTCGATTTCGACTCCGAAGACGTCGACGGTATGTATGATGACGCAAGAGAAGAACAGGAACCCCCGCCCACTGGGCGCTGGACTGCCACCTCATCATACGATATATATATGGTGGACACACCAAAAGAAGGTGACGGTGACGATGCAACAAAGAATACTTCACTCGACAAGCCACCAAAGCGGCGCCGTAGACGCCGCTCTAAATCCCGCCAGAGTAAAAACTGCGACAACAGCGCAAGAAATAATAATACCCCGGTTGATTCAAAACGAAACAACGACCCCATGGACCCAGCGATGGAGCAAGGTGAGCCAGGGGACGGTGAAAATAGTCAGGAGCCGACATTAGATAACACCGATCCCGAGGGCAAAATTCAACAACCTATCTCCGAAGAGGAGAACAGCCCGGACGATGATGCACTCATCATACCAGAAAAGATCTTGGAACAAGAGAACCTCCACAGAAGGCTTATCACCACCGCGAGGAGCCTAAAGAGGCAGAAGCAAAGGCTTAAAGCCGCGCAGGATTCGCTCAACCGCAGGTGGAACAAAGTGCTCGACAGAGAAGAAAAATACGGCGACGATCGTCACACAAAGAGCTATCCAAAGCACAAGCTGCTGCCCGAATTCGACGACGAGGCTGTAGAGCCCATTCAGCCGAAAATGACCGATCAGCCAGACCGACCGCCCCGTGGCCGTGATAGGACGGCTAATGATGTTGCACACAAGTCAGCACATGATTTACGTGAGCTCCTGGACAGAAAGTCCGGTATGTCCAGATCCATCTACGGATCTAGGAAGCACGCTCTGGCACAGGATCAGAGCTACCGAAATAATCACTTTGATCGAACACCAGCTAGGAACCAAAACCGAACACAACAACCGTCGACAACATTCCACGACACGACCAAATATAGGGGTGCCGCACACCCCCTGTGCTTCACCGATGAGGAGCTGGATCATGAATTTCCGAAAGGATTTAAACCTGTGAATATAGAGGCATATGACGGAACTACAGACCCTGGGGTATGGATCGAGGACTTTATCCTTCATATCCACATGGCTCGCGGAGATTATCTCCATGCCATTAAATATCTACCCCTCAAATTAAAGGGACCAGCTTGGCACTAGTTGAAAAGCCTTCCCGAAAACTCAATCGGAAGTTGGGAAGAGCTCGAGGATGCTTTCAGGGCCAATTTTCAAGGGACCTATGTCCGGCCTCCGGATGCTGATGACCTAAGTCACATAATTCAACGGCCCGGAGAGTCGTCCTGAAAGCTCTGGAACAGGTTTCTTACTAAGAAAAATCAAATAGTCGATTGCCCGGACACCGAAGCCTTAGCGGCCTTCAAACATAGTATCCGGGACGAATGGTTTGCCAGACACCTCGGCCAAGAAAAGCCGAGGACAATGGCAGCTTTAACAAGCCTTATGACCCGCTTTTGCACAGGCGAGGACAGCTGGCTGGCCCGTAGCGGCACCAGCGACCCAAGCACATCCGAAGTCAGGGATGGCAACGGGAAGCCGCGACGCAACAAAAACAAGCATCAAAACAACGATGGCAGCCCTGTGAACACGATGGTTAACGCAGGATTCAGGGGCTCTCGATCCGGTCAATGGAAGAAGTCATTCAAAGGCAGCAGAGATGGACCGTCCAGCCTAAACAATATTCTAGACAAATTATGTCAGATTCATGGCACCCCCGAAAAGCCTGCAAATCACACCCACCGAGAGTGTTGGGTTTTCAAATAGGCCGGCAAGCTGAACGCCGAACAAAAGGGGAGGGAGGCGCCAAGTGAAGACGAGGATGAGCCTCGTCAGCCGAACACTGGAGGACAGAAAAAATTCCCACCAGAAGTCAAAACAGTGAATATGATTTACGTAACTCACATTCCAAAGAGAACGCGCACTCAGAGACGTATACGCTGTTGAGCCCATCGCCCCCAAATTTAATCCCTGGTCGGCCTGCCTGGCCAGCTTCGATCGCAGGGACCATCCGACTAGTGTCCGGCATGGAGGATCGGCTGCCTTGGTGCTCGACCCAATAATTGACGGATACCATCTCACACGAGTCCTCATGGATGGCGGCAGTAGTCTAAACCTGATATATCAGGACACTGTACACAAATGGGGATAGACCCTTCAAGGATCAGCCTAAGTAACACTACCTTTAAAGGAGTAATACCAGGCGTTGAGGCCCACTGTATGGGCTCTCTAGTACTAGAGGTTGTATTCGGTTCCCCCGACAACATCAGAAGCGAGCAATTAACCTTCAACATCGCTCCATTCCGAAGTGTCTATCACGCACTACTCAGACGAACGACCTTCGCTTGTTTTAATGCAGTACCACATTACACCTACCTCAAACTTAAGATGCCCGGTCCACGCGGCGTCATTACAGTTAGCGGAAACACAGAGCGTTCCTTACACGCGGAAGAATATGGGGCGGCTCTAGCAGTCGAACACTGAGCGGTCCCTTCAACCAGGACTAATGGCCGGTCGTCAAGACCACGGACACGGTTAGATGAGTCCGACACTCCACCTAATGTAACAGCCCAGTTGGGATTTCCCCATAAAAGATGCTAGGGGCTGCTAGCAAAAAGAGCCTATAGTTTGGCTCGACCCTATCAATACAATAGCATATTGCATTTTCATAGTTCATTCAGATTAACGAACACCTCGCACGAAGTCTTTCACCTGGGTTTCTTCTTTTACAGATGATCATTGTGCTACACCCTTCCAAGATATGGCACAACAGAGATAAAGGCGCAGACGTGCAGCAGGGCCCCGCACAAAGGTTTCTTTTTAGATTAAGACCATGCGTAAACCTTTTTAACATCACTTGTTGCTTCTTCCCCTCCGGAAACTTTATACAACCGGGAAGAATACTGGCGTTTTCGGCATTTTTGTCACACCAGACTACTGCTCATACCTGGAAACTCAGGGCTTATTATAAAGGGTGTTATTCAGCCCAGTACACATCATAAAGTCCGAATACCTTAGGGAGTGTTCGGCGTCGCGAGTTTGGCCTTATACGCATCAGCTCCGAATCATGTCTTTGGTCAAATGTTGGGTTTGACCGGCTCCCGTGTTTTGCTACCTTACGTTCCGTTCTATCGGCTAAGGCAGCACTGGGAGAACTACTGCGATTGTGCCCTGGTTCACCTGGACGAGCACCTCAGTAGAGAAAGCCGAAAACTGACTATCATGATACAACGCAAGACTGGTCAACCACTTGATGACCCAGTGGAATCTTCGCGATTCCTCCGCATTAATGAAGGACCGGTTTCCCGGTCACGTACATACGCGCACCATATCCGGCTGAACGCGAAAGTACCAAGGGCTATATAGTAGCCCCATCGTCAAACTCCTATGGCTAAGTGAAAGTGTTAAAGCTATATAGTCTGATTGCCTGGTTCACCGCGCTGTCACCTCCTTAACGGACCAAGACATTGTATCAAGTGTGACTACGCGTTTTCTCGAACACCCCTGCATTATATGTGTGGGGGCTGAAGCTGACGACTGCAAACTTTTAGGATATATATATACATAAACGGCCGCACAGGAGGCATTATAATACTTTCGGGCAAAAGTATAAAAACAGCCTTTATAATCAAAATAGCATTGTCTTTACAATCGTGATACATGTCATTCGAACACGGCACTCTTCGAGCACTGCACATATATTAAATGTGCGCCATCTAAGACTTCTTCGAAATAGTTCTTGGCCGGCTCCTGGTCGTCCACCGCACTCCGGGTTGCAATAGCGGTGGCTTCCATCCTAGCCCAGTATGTTTTAACACGGGCAAGAGCCATCCGTGCACCCTCTATGCATGCCGACCTCTTCACAGCATCGATATGCGACACAGCACGAAGGAATTGTTGCACCAATCCAAAATAGTTGTCTGGCCTTGGTCCTTGTGGCCAAAGATGATCCACGACAGACCTCATAGCAATCCCGGACAACCTGTAGAGTTCGGCCCATGCGACCATCTTTTCATTCAATGGCAGCGGACGCGTCGGGGCACTGAATTGTGACCAGAATAACTTCTCAGCCTTATGGTCCTTCCGATCTTTGTAAAACTCGGACACATCAGTAGCACTCTCTGCCAGGTCCGCAAATGCATCTGCTGCACTCCACAACTGATCCAGAGGGGCATACTTTGGATCTCCGAATTTCATCCGCAACAGATATGGCTTTCCAGCCACGATATCTCCAGCCTCATGAAGCTCCTCCCTCATCCCCCTCATTTCAGAGCGGGTTTCCTTGGCCGCCTCCAGGGCCTTCTTCAGGTCAGCCGCTTTTGCTTGATTTTCCTTTTCAAGGAGCTCACGGCGGTTGGCGGCATCTTCTAGCGCGGTAGCCATCTGGGCTATCTTTTCTTCGCTCCGGCAATGAGCAGCCTGTTCGGCTCTTAACTCCTCGACCGCCTTCAGAGTGTCCGCATGACTTACCCGGGCTTGATCCTTGGCTCGGGCAAGCTCCGCCTGAAGGGTCTCCACGGCAGCAGCTCCATCTGCAGTCACAACATATTATAGATACTAGCATCATGCTCCTCTGAAAGATCTGCTGACAAGCCGAATATACATACCCTGGGCTTCGTCAATCCGCTTGTTAACAAGCGTGATGTCGGCATCGGCCACGTCTAGCTGCCACTTTAGTTCGGCAAAATCAGCAGATCGGTCGGCCGTTGGACCCTCAGCCACCTGCACATAAAGCAGCACGATTATTAACAGATATTATGATCCTCTGTCCGCCACGTTGATGGCAACTAGAGTCTTAGGGGCTACTATCTATATAGATCACACTTAGCATGTGTGGAACCATCAAAAATACACTTTTTGTGTACCTCAAAGCCTCTCAGTAGACTTGTAAAAGCTTCATTCAAACCGCTTTTCGCGAACGAAATCCTCTCAACCACCGTACCCATTAAGGCATGATGTGTCTCTGAGATAGCCGCTCGCTCTAGAAGGCCCATTAGTGTGTCTGGCTGTGTGCCGGACAATCCCGGACTCCACCTAAAGCTCTCTCTGGGAGCTGGACATGTCAGACTCCGGGCAGCCGAAGCGTCAACTTCTGGCCTTGGTGGATCAGGAGAAATCCTCCGTGACGATACCTCGGGGTCGTGCGCCCCATGTGCCGGGGAGGCAGAGGGAGGCGTCTCCCTCTCCATCATTTCCAGAGGAAGATCCCCCGAGGATGAACCCTGTGGGGAAGGGCTGCGAGCTGGACTGCAACAAATATGTTTCAGTCATTATCCTCAGAGACAAAATAGGATATGTTTACCAAAGTACTCTTTCACTTACGGCTCGGTGGAGGGCTGGCCCCCTTCCGGGCGCTGTGCGGTAAGGACGCCCTCTGGGGCAGGGTCCTCTGGCGAGGGTTTCTTCCCTCGTTTGGAAACCTCCGTTTCCAAATCTTCAGAGGCAGCCCTTTCCTTACCTTGAGGAGAAGGGATTTTAGATTCCCCTCGCTGATCATCCTCCTTTGTGGAGGCATCTACTCCTCCAATCTGGATGTGTAAAAAATGAGGCCCATCTGCGGCTTCCCTATTCCTTACCTCGTCTTCTCTTGATGGCACCTGATATGGCACGCGGTCAAGCATCCTGGTCAATAAAGGATTCGGCGAGCCTTCAGGAAGAGGGGTCGGATGCCTAATCCTCTCCGCCTTCTTTAGCCAGTCCTGGAAGAGAGATTTTTTTAGAATGATGTTATAATAAACATAAAGGATGGTGTGTTCGGTAACAAAAGTATTTACCTAGGTATCTGGATGGTTACAATTGAGACCCGCGTCCTCAATGGTGTCCGGACACTTTATTCATGATCTGAAGAATGACTCATACATCTCTTTGAGCGTCATGCCGAAGAATTGTTGAACGGTTCGTGGTCCTTCCGGGTTGAACTCCCACATACGGAGAGGACGACGTTGGCAGGGCAGGACTCGACAAACCAACATCACTTGCATTATCTTGACTAGACTGACGTCCCTCTTGAGAAGGTCTTGGATGCGGCTTTGCAATGTCATCACGTCGTTGGCCGGCCGCCAGTCCAGCCCCTTGTTGACCCATGACGCCAGTTGCGGTGGAGGGCCCGGGAGGAATGCTGGAGCGGCCACCCGCTTTGTACCTTGGGGGCGGTGATGTAAAACCACTCCCACTGCCATAAATCAGAAGACTCCACGAAAGAACCCTTTGGCCATGGGGCGTCGGCGCCTTTGCCTATTATAGCGCCTCCGCACTCCACGTGACGCATGTCGATCACCCTCGACCTCACATTAAAGGTCTTGAGCCATAGGCCGAAGTGGGGGGTGATGCGGAGGAAGGCTTCACACACGACGATAAATGGCGAGATGTGAAGGACGGAATCCGGAGCTAGATTGTGGAAATCTAGTCCGTAGTAGAACATGAGCCCTCTTACGAAGGGATCAACGCTAAAACCTATCCCTCGGACAAAGTGGGAGATGAAAACAACACTCTCGTTGGATTCGGGAGTGGGGACGACCTGCCCTTTAGCAGGTAGCCTGTGTAGAATCTCAGCGGTGAGATACCTGGCGTCCCTCAGTTTCCGGATGTCCTCCTCTGTGATGGAGGAGGGCATCCACCGGCCTTGATGGGATCCGAACATGGTCGAAGGACCGAAGTGCTTTAGCTTGAAGCCTTGGCTGTTGGAACTCGAGGTGCGGGAGGGGAAGGATCGAGCGTGGAAAGAAAAGGACAGGCCTTGGCCCCCTTTATAAAGAGGACAAATATCAAGCGTCCCCCGCGTGACCGTTTGGGACTTGCCTAAAATCGAGGAGTCATATTAAACAAACACGGTTGGGTTACCCACACCTGTATTGATGAGAATCCCGTGATAAGGGGGGACAAGATCTCTGCTTCGACAAGGCGTGCCAATAAAACTGCCTCGCAGCGCGTGTAGTGTCTGGTTATGAAAACGGTTCAGATAAAGATCGGACCATGGCGTGATGTCATAAAACGTTGTCGGTAGTTTAGATTTGTGGAATATTATACTCTCTACGGTGGAATGTGGAATTTGTTTTGTAGAGCCGGACATGATCCTTGTGTTCTAAATCTCTTACGAAGTATTTGGAGAAGGAACACGCCTTGCAATGCCGAAGACAATCTGCGAGCCGGACTCATCATCATTGAAGCCTGGCTCAGGGGCTACTGAGGGAGTCCTGGATTAAGGGGTCCTCGGACAGCCCGACTATATACTTTGGCCGGACTGTTGGACTATGAAGATACAAGATTGAAGACTTCATCCCGTGTCCGGATGGGACTCTCCTTTGCATGGAAGGTAAGCTTGGATATTCGGATATGTAGATTTCCTTCTCTGTAACCGACTCTGTGTAACCCTAGCCCCATCCGAAGTCTATATAAACCGGAGGGTTTATTCTGTAGGACAACAACAATCATAATCATAGGCTAGCTTCTAGGGTTTAGCCTCTACGATCTCGTGGTAGATCAAATCTTTTAATACTCATATCATCAAGATCAATCAAGCAGGAAGTAGGGTATTACCTCCATCGAGAGGGCCCGAACCTGGGTAAAACATCGTGTCCCCTGCCTCCTGTTACCATTAGCCTTAGACGCACAGTTCGGGACCCCCTACCCGAGATCCGCCAGTTTTGATACCGACAACGACGGCGGCGGATTCCCCTCTCCGGAGCCCTGAACGGACTCCAGATCAGCCCTCCCGAGAGAGTTTAGGGCTTGGCGGCGGTTCCGTATCAAAAAACACGATGAATCCTTCTCTCTTATTTTTTTCTCCCCGAACGTGAATATATGGAATTGGAGTTGAGGTCAGTGGAGCTTCAGGGGGCCCACGAGGCAGGGGGCGCGCCCCCACCCTCGTGGATAGGGTGTGGGGCCCCTGACATTGATTCTTTCGCCAATATTTTTTATTAATTCCAAAAGGTTGCTCCGTGCATTTTTTGGTCATTCCGAGAACTTTTATTTCTGCACAAAAATAACACCATGGCAGTTCTACTGAAAACAACATCAGTCCGGGTTAGTTCAAATCAAGTCATGCAAGTTAGAGTCCAAAACAAGGGCAAAAGTGTTTGGAAAAGTAGATACGAGGGAGACGTATCAACTCCCCCAAGCTTAAACCTTTGCTTGTCCTCAAGCAATTCAGTTGACAAACTGAAAGTGATAAAGAAAAACTTTTACAAACTTTGTTTGCTCTTGTTGTTGCAAATATGTAAAGCCAACATTCAAGTTTTTGGCAAAGATTATGAACTAACCATATTCACAATAACACTTAGGTCTCATGTTTACTCATATCAATGGCATAATCAACTAGCGAGCAATAATAATAAATCTCGGATGACAACACTTTCTCAAAATAATCATAATATGATATAACAAGATGGTATCTCGCTAGCCCTTTCTGAGACTGCAAAACATAAATGCAGAGCACCTTTGAAGATCAAGGACTGGATAGACATTGTAATTCATGGTAACAAAGATCCAGTCATAGTCATACTCAATATAAATTAATAGTAATGCATGCAAATGACATCTCCAGCGGGTGCTTTTTAATAAGAGGATGATGACTCAACATAAAAGTAAATAGATAGGCCCTTCGTAGAGGGAAGCAGGGATTTGTAGAGGTGCCATAGCTCGATTTTGAAATAGAGATAAATAACATTTTTAGTGGTATACTTTCAATGTCAACATAACAACTGAGAGATCTCGATATCTTCCATGCTACACACATTATAGGCGGTTCCCAAACAGAATGGTAAAGTTTATACTCCCCCACCACCAACAAGCATCAATCCACGACTTGCCCAAAACAACGGGTGCCTCCAACTAACAACAATCCTGGGGGAGTTTTGTTTGTAATTATGTTGATTTGCTTTAAGGTTGGGACTGGGCATCCTCGTTACCAGCCATTTTCTTGTGAGTGAGGAGTAGAGTCCACTCCTCCTGAGAATAACCCACCTAACATGGAAGATACAAACATCCCTAGTTGATACATGAGCTGTTCGAGCATACAAAATATAATTTCATTTGAAGATTTGGAGTTTGGCACATACAAATTTACTTGGAACAACAGGTAGATACGGCATATAGGAAGGTATGGTGGACTCATACGGAATAACTTTGGGGTTGATCGATTTTGGATGCACAAGCAGTATTCCCGCTTAGTACAAGTGAAGGCTAGCAAGAGACTTATAAGCGACCAACTAGAGAGCGACAACAGTCATGAACATCCATTAAAATTAATCAACACTGAGTGCAAGCATGAGGAGGATATAATCCACCATGAACATAAATATCGTGAAGGCTATGTTGATTTTGTTTCAACACATGCGTAAACATGTGCCAAGTCAAGTCACTCGAATCATTCAATGGAGGATACCACCCTATCATACCACATCACAACCATTTTACTAGCATGTTGGCACGCAAGGTAAACCATTATAAACTCTTAGCTAATTAAGCATGACATAAGCAACTATAATCTCTAATTGTCATTGCAAACATGTTTATTCATAATAGGCTGAATCAGGAACGATGAACTAATCATATTTACAAAAACAAGATAGGTCGAGTTCATACCGGCTTCTCTCATCTCAATCATTTCATCATATATCGTCATTATTGCCTTTCACTTGCACGACCGAACGGTGTGTATAATAATAATAGTGCACATGCATTGGACTAAGCTGGAATCTGCAAGCATTCAATTCAAGGGAGAAGACAAGGTAATATGGGCTCTCAGTTAAATTAACAGTAATGCATATGAGAGCCACTCAACATTTTCATCATGGTCTTATCCTCTCGACCCCCAAAGAAAAGAAAAGAAACAAAACTATTTACACGGGAAAGCTCCCAACAAGCAAAAGAAGAATGAGAAATATTTTTGGGTTTTCTTTTAGTTACTACTACTATAGGCATGGAAAGCAAACTAGATAAAAGCTACAACTATTTTTTTTTCTTAAGGTTACTCAAACACACAAGAAGAAAGCAAGAAAAGGGAAATAAACTAGCATGGATAGTACAATGAAAAAGCATGAGCACCGACAACTAGCATGAGTGTGTGAACATGAAGGTAATGTCGGTGAGAAATACGTACTCCCCCAAGCTTAGGCTTTTGGCCTAAGTTGGTCTATGCCCATGGGTCATAACTACTCTCTCCGGTGTACTGGGGAGTGTCATCTGATGCCACTGGCTGGCAATCTCCTCTGGATCCCACTGATAAAAGGACGGTCGATAAGGGTCAAGTGGTGGTTCTGGCTTAGGCTCTGGACCTGATGTCTTGCCCCGGTACGCGTAAACAGCCTCCGGCAAGACAAGAAACGTGCCTGAAGATAAGTCAAACAAAGAGGGTGCAGGCAAGATAATAGTCTCACTGTGAGTTTGATGAAATCTCAAATTATACTTAAGTATCTTATCATCATTTTTAACAATAAACTCATGTGCTCCCATACTCTTATAATCTAGAAAAGTAGGGGGTAGTAGTTTTTCCTCTTTCTCATAATTCCTAATAGGTATCCTGAAGTGTTTAGCAAGGCGTGAAGCATAGATACCTCCAAAGATGGGGCCATTTGTATGGTTCAAACTTAATCGCTTAGCAACAACAGCGCCTAAACTAACAGTGTTATCACAAAATAAAGCATGGCACAAAATAACAATATCAGGAACACTAAGGTTTCCACAGTTCACGCGGCCAATTAAGCATCTGCTAGCAAATATTGCAAAGTAACGTAGAACAGGAAAGTGTATGCTAGTAATTCTTGCATCAGAAACCTTCCTCGTTTCCCCTACAGTAATCATATCAATAAATCCATCCACATCTCTACGATGTGGTTCCTCTATGCTGCCCCAGAAGGGTATCTTGCAAACCGCACAAAATTCACATAGTGACATCTCCCTAACCTCATCATATAAATGAAACTCCACTGAAGGTGGTTATTTCTTAGTATGAAAGTAAAACTTTTGCACAAAAGTATTAGTGAGTAGGAGATACTGATCGAGCTTGTCGTGGAGGAAGTCGGTGAGGCCTGCATTCTCAGCCAAAGAATAAAAATCATCATGAATCCCGGCTGCTCTCAAGAACTCATCACAAGGCCATTCACACGACCAAACTTTCGCGACGCGCGGGAGATTATACTTGGGCTTTTTATTCTCCTTACTTTGTTTATCCTTCGAGCTTTGGCTCGAAGATCCCCCTAGAAATCTCTTCATCATTTTCTGAATTTTTTTGAAATTTTTAGTAACTCAAAATAAAAATGAACCAAACTCAACAAAATTGATAGCAACTACTCCCACAAGTGCCTAGAGACTATATCATGCATTAAAACTACTTAGAACCATATAAATTTGATATGCACGCTCAAGAACAGGGTCACCTTAGCAGCAAAAATTTGCAATGAATAAAGCACTAGAACAAAAACTAATTGGACCATTGGAGGAGTCACATACCAAAGAACAATCCCCCAAAGCAGTTTTGTGAATGGAGCTTTGAGCAAGGAGATCGAAAATGGCAACAAGATAAGCTAGAACTCATGCTTGAGCTGGATGGTGATTTTTTTGGGAGGAAGATGAAGTGTGTGGGTGCAGGAATAAGTGAAGGGGGGTCACCGTGGGCCCACGAGGGGAGTGGGCGCGCCCTAGACCCTCGTGCCCAGGTGCTTGCTCCCTCTGCTGTGTTCTCAGTGCCAGATATTCTCAAATATTACAGAAAAAACCATATTAAATTTTCAGGGCATTTGGAGAACTTTTATTTTGGGGGTATTTTTTATTGCATGGATAAATCAGAAAACAGACAGAAAATACTATTTTTGCTTTATTTAAACTAAATAACAGAAAGTAAAAGGAGGGTACAGAAGGGGGCTTTATAACTTCATCCATCTCATGCTCATCAAAAGGAATCCACTAACAAGGTTGATCAAGTCTTGTTAACAAACTCATTCCGAATAACATGGAACCGGAGAAATTTCGAATAACTCTAGGTTACCTCTATGGGGATATGAACATCCCCAATAATAAGAATATCATATTTCTTCTTGATAGTAGGAAGAGGAAATTCAAAACCTCCAATAATAATCGATGGAATTTTTCCAATAGAATTGATACTGTGAACTTGAGGTTGTTTCCTCGGAAAGTGTACTGTATGCTCATTACCATTAACATGAAAAGTGACATTGTCTTTGTTGGAATCAATAACAGCCCCTGCAGTATTCAAAAAGGGTCTACCAAGGATAATCGACATACTATCGTCCTCGTGAATATAAAGAATACCAAAGTCCGTTAAGATAGTAACGTTTGCAACCACAACAGGCACATCCTCACAAATACCGACAGGTATAGCAGTTGACTTATCGGTCATTTGCAAAGATATTTCAGTAGGTGTAACTTATTCAATTCAAGTCTACGATATAAAGAGAGAGGCATAACACTAACACCGGCTCCAAGATCACATAAAGCAGTTTTAACATAGTTTCTTTTAATGGAGCATGGTATAGTTGGTACTCCTGGATCTCCAAGTTTCTTAGGTATTCCACCCTTAAAAGTATAATTAGCAAGCATGGTGGAAATTTCAGCTTCAGGTATCTTTCTTTTATTTGTAACAATATCTTTCATGTACTTAGCATAAGGATTCACTTTAAGCATATCAGTCAAACACATACGCAAAAAGATAGGTCTAATCATTTCAGCAAAGCGCTCAAAGTCCTCATCATCCTTTTTCTTGGATGGCTTAGGAGGAAAAGGCATGGGTTTCTGAACCCATGGCTCTCTTTCTTTACCGTGCTTGCTAGCAACGGAGTCTCTCTTATCATAACGTTGATTCTTTGATTGTGGGTTATCAAGATCAACAGCAGGTTCAATCTCTACATCATTATTATTGCTAGGTTGAACATCAACATGAACATTATCATTAACATTATCACTAGGTTCATGTTCATCACCAGATTGTGTTTTAGCATCAGAAATAGAAATATCATTGGGATTCTTAGATGTGTCACTAGAAGCATGCAAAGTCCTTTCATTTTTCTTTTTCTTCCTCTTAGAAGGACTAGGCGCATCAACAATATTTCTCTAAGAATCTTGCTCAATTCTCTTAGGGTGGCCCTCTGGATACAAAGTTTCCCGAGTCATTTTACCTCCTCTACTTGCTACTCTAACAGCAAAGTCATGTTTATTATTATTCAATTCATTGAGAAAATCATTTTGTGCTTTAAGCACTTGTTCTACTTGAGTGGTAACCATGGAGCATGTTTACTAATGAGTTTAAGTTCATTCTTAACTCTAGACATATAATCACTCAAGTATCCAATCATATAAGCATTACTTTTCAATTGCCTACCAACATAAGCATTGAAGTTTTCTTGTCTAGCCATAAAGTCATCAAACTCATCCAAGCATTGGCTAGCAAACTTAGTAGACGGGATTTCAACTTTATCATATCTATCGAGAGAATTTACCTTTACTACCTGTGTTGGGTTATCAAGGCCATGTATTTCTTCAATAGGAGGTAAATTCTTAACATCTTCAGCTTTAATACCTTTTTCTTTCTTAGATTTCTTTGCCTCTTGCATATCTTCAGGACTGAGTGTCGGTGGGAAATGACACCTATGGGATCACAAGAATCCCTACTACGGTTGCGCGGCGCGGGGTTGTGAAAAGAGAAGGATTAGTAATTGGCACAAGGATCGCTTACCCAGGTTCGGGCCACGAGGATGCGTAAAACCCTAGTCCTTCTTGGTGGATGTATTGAGTGTTCTTGGGCTCTTGAACTAGCTGTGGGTGCTGCATGGTTCGAAAGAGCCAAATCCTCTTCACGTATGCCATAGGCCTCCTTTTATAGGCAAAAGGGGCTGCCACAGTGGCACACATGAGGTGGAAAGGCCTATAGTGCTGCGAGCTTATCGCTCGTATTATAGGACAAGACGCATTTAATGCGTAGCTTAGGTGTCCTCTCGCTTTATTGGGGACGGGAGTGAGGCTCGTCCCGTCCGTCGCCGCTCCTCCCCGCTTCGACACGTGCCCTGGCCAGCAGTGCATGCGGTGCCACGTAGGCAGGCAACCAACTGAGGTGGCGCGGTGGTGGAGCCTCCACGAAGATCTGCATGCCGCCACGCAGGTGTGTGCTGAGTTGGCCTGGAAGCCACATGTTGCCACGCAGGTGCCCGCCCAGCTGGTTGGGCTGGCAGCTGCATGTGAACGGCGGTGGGGATCTGATTGGTGCGGGCCTGACAGTGGCCCTGCTGTCGCCTCTGGCAAGGGTCTTGTCGAGTGGCCCGGCAAGGGTCTTGCCGGGGCGTGCTGGTGTCCTCGGCAAGGATCTTGCCAGGGGTCTTGAGGGTTTCTTTGGCAAGAATATCGATGAGGATTGTTGCCTCTCAATCCTTTTCTGATATTGGACATTCTTTGTCTTCACAAAGATCTGCATGCCACCATGGAGGTGCCTCCCGAGCCCTGGCCCAACGTGGGTGTTGGAGACCGTGGGTTCGTGGGTGGCTCACTTCGCTGGTGCGGACGAGATGCCCCGGCAAGGATCTTGCCGGGGCTGCTAAGGCTGCCCTAGCAAGGGTCTTGCCGGGGAAACCTGCTTCGTCGATCCAATCTCTGTGGCCTTGGTCCTCGACGTTGCCTCATTTGCCTCATGCCTTCGGCTTCTCTCCGGCTCCCCTCCTTTTCCCTGCTATGTGCGGCCATGGCACGTGGCTCCGACTGCCCGTGCACAAGTAAAGGGGTCAAAAGGAGAGCCCCTACTTTCGTACACCGATAGGAGCCCCCAGGCCTGGGCCACACATGAGCGCGACACGTTGTTGGGCCAGGCCCAAAAGGTGCATGGGCAGGCGGGGCGGATTTCACCGCGGCAACTGTTCTGTCCGCTGCGCTTCCCCACGACCTGCGTTGAATGCACGTCGTGGAGGAGCGTGCATGACATGGGAGGCATGCGTGGGACGGTTCCCGCACGCATGCGTCGTGTCGCAGTTAGTGGGAAAGGAGGCGGCTCGCGCCTTCCCCGTAAAAAGGAATAACCGCGGGCGCGCTGCTCACTTTACCCCTCCTTCTTGCGCCTTCCCCAATCTTAGAACTGCCGCCTCCTTCCTTCCTCCTTCTCGAGCCCCCCTGTCTCCATCCACCGTCGCTGCGCTTCCTCCATCCTCTGCTTCCTTGTCTCTCGCAACCGCCTTGCGCACAAATCCACCAAAAGCAAGGGAGTGGCTAAAGACGCCAGGGCGACGGAGCAGCCGGAGAGCGAGCTGGTGGTGCGATGGGCGCAGTTCGCCTACTTCCCCTTGACGGTTGACGTGTCCGAGCTCCAGGAGTTCTTCAAAGATCTGTGGGGGGTGAAGACGGGAGGAGAGAAGACAGGGCATCCAGCCACGCACGTCGTCCCTGCCAGCGCCGGGGCCGCCCCAAATCAGTACCCCTTCTTCGTCGACTACTTCTCCTGCGGGACCTGTCCCCCTTTTTCCGATTTATTCAAGGACGTCATGCACACCTATGGCTTCCGCCTTCTGGATTTTACTCCGAATGCCGTGGTGTGCATGGCTCTCTTTGCACACCTCTGCGAGGGCTTTTCCGGGGTGCACCCCAACACAGCGCTCTTCCGCCATTACTTCTCCCCTCGGATCCAAAAGGGGGTGCCATCTCTGGCTACGTCGCCTAGATTCCGAGGGGCAAGGGCGTGTACCCGGACGGCGCCACGAAGGAGAGGTGGGAAGAGTGGCGGGGCCAGTGGTGCTGGATTGAGGAGAAGGACCCGCCGGCATTCTGCGAGGTTCGCCAGGAGCCGCCGGTCCGTGGAAACGACTGGGGCGATGTTGACACTGACGATGCGAAGCTCATGATCGCCACCACCAGGATCCTTTGGCTCACCCGGCCGGGCTCACCCTCGAAATGATCGGGGCAGAATTCATTCGCCACCGCATCGCTCCTCTGCACGACAAGGGGAGGCCGGCCTGGCTTTTTGTAAATGCAGCTGACATCATGAGCCTCCGCCCCGGCCTCGACCACAACCTGACAGTGCTGAGGCACGCCCATCTCTGCCAATGGATTTTTCAACTTGAGGTCAGTGACGTCGGCGAGGTTGAGCGGTCCGGCAAGGTCGCAAGGGCTGCCGCAAAGGCCGGCAAGGTTGCCAAAGAGCCCGTTTTCAAGTTGCCGGCGGGAGTGGTCCTGCTGTGCAACAATTCTCGCCAGTCCAAGATCATCGACATGATGCCGCTCTTCAACGCGCACGACCTTGACCTGATATGGGTCGAGCCGGACGAGATCAAAGTGCAGGAATTCTTTGACACTTTGCACGAGGGGTACATCACCGCTGAGCCGCGGCTTATCCAGGACACCTCTCCGGCGGAGCTGGACTACATCGCTGCCAGGGTTGAGGAGGCGAGGCTTGCCGAGGAGGAGGCAAAGCTCGTCGAGGAGGCCGGCAGCGCCGGCGGCTTGGAGGACAAGGCCGCGGAGGAAGCGGAGAAAGAAGAGCTCGCCCGGTGGGCGGCAGCTGCTGGGGAGGCCAGCAGCGCTGGCATCGGGGCTCCCCTCGTTGATGACGTGGTCGGCGAGGCATTGGAAGAGGAGGGCGAGGAGGAGGAGACTGCGACCGCTGACCCTCCAATCGCCGGAAGAGGGCGAGTCCTGCGGTGGGCCACCTCCGGCGAGCCGGTCCGCCCTGACCGGGCCGCGTAGCTACAGCACGCCCAGGAGGTGCCTGTGCGTCAGACACGGGCGGTGACGATGAACAAGGCGGCGAAGGCCGTGGTGTCGAAGAAGAAGGCATCCGCTTCTTCGTCGTCCAAGCGCGTCCGGACGCCATCGCCTCCCCCTTCGCCGGCAAACATTGGCGCGGGGATCGCGTTTGACTTTGGGCCCCTCGGCCCAGAGAGGAAGAGGAAAACTGCAGCGGAAGAGGAGGAGGAAGAGTAAGCTCTGCTTCCTCCCTGCTCTCTTTTTTTCCTTGTTCCTCCAATGGTGCCGCCCATTCTGAATTATGTTTATCTTGTAGGGACGTGGAGACGCTGGCCCAGAGGGCGATGAGGGCCAGGATTTCGATGAGCGGCCAGCCCCCGGAAGGCACCTCCAGCACGCCATTGGTGGTGTTGAGCAGCCCGGACAGCAGCCCCCAGCCCAGCCCCGAGTGTGAGTCCCTCACCTACCCTTTGTCAACATGCGCCATGCATGATGCTTTGGTACTGACCATGCCGTGGATGTAGGAGGGGAGCAGCATCAAGGGGGGCCGCAGAGGGCTTCTCCCAACGTGCCGCCCCCGTCGACCACGCCGCCCCGAGGGGCATCCCCGACAAGGGCACCAAGCGCCGAGGCCATGCACACGGAAGAGGAGGAGGAGAACACAGGCGTTGATGGCTTTGCCTCGATGCCAAACCTTGGCAGAGAAGGGACTTCCGCCTCTCGGCCCGGCACGGGTAAGCCACTCGCCCTCCATTTCTGCTTGCATTCTTTCTTTCTTCTTTTTCTACTGGTTTTTGATCTTGGCCCTGCCCTGTCTCCTTCTTGGCATCCAGACCTCCCCTCGATGGTTGCAGAGGACATCGACACCGTCATTAAGGACGTCGCCGAGGATGCCGCGGCGCAAGCCGAGAAGATCGCTGCCGAGGAGAGCGTCAAGGGCACCGCTGAGGATGCCGCCAAGGGGCCCGCCGAGGAACCCGGCAAGGGGCCTGCCGGGGAAGCCGGCAAGGCCGCTGCCGAGGAGGTGGTGTTCGACGACCTGCCCTCCTCCTCCGCTGCCTCCGGCTTCGGCAGGTACCTGAGGGTCAGCGATGACCTCTTCATCCACCTCCTAGGCGCGTCGAGCACCAGGGCTCCCCTTGAGGGAGAGGTGTTCGATGAGGAGGTGCTTTCCGCTGCCGGGCTCGAGGTCGTTGATGAGTCGGACATTGGTGATGAAGGCTCCCAGGAGGAGCGGCTGCTCCGAGCCATGGGCACCAGCTTCTGGAAGCTCCAGGCGCTCCACCGCGCTCGTTTGGACAAGGCCAAGTCCAGGACGGTGGTGGTGGAAAAGGCGGAGGCGGACTTCGAGGGGCGCGTTGCCGAGGCACAGGATTGGTTTCGCGAGGCCCAAGACGATCTGAAGGCCGCCCAGGGCAAGCTTGCCAAGCGTGACAGGGAGCTCACCATGAAGCTGGCCGACGTCGAGAAGGCCCAAGAGACGGCGAAGAACCTGGCCGCCGAAGCCGAAGCCGTCCGGACCCAGCGCGAGGCCGCACTGAACTCCTAGGAGGAGGATCTTGCCACGTGCAAGGAGAAGATTGCCGCTATGCTCCGCGGCAAGGATGAAGAGGTGGACAAGCTCATTGTATAGCAGACCCAAGAGCTGGAGCAGAGGCATCAGGAGGCACTCGATGCCCAGGCTCTGGTTCATGCTGGCAAGGTGAAGGAGCTGGAGGAGCAAGCTTTGAAGCTGTCCAAGGAGAAGGACACACTCAACGGCGCCCTGGCGGAGGCGCAGGGTGCGGTCGTCAGCAAGGCCAGAGAATTCTCCGAAGCCAACAACTCCATCAGAGACCTCAAGCTGAAGCTGGGGGATCTCGAGAAGATGTTGTCGGAGGCCAAAGCCCGAGAGGGGATCCTGACCAAGGACCTGGAGACCGAGAAGCAGCTGCAGATGAACGAGACTGCCAACCTCAATGACCACGTGGCAGGCGAGAAGCGTTGGCTCGAACACCTTGTCGTCGTTGCGAACTCGACCGCCACGCAGCTAGGCACCATGGGGATGCCGGACATGAGGTATGCCCCGGAGACGAGCCTGAGCCCCAACGCCAACCTGACCCTGTACTTTGAGAGGGTCGTCGACGCCCTGGAGCGGCTTCACTCCAACCGGGTAGCCTCCCTGGCCGAGGAGTCCCGGATGCTCTGTCGGGGCGTCATGACCAAGGTGCTTGCCAAGATAGCGCACTCGCATCCTGACCTCGACTTCGAAGCTGCGCTGAAGAGCCTGCCGGAGGATGCTGACATCGCGGCGCTCAATGAGCGTATCAAGCCCATCCTCAGCCGCATCGACAAAATCAAGAGGTTGGAGGGCCAGAGTCGGGACTAGGCACCCCGTTCCTTATCGCCGTTGCAGGTTCATGACCAAGACAATTACTATCTTTAGTTAGAACCGCAGCGGCAGTTTATGTAATATAATTCTGCAGTACTTCTGACATTATGCATGTTATTTTCCTGTTCGATTTTCCTTTGTATGTCCACCCTATGTTAACCGGGTAGGCTTGCCGGCGAGTAAACCCAGGGCGGCGTCTTGAGGACGGATCCCCATTATCCTGCCGGGTGTGCTTGCTGCCGGGCAAACCACCTTACCACCTTTAACACGGCCGCTCGATCTGTCGAGCTTGACTCGAGTCAGATTAGAGCGCGTTGCTTATGGCGGAAGGCTACCCTGCCGCTCTCGACGCGGCTGCTTGAACTGTTGAGTAGACTCGAAACAGAACAAGGGTGTTGCCAATCGCGGGAGGGCCCCTCTACGTACAAGTTTTCCATACATAGGAAGAATCTCCGAGGACGATAACCTTATATTAAGGAGAAGAGTTTAAAGGTTGGCATGACTTAGCTCTCTCGTCGCCGCCCTGGCGTCCTTCATGCTCGCATGCAGCGCCGCTCTCTTGGCCGCCTTGTCCGTGGAAGTCGTGGCGATGAAGAACAACTAGGTCAACTACTAGACCAGATTGTCATAATTGCGCCCCCTACCTGGTGCGCCAAAGATGTCGGTGGGAAACAACACCTATGGGATGACAAGAATTCCTACTAAGGTTGCGGGGCGCGGGGTTGTGAAAAGAGTAGGATTAGTAATTGGCACAACGATCGTTTACCCAGGTTCGGGCCGCGAGGATGCGTGAGACCCTAGTCCTGCTTGGTGCATGTATTGAGTGTTCTTGAGCTCTCGAACTAGATATGGGTGCTGCGTGGTTCGAAAGAGCCAAATCCGCTTCCTGTATGCCATGGGCCTCCTTTTATAGGTGAAAGGGGCTGCCAAAGGGGCACACAGGAGGTGGAAAGGCCTATAGTGCTGCAAGCTTATCGCTCGTATTATAGGACAAGACGCATTTAAGGTGTAGCTTAGGTGTCCTCTCGCTTTATCGGGGACGGGAGCGAGGCTCGTCCCGTCCATCGCCGCTCCTCCTTGCTTCGACACGCGCCCTGGCCAGCTGTGCATGTGGTGCCATGTAGGCAGGCAAGCAGCCGAGGTGGCGCGATGGTGGAGCCTCCATGAAGATCTACATGCCGCCACGAAGGTGTGTGCTAAGTTGGCCTGGAAGCCGCATGTTGCCACGCAGGTGCCCGCCCAGCTGGTTAGGCTAGCAGCTGCATGTGAATGGCGGTGGGGATCTGATTGGTGCGGGCCTGGCAGTGGCTCTGTTGTCGCCTCTGGCAAGGGTCTTGTCGGCTGGCCCGGCAAGGGTCTTGCTGTGGCGCGCTGGTGTCTTTGGCAAGAATCTCGATGAGGATTGTTGCCTCTCAATCCTTTTCTGATCTTGGACATTCTTTGTCTTCACAAAGATCTGCATGCCACCATGGAGGTGCCTCCCGAGCCCTGGCCCAACGTGGGTGTTGGAGACCGTGGGTTCGTGGTTGGCTCACTCCGCTGGTGCGGACAAGCTGCCTCGGCAAGGGTCTTGCCGGGGAAACGTGCTTCGTCCATCCGATCTCTGTGGCCTTGGTCCTCGATGTTGCCTCGTTTTCCTCATGCCTTTGGATTCTCTCCGGCTCCCGTCCTTTGCCCTGCTATGTGCGGCCATGGCGCGTGGCTCCGACTGCTCGTGCACAAGTAAAGGGGTCAAAAGGAGAGCCCCTACTTTTGTACACCGACACTGAGAAATAGAACACCTCTTTTCTTCGGAGTTGGCTTAGGAGTTGGCTCAGGAAGTGTCCAATTGTTTTCATTAGTCAACATATTATTCAATAGCAATTCAGGTTGATCAACAATACTTTCCCTAAAAACACAACCAGCACAACTATCCAGGTGGTCTGTGGAAGCATCGGTTAGTCCATTATAAAAGATATCAAGTATTTCATTTTTCTTGAGAGGATGATCAGCAAAGCATTAAGTAATCGGTGAAGCCTCCCCCAAGCTTGTGGGAGACTCTCTTCTTCAATTTGCATAAAATTATATATTTCCCTTAAGGCATCTTGTTTCTTATGAGCGGGGAAATATTTAGCAGAGAAGTAATAAATCATATCCTGGGGACTACGCACACAACCAGGATCAAGAGAATTAAACCATGTTTTAGCATCACCCTTTAATGAGAACGGAAATATCTTAAGGATATAATAGTAGCGAGTTTTATCATCATTAGTGAATAGGGTGGCTATATCATTTAACTTTGTAAGATGTGCCACAACAGTTTCAGATTCATAGCCATAGAAAGGATCAGATTCAACCAAGGTAATTATCTCAGGATCGACATAGAAATCATAATCCTTATCAGTAACATAGATTGGTGAAGTAGCAAAAGCAGGGTCATATTTCATTCTATCATTCAGAGACTTCTGTTTTAGCTTAGCTAATAACTTCTTAAGATCAGATCTATCATTGCAAGCAAGAGAATCTCTAGCAGTTTCTTCATCCATAACATAACCCTCAGGCACAACAGGCAATTCATATTAAGGGGGAGAGCCTTCATCATCACTTTCATCAATAATTTCAGTTTGAATAATTTCATTCTCTCTAGCCCTAGAAAGTTGTTCATCAAGAAATTCACCTAATGGCACAGTAGTATTAAGCATAGAGGTAGTTTCATCATAAGTATCATGCATAGCAGAAGTGGCATCATCGATAACGTGCGACATATCAGAATTAATAGCAGAAGCAGGTTTAGGTGTCGCAAGTTTACTCATAACAGAAGGAGAATCAAGTGCAAAGCTAGATGGCAGTTCCTTACCTCCCCTCGTATTTGAGGGATAAATCTTAGTTCTTTCGTCTTTCAAGTTCCTCATAGTAATCAGCAGATATAAATCCCAAGTGACTCAAAGAATAGAGCTATGATCCCCGGCAACGATGCCAGAAAATAGTCTTGATAACCCACAAGTATAGGGGATCGCAACAGTTTTCGAGGGTAGAGTATTCAATCCAAATTTATTGATTCGACACAAGGGGAGCCAAAGAATATTCTAAAGTATTAGCAGTTGAGTTGTCAATTCAACCACACCTGGATAACTTAGTATCTGCAGCAAAGTATTTAGTAGCAAAGTAGTATGGAAGTAACGGTAACAGTAACAAAAGTAATAGTAGTAGTTTTGTAGTAATTGTAATAGTGGCAATGGCAAAGTAACTAAGCAAAGAGCAATATGTGAAAAGCTCGTAGGCATTGGATCAGTGATGGATAATTATGTCAGATGCGATCCTCATGTAATAGTTCTAACATAGGGTGACATAGAACTAGCTCCAGTTCATCAATGTAATGTAGGCATGTATTCCAAATATAGTCATATGTGCTTATGGAAAAGAACTTGCATGACATCTTTTGTCCTACCCTCCCATGGCAGCGGGGTCCTACTGGAAACTAAGGGATATTAAGGCCTCCTTTTAATAGAGTACCGGACTAAAGCATTAGCACTTAGTGAATACATGAACTCCTCAAACTATGGTCATCACCAGTAAGTATCCCGATTATTGTCACTTCGGGGTTAACGGATCATAACACATAATAGGTGACCATAGACTTGCAAGATAGGATCAAGAACTCACATATATTCATGAAACATAATAGGTTCAGATCTGAAATCATGGCACTCGAGCCCTAGTGGCAAGCATTAAGCATAGCAAAGTCATAGCAACATCAATCTAAGAACATAGTGGATACTAGGGATCAAACTCTAACAAAACTAACTTAATTACATGGTAAATCTCATACAACCCATCACCATCTAGCAAGCCTATGATATAATTACTCACGCACGGTAGTGAGCATCATGAAATTGGTGATGGAGGATGGTTGATGATGACGACGACGACGGATTCCCCTCTCCGAAGCCCCGAACGGACTCTAGATTAGCCCTCCCGAGAGAGTTTAGGGCTTGGTGGCGGCTCCGTATTGTAAAATGTGATGAATCCTTCTCTCTTATTTTTTTTCTCCTCGAACGTGAATATATGGAGTTGGAGTTGAGGTCGGCGGAGCTTCAAGGGGCCCATGAGGCAGGGGGCGCACCCTAGGGGGGCGCCTCCCACCCTCGTGGATAGGGTGTGGGCCCCCTAACGTTGATTATTTCGCCAATATTTTTTATTAATTCCAAAAAGTTGCTCCGTGGATTTTCTGGTCATTCCCAGAACTTTTATTTCTGCACAAAAATAACACCATGGTAGTTCTACTGAAAACAGTGTCAGTCCGGGTCAGTTCCTATCAAATCATGCAAGTTAGAGTCCAAAACAAGGGCAAAAGTGTTTGGAAAAGTAGATACGACAGAGAATGTAGCGACCAGACCTCAAACAGTCTGATCTCTGTGCATTATGTCATCCCTGGATCGGTAATGCTGACACGCACAATACTTGAAGGATTTATAACAGAGTAGCAATCACACACTTATTACATCGAATGTCTCAAAAGAGAACTTATTACAATAAATATGGCTTAAGGCCATCTAAGTACGATAACAGCGGAAGGCTTGGAAGATAAAGTGAGTCCATCAACTCCAACGACATCACTGAGTGAAAGATCACGACCTAAGGCACCTTACTCGTTGTCTGAAAAGTCTGCAACATGAACATTGCAGCCCGAAACGGGTCAGCACATGGAATATGCTAGCAATGTAACACATAGAGAGTAATGAACAGAATAATGCTATCACTACAAGCATATATAGCTGGTGGAAAGCTCTATGGTTACAGTTTTGCATAAAGCCATTTTTTTCCTACAACAAAGGAATATATTTTATTTAACTATCATGGTGGCTGTTAAACATTGAGAAGGTTCACCCAACTCAATCCCAATTAAGCATCATCATTAAACCCAATCAAATTATATTAAGAGTGATGAGATCCACATGATAATCCAAGAACTAGATACTCAAAACGTCCATAACTGGGGACACGACTAACCATGATTAGTTTGTACACTCTGCAGAGGTTTGCGCACTTTTTCCCACAAGACTCGATCTCCTCTGTTGGATTCCTCACACTACCTGGTGTTTGAGACACGGATGACTGAGACACAGTCTTTCAGAAGCATTAAATATTTACTCTGGGTAGACAGTACCAACCTACATCCCCTACATCTGCTGGCCTACCACTGAAAGAGGTCACGCAACATACTCAATTATGCTAGAGCCCATAATAGCTTGCGGCTCCACATGGAAGTTTCTAGAAGGAATAATCTTATGACCCCTTTGAGCCTGGATGGTGGTCCATAAGAGAATCACACGGTACCCCGGGATTTCCAAAAATACAGGCAACACTGGGTTCCCCAGGTGCCTCAATCCACCCAGACGTGTATTAAAGTTGCCACCTTAAGTTAACCATTAAATAACAATACTCACATCTGTCATGGATACACTCACTCAATCCACGTGTACAAGCATAGCATAGCAATATAAGCAACGTAGAAGTAACTCCCAAAGGTTTGATAATAAACAGGACAATAGGTACTACCTCATCTACTTCCCAAAACCCACATATTAATCAGATCCTAACCATGAAATTGTTTGAGGATTGATCTAATGCAAAAAAACTGGGTAGTAAAGAGGTATGATCAATGTGTTACTTGCCTTGCTGATGATCCGTGAAACCTAGAGACTCGTAGTAGCACGCTTCGCACCCTGGGTACTGTATCGCAAACAAACAAACAAACAAACATACAATAAGCACTCAACTACAAGCACAGGTAAAACTAAAATAAGAGATCTAACCAGAAAGTTCAACTTAAGAACTCTGGTGTGCAAAAAGAATCAAATCAAACAAAGCAACGAAACTCATCGTGCGAAAGAAACAAGCTCCGTTTACTAATCTGGACTTAAGTCAAATTTTACAGTAGCAAAAACTTGTTTAGGTTGTTTAATCAGAAACAGCGTTTCGAGCCAAAACTCTAGGCGCTTGAATCGCCTCAATCCGATAAAGGAGCGAAAAGATAAACTAAAACAAAAATCAGGGCAGAAATCGCGATCGAAAATAATCGCGGAAAATCCCTGGAAAAAGAAAAACTGACAAACAGGCTAACGAACGAATGTTTGCTATCTGCGGCTAAAGGTGAAATTCGTTTGTTAAAACGAACGAATGAACTGGCGTTCGCTAATTAACTAAACCAAAAAATACCGAACCGGATCTGAAAAAAAAACAGATCTAGGTTTTTCGAAAAAAAAGGAACGGTTTTCTGAGAAAATCAACGAACGGCCAGACGGCGGCGGCGGCTACCTCTGGCGGTGGTCCGGCGGGCGAGCGGCGGGCTCCGGCAGCGGCGGGGTCATTGGTGACGGCGGCAGGGCGAGGGGCGGCGGTGTCGGGCGGCGACGCGGCGAGGGGCGGCGGCGGCATGCGGCGTCAGTGACGGTGGCGGCAACCGGCAGTGGCGGCGGCGCGGATCTGGCGGCGGGGCAGCGCTAGGGTTCGGCGGCGCTAGGGCCCGGCCGGGTCAGTGTCCCAGGTGGACACGCCACGGTAAGGTCGGTGGCATTTTTTTATAAATAATTTCCACGCAGAAAAAATAAATAAAAGAACTACTAAACAGACCCCAAAAATCCTGAAATAAATTTTCCCCGTCCTCTAAAAATACGGCGGATAAAGTGAACATTTATTTGGGCCTCTAATGCAATTTTGGAAAACACATATTTTTCCTAATTCAAATAAAATAGCGATAAAACTCCGAAATAAAATCTTATTTGATTTTAATATTAAATCTCCAATATTTGTTTATTTGGGGAAAGTCATTTTTTCCCTCTCTTTAATTTTTGTAAAAGATATATTAGAAGAGAAAATAATTAAAATCGAACGATCCTCTTTTCAAAATTTGAGAAGAACTCAAATATGAAAATAATGAAATCCTCAACTCTCTCCGTGAGTCCTTGAGTTGCGTAGAATTTCTAGGATCAAACCAAAATGCAATAAAATATGATATGCAATTATGATCTAATGTATAACATTCCAAATTGAAAATTTGGGATGTTACAAACCTACCCCCCTTAAGATGAATCTCGCCCTCGAGATTCGGGTTGGCTAGAAAATAGGTGAGGGTGATCCTTCTGTAGTCCTTCCTCTCGCTCCCAGTTGGCTTCATCTTCGGTATGGTGGCTCCACTGAACTTTGCAGAACTTGATAACCTTGCTACGCGTGACTCGGCTGGCAAACTCGAGAATTTTGACTGGTTTCTCCTCGTGGGTCAAATCGCTATCCAACTGAATTGCCTCTAGTGGCACTGTATCTCTCAAAGGGATATCGGTCATCTCTGCGTGGCACTTCTTCAACTCGGAAACATGGAACACATCGTGTACTCCTGACAATCCTTCGGGCAATTCCAACTTGTAAGCAACTTCTCCCATACGTTCCAAAACTTTGTATGGTCCCACAAAACGCGGTGCTAACTTTCCCTTAACTCCAAAACGCTTAACTCCTCGAAGTGGTGACACACGAAGATAAACTTTGTCCCCGGCTTCGTAAACTATCTCCTTGCATTTGGAATCCGCACAACTCTTCTACCTGGACTGGGCTACCATGAGTCTATCGCGAATCAGTTTAACCTTCTCTTCGGACTCTTTAATCAAATCTGGTCCAAACAACTGACGCTCTCCAACTTCATCCCATAGCAATGGTGTCCTGCACCTCCTTCCGTACAAAGCTTCGAAAGGGGCTATCTTCAAACTGGATTGATAACTGTTGTTGTAAGAGAACTCCGCATATGGTAAATTGTCGTCCCAACTAGATCCATAATCTAGAGCACAAGCTCTCAACATGTCCTCCAGAATATGATTGACTCTCTCAGTCTATCCACCTGTCTGTGGATGAAAGGCTGTACTGAACTCTAGCATGGTACCCAAAGTTTCATGCAATTGATTCCAGAACTTTGAGGTAAACTGGGTTCCTCTACCTGATACAATGGTCCTCGGAACTTCATGCAAACATACAATCCTGGTCATGTATATCTTTGCCAACTTAGCACTGGCATAAGTGGTCTTCACTGGGATGAAATGAGCTACCTTTGTCAAACAATCGACTACAACCCATATCGAGTCATAGCCTGAGCGAGTCCTGGGCAATCCCATGATAAAATCCATGCCTAGCTTATCCCACTTCCATTCGGGTATCGGCAATGGTTGTAGCAAACCTGCTGGCTTCTGATGCTCTGCCTTCACTCTCTGACATACATCACAAACTGCTACATACTCTGCAATATCCTTCTTCATTCTTGTCCACCAGAAACTATCTGTCGGTGTTCTGGGAACGGGGGTACCAAGACTTGCCTGCCGACGGCCTGCGGCGTGGCTCAAGTAGGGGGCCCACTATGGCCTGTCTTCATCGACTCAAGCTCAAGACCCTCGCGAGGGGCCAAGCCTCACGGGGCGGACGACAGGAAGCTTCCTCAGGCATAGCCTCGCCAGGCTGGCTCGCGAGGAGGCGGAGAGATCAAGGCAGGGTACCTCACGAGGTGCCCGTGACGCAAGCCATGACTATCGAGACCAGACGGGCGCCGGCCTGGGTAGTGTCCTTGTTTACCCTTTGATGCAAAGGGGGCAAGCGCAGGCCAAGGCATCAGGCAAAGGATACCATTTCGGTGCAACAAGACCAAGACCAGCAGAACGGCAGGATGGAGGTCATCGTGGAGCCCAGGAAGGCGTCATCGTCAGAGCCTTTGGCAGGCGAGGACCAACTTTAGTCAGGATAAGTGTACTAGATGTTTGCCTTCAAAATGGCCAATTGTTGGCGCCCTTCCCGCTCAATATTTGGGAAGAGGACCAGGGCCTTGCTCTATAAATAGGACTAGCCATTCTCAAGGCAAGGGGGAACCATATTCGAACCTTAGCCAGATCCACTCACAAGAACTCCTCCCCTCGCGAGGTTGTTCTTCCTTTGTACTGTTCATCATCAGCCCCCGAGGCAATCCACCACACCACAAACTAGAGTAGGGTATTACACCACAATGGTGGCCCGAACTAGTATAAACCTTGCGTCCCTTGTGTTGTTCTTCGTGTAGTTTAGATCTCTTGCGAGGCGACGAGACGTGAGGAGGTAGGGGGAGTGATCTCCATGCGCACCCCAGAGTTTGAACCTCAAGGGTCTGCCAGAACCCATAATCCGACATTTGGCGCGCCAGGTAGGGGTGCACCGGAGCTTTCCCTTCCGTCGGCCCGTTCTCCGCCAACATCGCGTTTCGCCCGCATGGCGGTCAACGTGCCACCCGCTCCGGCAGCTGATGCCAATGCTGGGGCCAGGGGGCTCCGAGCCTTGGCCCCCACCTTGCGGTAGGTGCAGTGGCCACGCAAGTTCAAGCCAGAGATGCCACCGCGCTACAACGGCACGGCGGACCCGCGGGTTTTCCTGGTGGCGTACGAGGAAGCCGTCCTCAAAGCGGGGGGCGATGACAGGGTGATGGCCAACTGGTTCCCCTTAGCTCTCAGCGGTGTTTCGCGCATGTGGCTGCTCCACCTACCGCCAGCTTCTGTAACCTCCTGGGGGGAGCTGCGCGGCCTCTTCCTCGCCCACTACGCCGCGCCAGTGCCCCCGGTCATCGCGGCTCTCCTGGGCGGCTTCGAGGCGCCCTCTTCGAGCCGCCATGTCAAGCTGTTCACCCGCCGGATCGGCGCCACCTCCCAACGGTGAGAAGCTCCCCTGAGTTGGGTGGCGCCCGAGGTCGGTCTGACATTCAATTCGGACGATCACCCGTCCAACCCCGCCGGTTCAGGTGCGCTCCCGATGCTCTGCGCTCCCACCATCTGCCCGGTGGCCGTCACCAGGACCCTCATCGACGGCGGTGCTAGCCTTAGCGTGCTCTCGGTGGAGGCCTTCAGCCTCCTCCACGTGCCGCCGGAGCAGCTTCAGCCCTGCAGGCCCTTCTCAGGCGTCGGAGGCGGTTCCACCGGCTCCCTGGGACAGATCCGCCTCCCGATGACCTTCGGCACCTACGACAACTTCCGCACAGAGCTGATCGACTTTGACATCGCCCCCATCAGTCTCCCGTACAATGCCATCCTCGGCTACCCAGCCCTGGCCCGGTTCATGGCCGCGACTCACCCAGCGTACAACCTCATGAAGATGCCCGGGAGCAACGGCGTCCTTACCATGTCCGGGGACACCGGGATGCGTTGCAAGCGCTCAAGCTTGCTTTCAAGACCGCTGCAGTAGTGCAGCCCGCCAGCTCAGATGTCCTCGAGCCCAAGGGGGCTGCGCCAGCCAAGAAGAAGCAGCTATTCAGCCAAGACAAGGCGGAGACCAAGCAGGTACCGATCAACGAGGATGAGCCCGCCGGTGCTACCTTCACCATAGGCACCAACCTTGAGCCCGGGCAGGAGGAGGCCCTGGTCAGGTTCCTACGCGCGAACAGGAAGGTGTTCGCGCGGGAGCCCAATCAGCTGGCAGGGGTCCCGAGGGATGTAATTGAGCATCACCTCAATGTGTGCCCCAACGTGCGCCCTGTGAAGCAGAAGGCAAGGCAGCAGTCCACTGAAAAGCAGGCCTTCATCGTCCAAGAGACCCGCAAGTTAGAAGCGGCAGGGGTCATTCACGAGGTCCGCTACCCTGATTGGCTGGCCAACCCTATAGTCGTACCCAAAAAGGGAGGAAAGGAACGCATGTGCGTCGACTTCAGCAACCTCAACAAAGCCTGTCTGCAGGATCCATTCCCGCTCCCTCGCATCGACCAGATCATCGACTCTACCGCTGAGTGTGACTTACTGTGCTTCCTGGATGCCTTCTCGGGCTATCACCAGATCAAGATGGCGGTGGAGGACGTGGAGAAAACGGCCTTCTTAACCCCGTGTGGGGTTTACTGCTATACCTGCATGCTGTTTGAGTTGCGCAATGCAGGCGCGACCTTCCAGCGATTGATGCACATCGCCCTGGGGCGACAGCTCGGGAGAAACGCTGAAGCTTACGTTGATGACATTGTGGTGAAGTCTCGGGAGGGGAAGACCCTGATATAGGACTTGAAAGAAACCTTCGCGAGCCTCAGCGAAGCAGACCTGCGGCTCAACCCAAAGAAGTGTATGTTTGGGGTCCCCTCGGGCAAGCTCCTGGGCTTCCTCGTATCCCACCGGGGCATTGAGGCCAACCCAAAGAAGGTCAAAGTAGTCGAAGATATGAGCCAGCCGAAGACCCTCAGGGAAATGCAGAAGCTCACCGGGCGCGTAACCGCTTTGGGACGTTTCATCTCCAAGCTGGGAGAGCGAGCGCTGCCCTTGTTCAAGCTGATGAAGAAGAAAGGCCCCTTCGAGTGGACTGAAGAGGCTGACAAGGCATTCCAGGACCTCAAGAGGTACCTCACCAGCCCCCCGGTAATGGTGGCCCCGCGCCCTCGGGAGCCCTGGTGATCTACCTTGCGGCCACCCGTTACTCCGCCAGCGCAGCCCTAGTGGCAGTCAGGAAGGAGCGCCAGGCCTCCGCCGCAACCGCGGTCCTAGCCGAAGCAGAGCAAGGTCAGGAAGGCCTCGCAAAGACCACGACCACGGCAGAAAAGGAACAACCTCACCAGGGGAACGCGCCCGGAGTGGAGGAGCCCCCCTTGGGCGACCAAGGATTGGGGGCCGCGCCGCCTCAGGAGGCACCTCAACCTCCGGAGGACGCGGGTAGCACCAGCACCCTCAACCTCATCGAGCACCCAGTGTACTTCGTCAGTACGGTGCTACAGGACGCAAGGGCACGGTACCCAATGCCCCCAAAATCTGCTCCTCGCACTGTTGGTGGCCTCGCGCAAGCTGCAACACTACTTTCAAGGCCACCCCATCAAGGTCGTCTCAGCCTACCCTTTGGAAAGGGTACTCAGGAGCCTCAACTCAGCGGGGAGGGTTGCAGAATGGAACATCGAACTGCAAGCATTCCAGCTAGAATTCAGCACGACTCGGGTCATTAAGGGAGCTACGCTCGCAGATTTCATGGCGGAATGGACAGAGGCGCCAGGGCTCAAAACGGGCGAGGACCGGTCGCTCTCCCTGGGAAGTGAAGCGCCGGACGGTTGGGTAACGTACTTCGACGGGGCATTCTCGCGGCAGGGCGGGGGCTAGCGTGGTGCTCATATCCCCCACTCAAGACAAGTTTTACTGTGCCGTACAACTCTGTTTCCAGCACGGGGAGAAGGTCTCCAACAACATAGTAGAGTACGAGGGCCTAATAGCCGGTTTGAAGGCCGCCGTCGCCTTAGGGGTAAAACGAATCACCATCAAGGGTGATTCGCAACTCCTCGTCAACTTCTCCAACAAGGTATACAGGTCGAAGGATGAACACATGGAAGCATACCTCGTGGAGGTCCGCAGGATGGAGAAGAAGTTTTGGGGGTTGGAGTTACAACACGTGCCCCGCGGTACCAACCAGGAGGCCGATGACATTGCTAAGAGGGCATCCAGGCGACTGCCTCAGGAGCCCGGCGTTTTCGAAGAACGACTCTTCAGACCTTCAGCGGCACCATCGCTGTCAAGCATGGCACAACCTAGGGAGGAGCTCCCTCAGCAGCCCGCCTCGGGGGCCCTGGCTTGTGGCCCGGCCTCGGGGGCGTGCCTGCTCCTGTCGTTGGAACCTCAGGAAGGATGCTGGACTAGAGTGTTCAATGACTACTTGATGCGAGGGACCCTGCCAGAGAAATAGGAAGATGTGGAGCGCATGGCGAGACAGGCCACGGCTTACTGTCTCCAAGATGGAGTGCTCTACAGGAGGCGACCAAATGACGTGTCCTTACATTGTGTTTCCAGGGAACAAGGAAAGGAGCTGTTAGCAGACATACATGGTGGAGATTGTGGGCACCACTCTTCGTCGTGAACCCTCATTGGCAAGGCGTTCTGCAGCGGGTTTTACTAGCCCACGACACTCAACGACACCGTCAAGCTGGTGAGAGCCTGTGAAGCCTGCCAATTCCACACCAAGCAAATCCATCAGCCGGCTCAGGGCCTACAGACCATACCCCTCTCATGGCCTTTCGTGGTGGGGGCTGGACATTCTAGGCCCGTTTCCACGGGCACTGGGGGCTATCACTACCTCTACGTCGCCATCAACAAATTCACCAAATGGGCAGAAGTGGAAGCCATCCGCACCATCCCAGCGGGCTTCGGAGTCAAGTCCGTCAGGGGCATTGTGAGCTGATTCGGGGTGCCTAATCGCATCATCACCGACAACGGTTTGCAGTTCACCAGCGGTCTCTTCAAAACATACTGTGCTAATCTTGGAATGTAGATATGCTACGCTTCAGGGGCGCATCCTCGGAGCAACGGCCAAGCTGAACGGGCCAACGCGGAGGTGTTGAAGGGCCTCAAGACCAGGACCTTCAAGAAAAAGCTGGAAGCCTGCGGCATGGGCTAGTACGACGAGCTCCAGTCTGTGTTGTGGTCTATCCGCACGACCGCGACCAAGTCAACTGGGGAAACTCCATTCTTCCTCGTCTAGGGAGCTGAAGCCGTCCTCCCTCACGAGGTTAAGCGTCGCTCCGCACGTGTCCTGGCGTTCGACGAAACGTAGCAGGATGCCATGCGGGGGACGAACCTCGTGCTGGGGGAGGAGCACCGTCGAGAGGCCACGCTGCGAGCAGCAAGGTATCAACAGGCGCTGCGACGATACCACTGCCATAACATCCACCCCAGAGCTCTTGAGGTAGGGGACCTCGTACTCAGGCGGGTCCTCTCCAGGGAGGGGTTGCACAAGCTCTCTCCCATGTGGGAGGGCCCTTTCAAGGTTGTTCATGTTTCCAGGCCCGGCTCCGCGCGCTTGGAAACCCAGGAGGGGATACACATCCAGAACGCGTGGAACATTCAGCATCTTCGGAAATTCTACGCCTGAGCAAGCCCCGGTGCCTGTGAAGAAGGCCAATGCCTGTGAAGCTGCCGCATTTTGGAAAAGGCCCGGTACCTGTGAAGAAGGCCAATGTCTGTGAAGCCGCCGCATTTTGGAAAAGGCCCGGTGCCTGTGAAGAAGGCCAATGCCTGTGAAGCTGCCGCATTTTGGAAAAGGCCCGGTGCCTGTGAAGAAGGCAAATGCTTGTGAAGCTCGCCGCCCGTGACACTCTCACGTAATAATGAGTGGGGCTGTACACGCCCCGGAGTCTCCGAAGTGCCGTCCTCAGGCCTCGGGGGCTCCCGCCCACGCCTAGTGGCAGCACTTAGCTCCACGCTGGTGAGAAGACATCGAAGACTAGATTAGGTGCCGGACGCGGCTTTTTCATTTGCTTTCTGTAGTTGGCTTGTTCGTTCCTATTTGAAGTTTTGTTGAAGCTGTTGCCATCTCTGGCTTGAGACTCTTTGCCTTCTTCACTCGCTTACCTCGTTCTCTTTTGTGCAAGTCTCGCGAGGGAGGTGCACGGGCACCCTCGCGAGTGTTTTTGTTCCGCCCCAATCATTCAAAAGCCTCCCTATCCGGGTCCTCCACGAGAGTACCCCTCTTGGTCCGTGCCCCACGGGCATCGCAACACGAACACAGAACCTGGGCAGTGGCCCCCGCAACCGAAGCTGAAATCTGCCCCTCCTGACTAATCCTTGCAGGACAGGAAGCGTGAGGCGAGGCCCCTGGCCTCAGGAGGCGAAGGCCGCGACAAGCCTCCCCGAGCTAAGTGGTTCTCATACGCGGACACGCGGCACAGGGACACAACTCAGAAATAAGCATAAACAACATGATAATTAAACAGTAACAGTTCGACACGCCCTCACGGGGCCCGATACTACTTTCTTTTGCGTAGGAAAGGAAGAAACACAAAATGGGAACGATTTTCTCAACACCAACTCGCGGCGAGGGCTCCCACTTCCTCCAGGGCTCAGTCAGATCCCTTCTCTCGCTTCAGCGAGGCGCGACAGTGGACCGACCTGCTACCTTCCCCCGGACGAGCACGATGGCGCGGAGGCTGGTCGCGACCACCGCTGGAGGAGCTGGAGTCTGAAGAAGAGTCGCCGCAGCTAGGTGAGCCCCGAGCGCCCCAAACCACGCGCCAGCCGCCATCTTCATCCTGATCGACGCCTGGGCTGGGCGTGCGGATGCGGTCATCATCTTCAGGGCAGCACCCAGCACGGCGACCATCTTCCCTGAACACCCTCACATAGAGGGTGGCGTCGCCATCGAACTTGAAGTGGAGGGTGCACCGTCGGCTCAGGCCGCGCGTGCGAGCAAACGTTTGCCAGCCATGGGTCAGGGCCACATTCCCGGCGACGGAGACCTCCAGTGAAGCCCAGGAGGCCCTGCTGCAGCAGCCGTCCGCCTGAAGCCAGAGGCCACCCAGAGTGCCGGCCAGAAGTTCACCTACAAAGAAGTAGGGAAGTTGGAGCCAGGGGCCGGTCGGGTCCACCGACCACACGACAAACTCCGGCAGCACCTCCGCTGAGCGAAAGCGCGGCCTAGGGGGTCGCGCAGCCACGACGTACCTCCCGTCGGTGACAGGGCGCTCGCCGCCTCGAAGGGGACCATCTCCACGACCGCGTGAAGCCACCGCGAGGGCCGCGGGATGCTTGCGGGGGCGGCCCCGGCCACGCTTGGTCACGGGAGAGTCGGGCCCCTCCCGGCGAGCCTTTCCCTTCTCCCCAGCTAAGAACCTCTTCGGCGGGGCCATGGGGATGGCGAGTAGCTGGGATGAAGAGAAGGGGGCTAGCAGGAAGGAATAGGCTAAAGGGGCTCATGCCGCTCCGTACTTATAGTGGGGGAGGCCAACCGCCGGCCTCCACGATCATAGGTAATCATGACCCGTTTTTGCATGTAGGGACTTGTCAAGTCACGCGGTTGCTGAGGCATCGTGGGGAGCAGAGCCGCCCACGTCCAATCAACCGCCACGCGGCGCCCAAGGCTGCAGGCTGTTGGGGCCCGCGGCGCTTCGCACTTGCCCCTTCGCTTCTTTGCTAAGCCAAGTCCGGGCGCACCTTGGGCTCGGGAGCTACTATCGGCGTTCTGGGGACGGGGGTACCCAGACTTGCCTGCCTGCGGCCTGCGGTGTGGCTCAAGTAGGGGGCCCACTATGGCCCGTCTTCATCGACTCAATCTCAGGACCCTCGCGAGGGGCCAAGCCTCGCGGGGCGGACGACAGGAAGCTTCCTTAGGCACAGCCTCACCAGGCTGGCTCGCGAGGAGGCGGAGAGATCAAGGCAGGGTACCTCATGAGGTGCCCGTGACGCAAGCCGTGACGATCGAGACCAGGCAGGCGCTGGCCTGGGCAGTGTCCTTGTTTCCCCTTTGGTGCAAAGGGGGCAAGCGCAGGCCAAGGCATCAGGCAAAGGATACCATTTCGGTGCAACAAGACCAAGACCAGCAGAAAGGCAGGATGGAGGTCATCGTGGAGCCCAGGAAGGCATCATCGTCAGAGCCTTTGGCAGGCGAGGACCAACTTTAGTCAGGATAAGTGTACTAGATGTTTGCCTTCAAAATGGCCAATTGTTGGCGCCCTTCCCTCTCAATATTTGGGAAGAGGACCAGGGCCTTGCTCTATAAATAGGACTAGCCATTCTCAAGGCAAGGGGGAACCATATTCGAACCTTATCCAGATCCACTCACAAGAATTCCTCCCCTCGCGAGGTTGTTCTTCCTTTGTACTGTTCATCATCAGCCCCTGAGGCAATCCAGCACACCACAAACTAGAGTAGGGTATTACACCACAATGGTGGCCCGAACTAGTATAAACCTTGCGTCCCTTGTGTTGTTCTTCGTGTAGTTTAGATCTCTTGCGAGGCGACGAGACGTGAGGAGGTAGGGGGAGTGATCTCCGCGCGCACCCCAGAGTTCGAACCTCAAGGGTCTGCCGGAACCCGCAATCCGACACTATCCTTCAAATCTAGATACATCTTGGTATTTCCTGGGTGAACCGAATACGGCGAGTCATGGGCCTCCTGCAGAATCAACTTCCTGATCTCCGGATCATTAGGCACATAGACGCGGTCCTCAAACCATAAGGTATCGTGCTCATCCTCACGAAATCCTTTAGTTTTTCCTTTGCTCATCCTTTCCTTTATCTCGGCAATCTCCTTGTCAGTTTTCTGGGCCTCTCTGATCCTATCCATCAAAGTATACTGAATCTCCAATGCTGCTACATAGCCTCTCGGACGATCTCCAAACATATCTCGTGAAGATCCTCGGCTAAATCCTTGGGTAACTCTCCGATCAAGAGGGTGTTGACATGGCTCTTGCGGCTTAACGCATCGGCTACTACATTAGCCTTTCCTGGGTGGTAATGCAACCTCATATCATAATCCTTAATGAGCTCCAACCATCTCCTTTGTCTGAGATTCAATTCCTTCTACGTGAAGATATACTCCAAACTCTTGTGATCCGTGTACACCTCACAATGGTTTCCGATGAGAAAATGTCTCCATGTCTTCAACGCATGCACTACGGCTGCTAACTCCAAATCGTGTGCAGCATAATTCAACTCATGGGGTTTAAGCTGTCGTGAGGCATACGAAACAACTCTTCCCTCATGCATAAGCACTGCTCCAAGTCCTCGACGAGAAGCATCGCAATATACTTCATAATCCTTGCGCTGATCTGGCAGGATCAACACCGGTGATGTAACCAAATGTTTCTTCAACTCCTGGAAACTGGCCTCACATTCCTCAGTCCATTTGAATTTGGTGTCCTTCTTCAGCAATTCTGTCACGGGCTTTGCAATCTTTGAGAAATTCTCAATGAATCTCCGGTAGTATCCTGCGAGTCCAAGAAAACTCCGGATCTCTCCAACTGACGTTGGTGCTTCCCAATTTGTCACATTGACAACCTTGGTGGGGTCTACTGCTATTCCTTCTCCGGATATAACATGTCCGAGGAATCCAACTTCCTTCAACCAAAACTCACACTTGCTGAACTTGGCATATAACTGATGTTCTCTGAGCTTCCCAAGTACCAAACGCAAATGCTCCTTATGCTCCTCTTCAATTTTTTTCGAGTAGACCAGAATATCATCAATGAACACCATGAAAAACTTATCCAAAAACTCCATAAACACCTTGTTCATCATGTTCATGAAATAGGCAGGTGTGTTAGTCAGACCAAATGACATAACCGTATACTCATATAGCCCGTACCTTGTGGTAAAAGCTGTCTTAGGTATATCCTCCTCTCAAATCTTCAACTGGTGGTATCCTGATCGGAAATCGATCTTGGAAAATACTTTAGCTCCTTGCAACTGGTCAAACAGATCATTGATCATCGGCAATGGGTAGTTGTTCTTTATCGTTACTTCATTCAATCCTCTATAATCAACAACCATCCTCAATGATCCATCCTTCTTCTCCACTAGAAGCACTGGTGATCCCCAAGGTGACGAACTTGGGCGAATATAGCCTTTATCCAGTAACTCCTTAATCTGCTTCTTAATTTCCTCCAAATCCTTTGCGGGCATCCTGTGCGGTCTCTTAGATATTGGCCATGTGCCTGGCAAAAGCTCAATCAAAAACTCAATGTCTCTATCCGGTGGCATGCCTGGCAACTCTTCTGGAAATACATCAGGGAAATCCTTCACCACTGGCCTTCCTCCTGTACAACTCCTAATAAGGAATTCACTTGAGTCCTCTTCGGCACATGCCGGGATACATACTTAATCCTTCTTCCTTCTGGGTGGTGAGCAAAATCGACTTACTGGCGCATTCAATGTTCCCTCCATACTTCGATAACCAATCCATGCCTAATATCACATCTAGTCCTTGTGACTCCAATACTATTAGGTCTGAGGGAAACACGTAGTTACCAATCCTTAATGGTAACCGATCACACCATAGACTAGCCATATACTCTGCTCCTGGCGAGGTTACTAACATGGGTGACCTAAGGGCTTGGGTTGGCAGGTTATATTTATCCACAAATCCCCTTGATATGTATGAATGTGATACACCAGTATCAAAAAGAACGATTGCAGTAAATAACTTAACCAAAAACTTACCTATTACTGCATCTGGCTATGTTTCAACCTCCTCCACGTTAACGTGGTTCACCTATCCCCTATTGAAAGGGTTCGGCTTCTTCCCAGAGCTTCCATTGCCATTTCCATTCTTAGCTTCAGGACATTCATTGGCATAATGTCCAGTCTTCTGGCACTTGTAGCAAGTAATGTGGCTCAAATCCTTCTTGGCGGGTGTTGCTGGGTTGGAACGATTCTGTCCGTTGCTTCCTCCATTACCATTCCCATTCTTGGGTCCATTATGGTTGTGCGAACTTCCTCCATTGTGATTGTGACCTCCATGGTTATGCTGAAACGGTCCTCCCGAGTTCGGGGTAAAACGAGGCTTCTGTTGAGCTCCAGAATTATACTTCCCTTGTCCATACTTCCTCTTGCGGTTGTCAATCTGCTGCTGCTTCCCTTCAATCATGAGAGCTCCATCTACCAACTCCTGGTAGTTGTTGAAAGTTGCCACCATCAACTGCATGCTCAGCTCATCATTCAGTCCATCAAGAAACTTCTCCTGCTTAGTTGCATCCGTAGCAACGTCATCTGGGGCATAACGTGCTAACTTACTAAAATCATCCACATACTAGCCAACTGTACGTCCTCCTTGGCGCAAGTTGCAAAACTCACACTTCTTCATGGCCATAGCTCCTACTGAAACATGGGAAGTATGGAAAGCCTGCTGCAACTGGTCCCATGTGACAGTGTTGATGGGGTAAGTGGCTGTGAAATTCTCCCACCATGATGCTGCGGGTTCATCAAGCTGATGTGCGGCAAAGCGCACTCTCTCCGCATATGTGCATCCTGCAGTGGTCAACTCCCTTCCAATCTTGCGGAGCCAATCATCTGCAACAATTGGCTCGGTGCTACTGGAGAACACCGGCGGATTCATCTTCAAGAAACGGGCTAAGTGGTCAACTGGTGGTGGTGGTGGTGGGTTGTTGTTGTTGTTGTTGTTGTTGTTGTTGTTCCCCTAATTCTGATTCTGGACTAGTATCTGCATAAGTGTATTCTGCTGCTGGATCAACTGAGTGAGCTCCGGTGGGAAAGCAAATCCATTGTCGCGTCTCGGAGGCATCTGAGGGTTTAGAAAGGGTGAGAAAATAGAATAGAATGAGGTCTAGAGAGAAAAACACTACCCAGTATGCACATGAGACAAACACAATCATATCTCTTCAATCAATTCAAACAAGGGCAATACAACGGTCTAACTATCATTACAAAAGTGCTTGGACTATACTATATACATGGGGGAATACTACTACTGCTATGGTGGTCGACTAGAAAAATTGATCTGTCGAAGACTCCAAGATATCTGCTCCAGCTTCATCAACAAAGTCATCATCACTATCGTCAGGGTCTGAGTCGATGTCGTCGATGATGATGTAGTTTTCAGGGCAAGTAGAATCGTCGTCTTCTCGTCGTGGCGCGGGATCTCCCATGAATACTCCGATCTTCTTTATCAGGTCATCATTCTTCTCCAATAATGTTACTATTTTCTCCTCATATCCATCACGTGTAGACTTGAGTTCTTCCTCCAGCTCTGTGATCCTGGTCATTGCCTTCTTCAGATCTATCATGCCTGCGCACATCTGGTTCTCCTGGCGACGAATGTGCTGGTTTAACTCCTGGATGAAAGCTGCAATAGATCTATCCTTCCTGGTGCTGATCATCTCCCATTGCTCATCTCGGCGCCCACAAATCTGGTAGATAGTATCCTTGAGATCCTTGTGGTAAACTTCTCCAATGCGTCCCATGGTGATGTGGGCTGTCATGCTCTCTCCTAGACTCCAGGTTGGTGCATCAAAGGAAAACTCTATGAGCTCAGTGACGGGCATGAACGTCCTTCCTGGAACTAGAACTTGAATCATCCAACGCTCCTCTTCTAGTAAAGTGGCGATGTAGGTCCCGGTGAAGCTTGATACTCCGATGTTCATGTATCTGGTGACTTCCTTCAAGTGGCGTCCAAAAGGTGTATCTTCATCCAGTTGCGTGAACTTGTTCCTTGTATCCGCCATCCTAAAGAGTAGAAAAGGGAGAGAAGTTAGAAATGAGAAAAGAATACTGATCTAGGGCTTTGGCTTAGTGGTCATGTCCTACAGTCAGCGTGTGCTCTGATACCATCTTGTAGCGCTAGACCTCAAACAATCTGGTCTCTATGCATCAGTGTCATCCCTGGATTGGTAATGCTGACACGCACAGTACTTGAACGATTTATAATAGAGTAGCAATCACACACTTATTACATCGAATGTCTCAAAAAGAACTTATTACAATAAATATGGCTTAAGTCCATCTAAATACGATAACAGCGGAAGGCTTGGAAGATAAAGTGTGTCCATCAACTCCAACGGCATCACTGAGTGAAAGATCACGACCTAAGGCACCTTACTCGTCGTCTGAAAAGACTACAACATGAATGTTGCAGCCCAAAACGGGTCAGCACATGGAATATGATGGCAATGTAACACATTGAGAGTAATGAACAGAATAATGCTATCACTACAAGCATACATGGCTGGTGGAAAGCTCTATGGTTAGAGTTTTGCATAAAGCCAATTTTTCCCTACAACAAAGGAATAAATTTTATTTAACTATCATGGTGGTTGTTAAACCTTGAGAAGTTTCACCCAAATCAATCCCAATTAAGCATCATCAGTAAACCCAATTAAATTATATTAAGAGTGATGAGATCCACATGATAATCCAAGAACTAGATACTCAAAACGTCCATAACCGGGGACACAGCTAACCATGATTAGTTTGTACACTATGCAGAGGTTTGCGCACTTTTCCTCACAAGACTCGATCTCCTCTGTTGGATTCCTCGCACTACCTGGTGTTTGAGAAACGGATGACCGAGACACGGTCTTTCAGAAGCAGTAACTCTTTACTCTCGGTAGACAGTACCAACCTACATCCCCTACATCTGCTAGCCTACCACTTAAAGAGGTCACGCAACATACTCAACTATGCTAGAGCCCATAATAGCTTGCGGCTGCACACGGAAGTTTCTAGCAGGAATAATCTTATGATCCCTTTGAGCCTGGGTGGCGGTCCATAGGAGAATCACACGGTACCCCGGGATTTCCAAAAATACAGGCAACACTGGGTTCACCAGGTGCCTCAATCCACCCAGATGTGTATTAAAGTTGCCACCTTAAGTTAACCATTAAATAACAATACTCACATCTGTCATGGATACACTCACCCAATCCACGTCTACAAGCATAGCATAACAATATAAGCAACGTAGAAGTAACTCCCAAAGGTTTGATAATAATCAGGACAATAGGTACTACCTCATCTACTTCCCAAAACCCACATGTTAATCAGATCCTAACCATGCAATTGTTTGAGGATTGATCTAATGCAATAAAACTGGGTAGTAAAGAGGTATGATCAAAGTGTTACTTGCCTTGTTGATGATCCGTGAAACCTAGAGACTCGTAGTAGCACGCTTCGCAGTCCGGGTACTCTATCGCAAACAAACAAACATACAATAAGCACTCAACTACAAGCACGAGTAAAACTAAAATAAGATATCTAACCAAAAAGTTCAACTTAAGAACTCCGGTTTGCAAAAAGAATCAAATCAAACGAAGCAACGAAACTCAAACTGCGAAAGAAACAAGCTTCCTTTACTAATCTGGACTTAAGTCAATTTTTACAGTAGCAAAAACTTGTTTAAGTTGTTTAAACAGAAAGAGGGTTTCGAGACGAAACTCTAGGCGCTTGAATCGCCTGATTCCGATAAACGAGCAAAAAGATAAACTAAAACGAAAATCAGGGCAGAAATCGCGATTGAAAATAATCGCGGAAAATCCCTAGAAAAAGAAAAACTGACGAACAGGCTAACGAACGAACGTTCGCTGTCTGCGGCTAAATGGTGAAAATCGTTCATTAAAACGAACGAACAAACGGGCGTTCGCTCATTAACTAAACCTAAAAAAACCGAACCGGATCTGAAAAAACAGATCTAGGTTTTTCGAAAAAAACAAACGGTTTTCTATGAAAACCGATGAACGGAAAGACGGCTGCGGCGGCTACCTCCGGCGGTGGTCCGGCGGGTGAGGCGGCAGGCTCTGGCAGCGGCGGGGTCTCCGGCGA
>NC_041389.1:349659932-349669899 GCF_002162155.2 Triticum dicoccoides
GGTCTCCGGCGACGGCGGCGGGGCGAGGGGCGGCGGTTCCGGGCGGCGGCGCGACAAGGGGTGGCGGCGGCGTGCGGCGTCGGCGTCGGCGGCGGCACGGATTTGGCGGCGGGGCGGCGCTAGGGTTCGGTGACGGCGGCTTGGGCTGGGGCGGCTCGGCGCCTCGGGCTTTAATGGCCCAGTCGGGTCAGTGTCCGACGCGGTCACAGCCCGGTAAGGTCGGTGGTGTTTTTTTAATAAATAATTTCTACGCAGAAAAATAAATAAAAGAGATACTAAACGGACTCCAAAAATCCTGAAATAAATTTTCCCCATCCTCTAAAAATATAGCGGACAATGTGAACATTTATTTGGGACTCTAATGCAACTTTGGAAAACGCATATTTTTCCTAATTCAAATAAAATAGCGATAAAACTCCGAAATAAAATCTTATTTGATTTTAATATCAAATCTTCAATATTTCTTTATTTTGGGAAAGCCATTTTCACCTCTCTTTTATTTTTATAAAAGAAATATTAGAAGAGAAAATAATTAAAATCAAACGATCCTCTTTTCAAAATTTGAGAAAAACTCAAATATGAAAATAACGAAATCCCCAACTCTCTCCGTGGGTCCTTGAGTTGCATAGAATTTCCAGGGCCAAACCAAAATGCAATAAAATATGATATGCAATTATGATCTAATGTATAACATTCCAAATTGAAAATTTGGGATGTTACAGAGACGTATCAGATGCAAAGAGTGATCCTACAGCAGTAAGGACCGGCTTTCCTACCGATAGCTCATCTAACAAAACTCCCAAGTTAACTGTGTGGAGGCTTGAGTAGTCATCAGATGGGTGACCGGATGAGAAGTGGCCTTGATGTTAAAATAACTGATTGGATGGGTCACTTTAAACATTTAATTGTCTTAAATGTATATAGTGCTCCCTCCTATTAGTTGAATTAACCTTGAGGTCCTTGTTTTGTGATTTTTGACATTTTTTGTTTTTTGAACACATGTTGATTGGTTTGAAGAAGGTCTATCTCGTTACTTTTTGATTATTTTTGTTTTTTGAACACATGTTGATTGGCTTGAATGAAGGTCTATCTCGTCACTTTACGACATGTTTCCAAAACATGGACCTCGAGGTTAATTCAACTAATAGGACGGAGCACTATATACATTCAACGCAATTAAATGTTTTCTAAAAAAAGTGATATGATTTCTGTGAAACTTATAAGTCATGTATGTCAAATTAACCTCTGTGTACTTGTTCTCAAATTAACCTCCGGGCTTGTTTGTCGCATACCACACACATCTTGTTAAGTTGAACCGTTTATGTTTTTCTTCCCTAATCGAAAATAGTTCATTCGAGTGAACAGTATGTCATATATCACTCACACCTTGATTTGGTGACCATTTCTATTGCTTTCCCTAATAGCAAACAGTTCATCAGAGTAAATTATATGCCATATATCGCACACACATTGATATGGCTGCCCGTTTCTGTTGCTCTGTCTAATCGCAAACAGTTCGTCTGAATCAACCGTACGCCAAGCATCGCACACGCAAGTAAAATTTGAACCGTGTTTGATGTACCCGCCATCGCAATGTTTTTCATCTTTTTGACGGTTTTTTACATCACCGTTTGCGATTAATGCATCACACACAGTTTCGTCAAAGGGTCTCTGATCGTAGTGTTACGTTAGCAGCATCCTGCATTAGTGTATGTTCATGATAATGGGTTTAGTTAATCAAATTACTAGTGAACTCCCACTTAAACCAACATACCTCAAGTTGTCTAAGTGTTTACATGATCCAAATCAACTACCCATGTCCGATCATCATGTGAGATGGGTTCGCCATCAATGGTGAACATCTCTATGTTTATCATATCTACTACATGACTCATGTTCGACCTTTCGGTCCTCCATGTTCCGAGGCGATGTCTATACATGCTAGGCTCGTCAAGTTTAACCCAAGTATTCTGCATGTGTAAAACTGGCTTACACCTGTTGTATGTGAACATAGAGTCTATCACACCCGATCATCACGAGGTGCTTCGAAACGCCAAACTTTCACAACGGTTCATATTTAGGGAGAACACATTTTATCTTGAACTTAAGTGAAGGGATCATCTTATAATGCTACCGCCATCCTAAGCAAAATAAGATGCATAAAAAGATAGACATCACATACAATCAAAATATGTGACATGATATGGCCATCATCATCTTGTGCTTTTGATCTCCATCTCCGAAGAAATGACATGATCTCCATCATCACCGGCATGACACCATGATCTCCATCATCGTGTCATCACGTGGTCGTCTCGCCAACTATCTTCTACAACTATTGCTAACACATAGTGATAAAGTAAAGCAACTACATGGCGCTATTTGTTGACATGCAGGTCATACAATAATTTAAAGACAACCCTATGGCTCCTACCGGTTGTCATACTCATCGACATACAAGTCATGAACCTATTACAAAACATGATCATCTAATACATGAACATATATCACATCATGTTTTGGCCATACCACATCACAACATGCCCTGCAAAAATAAGTTAGACATCCTCTACTTTGTTGTAATTTTTATGTGGCTGCTAGGGCAAATTATAAGAACCGTTCTTATCTACGCAAAGACACAACAGTGATATACAAGTTGCCTTTTAACCTTCTACAAGGACCGCCCTCGTCAGATTATATTCAACTAAAGTGGAAGAGACATACACCTGCAAAGCCACTTTTATGCAATACAAGTTACATGGCAAATAGTGGAACCGGCCTCATGTGCGTGGACATGTAAGGTTGGTCCGAGCCGCTTCATCCCATAATATCGACAAATCCAAATAAGACAAGGGAAGTAAGCGATTTGAACATCAACACCCACAACTTCTTTGTGTTCTACTAGTGCATACACATCTACGCATAAACCTAGCTCTAATACCACTGTTGGGGAACGAAGCATGAAAATCAAAAAAATTCCTACGAACACCCAAGATCTAATGTAGGATATGTATATCAACGAGAGGGGAGTGGTGTCTACATACACTATCATGGTTGGCGTAGTCAGACTCGCCTCGCGATCCAATCCAATCTAAGTACCGCACGTGCGGCACCTCCGAGTTTAGCACCCGTATGGCTCGGTGACGTCCTCTCGTTCTTGATCCAGAAAGTGAGGGAGATGATGTAGATGAGATCCGAACCAACATGACAATGTGGTGGTGGTGGTGGCAGCGGAACTCTGGCAGGGCTTCGCCAAGCGCTGACGGAACGTGGAGGAGGAGTAACGGGAGGGAGACAGGGCAAGCACGGAAGGGTTGGCTGCCCTCTGTGCCTCCCTGCTATATATAGTGGTGAGGGAAGGGCGTGGCAGCCCTATCCCCCCTCCCAAGGCAGGGGCGGCAGCCAAGGGGGGACAAGTACCCTCCAAGCCAAGTGGAGGCCCTCCCCATTAGGGTTTCCCTCCCCCATGTGCATGGGCCTTCTAGGGGCTGGTGCCCTTGCCCATTAAGGCCAGGCCCCCCTACATCCCATGATATCATATGGGACGTGGTGGAACCCCATGAGGACTTCCGGAACCCTCTGGAAACTTCCAGTGGCTTTCCGGTACAATACCGAAAAAACCAGACTTTTTCCCGGAACCCCGACAACAACTTTCCATAGATAAATATTTACCTCTGTACCATTCTGGAGCTCCTCGTGACATCCCGGATCCCATCTGGGACTCTGAACAACCTTCGGATTTTTCACTATTAATATCTCAATACTACCCTAGCGCTATCGAACGTTAAGTGTGCGACCCTACGGGTTCGGGAACATGCAGACACGACCGAGACTCCTCTCCGATCAGTAATCAATAGCTGCACCTGGATGCCCATATTGATTCCTACATATTCAGGGAAGATCTTTATCGGTTGAACCACGATGTCAAGGATTCAGTCAATCTGTATGCAATGTCCTTTGTCCAGCGATATGTTACTTGCCCGAGATTTGATCGCCGGTATCTCCATACCTAGTTCAATATTGTTACTGGAAAGTCTCTTTACTCATTCCGTAATACAAGATCCCGTGACTAAACTCATTAGGCACATCAAGCTTTTTATGATGTTGTATTACCAAGAGGGCCCAGAGATATCTCTCCGTCACACGGAGCGATAAATCCCAAACTCGATCCATGCAACCCAATAGACACCTTCAGAGATACCTGTAGAGCACCTTTATGATCACCCATTTATGTAGTGACGTTTGATAGGACACAAGGCATTCTTCTAGTATCCTAGAGTGGCATGATCTCATGGTCTAAGGAACTGATACTTGACATGAAGAAGGCTATAGCAAATAACTATACGATCTGATGCTAAGCTTATGGTTGGGTCTATAATCACATCATTTTCCTAATGATGTGATCTCGTTATCAAATGGAAACTCATGTCTATGGTTAGGAAACCATAACCATCTTTGATGGACGAGCTAGTCTAGTAGAGGCTTACTAGGGACATGGTGTAGTTTATGTATTCACACATGTATTTAAGTTTCCGATCAATACAATTCTAGCATGAATAATAAACATTTATCAATTGAATGGGAAATATGATAATAACCATATTATTATTGCCTATAGGGCATATTTCCAATAGTGCCATCTGATCCAACATTGAGGGACCCTCTTTGTCCCTTTGATGACTCTCTGCAGGGGCATCCGGAACATCGTCTCGGATGGCCAAGTTCTCTGCTCTGGTCTTCTTCCCCTCCTTCTTTTTTGTCTTGGCTGGTACCATGTAGGGATCCTCAGCTAGTAGCTCTTGAGCTCAAGGTTCCTCCAGCTGCGTTGTCAAGGACTTGATCGTCTTCGCACACACACGCCAACCCGTTGCAAAATGCATAAAACCGACCACTCAATTAAGGAGAAATGGCGGAAGGTTTGGTAGGTAAATTAGGAATGTAATGTTACCTCGGCAATGGGGCATGCTCGACATAAATAGGTGTCCTCTCCTCCACACGGGAATATGTTGCTCTTGGGCTTAAAGAGGATCTTCCACATCCCACTGAGATCTTTTCCTCGGAAGAACCTCAAGATGACCACCTCCTCATTTTTTCGTGTGTACCTCCACATCGGAATAGCTCGGGCTTGGAGTGGCAGGATCTGAGAGTGGATCATCACGTGGACTACATAAACCAAGGTGACTCCCGTGTTGACCATGGCCTTAGCCTTGCGCTGGATCTCCTCCACCTCTTTTTGCTTCCCACAGCTAAGGCTCTTCTCGGTCCAGGAGTGCATCCTTTGTAAAGGTGATGCCAAGAAGATAGGGACCCCCTCCTAGTTCATTAATGGCAAGTCGTCCATGTGGAACCACTCCTCCTACCAAATCTTCACAGTTTTAATGAGCCCGCCCTTTGGCTAGGGTACACTGGGGATCTTGCTAATCATGGCCCCGCCACACTCCACAAGATTAGGGCCACTTTTGTTCGTCTTGACGCAGAATTGCTTTAGCATAGCCTGAAGTGGGGCTCTATACGGAGGAAGGCCTCGGGAAAAGTGATCTTGGTGGCAATATGGAGGGTAAAGTTTGGGGCCACGTGGTGAAGTTGGAGCCCATAGAAGAACAAGAGACTGCAGAGAAAGGGGTGGAGTGGGAAGCCTAGACTTCAGATGAGCTGAGAAATAAAAACCACCCACTCCCTCTTTCGAGGTAAGGGGATACCATATGCCGAGTAGACCTCATCCTTGCCCAAAGGAGATCGGCATCTAGCTCTCCAATGGGGTGGAAGGTAACCATCGGCTTTGAGCTGAGTGATGGTGCCGTCAATTACAATGGAGGGTATCCACTGCCTTGTCTTGTTGGTGGTCTTCTCTCAGGCGTTGGAGCAACAACACCATTCCCCTTGCCCGCCATGTTTTCACAGTGGAGGAAGGAAGAATGGGGAAAGTGGAGCGTAAAGCGAATCTCTAGGCGCTGGCGATGGAGGGAGTTCTTGGTGTTGGACCAGGAATGAGAGCGTGGAGTGAATTAGGTTCATCATTTCACTTTTATAGATCAGTAAAAGAATATGGAGCACCATGTTATGCAGTAAATCCACCAGTTCCCAGTGTGGCGTGCAATATATGCATGCGAGGATTGAGGGATCTTGTTAATGATATTGCCGAAACTCCGGAGCACGACCCCTTTAGCGATGGGACGTGCCAAAAGATACGGTCTTGGGCCACGATATGCCTAGTATTGACTATTGATGAGAGGGCTTGGTTCCACGGTAAGCGATGATGGTTTAGTTTTTGGCTGAAAAGTTGTCAGGGCTCGACCTAATCAACCTACTACGCCCACGTGGCGTGCCTTCACGGTTAAGATAAGGAATACTTTGGACCTCGTAAAAAATAAGCTATATAGAAGAGAGCCTTGTTAAAAGATGCCCTTGTTGCCTGAAATAAATCATTGCGTAGACTTGTGAGTGGTCATAATCTAAGGGGAAGCCGATGGTCGAACATAAAAAAGACCTAGATCCAAATAAATCCTCGGATATAGAAACCTACGTGGAAGATGGAACTCACCTATGAAGCCAAAAACCAGAAGATGAAGCTACTATGAGGAATGTACTAATGCCTTTGTCTTAGAGACTAGTTCAGGGGCTACTGATGGTGTCCCGAATTAGGTGGTGCTCAGCACGTCGGCCTACAATTCATGGGTCGGGCCAAGGACCCACCGACAACTAAAGAATGGGCCACACGAGACGTGGCCCCCAGGGCACTCAAGATGTAATCCTCCAAAGACTTGGCATATACTTCAAGGCATATACAAATAATTGGCATGTTTATCCCTAGATGCAATCGACCATGTGTAAGCCCTAGATACCCCCGATGCAAGCCAAGGGGTTTAGTCTGCAGAAGGAAGGATTTAAGCTAGAACTCATTCATAGAATCTCGAGGTAGATCATCTTGTACTATGTACCCCATCACAATCTATATAACAAGAGTAGGACGTAGGGTTTTAACTCTTAGAGAGGGCCCGAACCTGAGTAAACATTGTGTCTTTCTCTACTTCCTATTACCGCCTAGCCAATACCACAAGCTCGGGACCCCCTACCCAGGATCCGCCGGTTTTACAACCGATAGGTGGCCCACGCAGGTCCTATTGCATAGTCGCCATGATACCATGGGAATTCAGATTTGTGACCACTAGTAACTTACCACAACATTGGGTCAAATTGTGCTGTTTTGCTAAACCTAGAATACTTTTTGGAATCGTCTAGCCTCTCTGCATAGGTAGGGGTTATCTGCCACCTAGCCTCCTCTATCATGTTCCTTGTCCCTTGATATTTGACCATCAACTTAGATCTGATTAGATCTGACATGATTTTAACTGGCTTTGACCTAAGCTCTAGTATGTACCTATTGAAGATTGCACTAATGTTGTTAACAACTAGATCGGTCTTACAATTGAAGTCCATTGTATGCCTAGCCCAAGTTTCTTTTGGGATCCTATCTAACCATTTCCATGATTCTTCATCCTCATGTTTAAGTTTGACCATTGCAACATCAAATCCATGTTGGGTGTAGGAATAACTGGCTTGGTCCATATACTGCTCTAGCTCCTCGGCCCTAAAACCAGCTGCTTAAAAATTTGCATAGATATGCCTAAGGCAGTACATATGTGAGAATTTGGGAAATTTTGTCCAATAGCATTTAGCAACCCCGAGGGAATAAATATGTAATTCTCCTAAGTAATGTGATAATTTAGCTAAGTAAATATATAAACATTTCTAAATGAGTACAAAGTGTAACTTGTGGACGAACCTTCTGCCTATCAGAAATGAAAGTGTAAGTGCCAAATTTATTACCCTCTCCAATGTATTTCTTCAACTGATACAAGAACCGGCTCCGGGATGGGGTATCTTCCTTGTCAACCACACCAAATGCAATTGGAAAGAGACTGCTATTTCCATCTCTACCTGTTACTGCTAGGATTTGCTGGCCACAACTTAGCTTTGTGAAACATCCATCACACCTGCATCAAATAACCAATCATTTGAGATAAGTAAAATGCAAAACAAAATGATAGACAAAGGTGCACTATAAAATACGAATGACATACACCCAATGAGAAAGCCTTCCCTAGATGCATTGAGGCACATAAACATCATATGGAACCTAGGGTTGGTGCTTGGATGTTCTGGAATGTTTCTTGTTGTCACAGTACACCTGCTGCCAGGATTTATGTCTAAAACTACCTGCAAATAGTCCCTGGATCTAGTGTATTGTGCTTTAACATCTCCTTCAACAACTTTCAAAGCCTTTCCCCTGGCCATGTAGGCCTTGGTCTTGGGTATTCCCACCTCATACTTCTCCTTTGCATTTTTAAAAGTTGTGCCAACCTTTGTCCTGAGATCCGTTCTAATTGCATGCTCACATTCCTTGACAACCTAATTTGTTGTAACTTTTGCGTTCTCACTATGTGCAGGACATGTATGTGGCATTCTCAATTTTCTGATAACAAATGTATTCTCATTCTTGACTTGTGAAGCTGTCATCATAAAGGGGCATTCAACCACTTTATAATAAATAATTACCTTATCTTTGCAATCCCTCCAATAAGTGTAATTCCTCAACTAAACTACTTAGAATTGTCTTAGAGCTCTTTTGAACTGGTACACATTTTCAAAACATAACTGCTCACATAACTGCTCCTGAGGTTTTTGTGCTTCCTCTTCATATCAAATCCTTCCTTCTTTCTTGATAGGCCTTCTTTTCCTCTTGCCACATAAAACTATATTCCTTTTAACATCACCATCATAATCACTGTCATTAACCTCAGGAAGATTGCTCAATTCATCATTGGAAGGCACCTGGTCATGAAAGGGAAGAATTTCTTCTTCATGGCGAGCTCTGCTAGAAGGGTCAACTCTCTTTTGTTTCTACTTTTTTGGAGGAGAAGGCTCAGTCTTAGAATCGTCCATTTCCTCCTCCTCAGTTGATAAACCTCTTCCACATATGTGTCTCCTTCATAGTGATACCAAGGATCCTCTCTCTGCAGCTTCAGCTGCTCCAATCTATGAAGTAATTCAATCTCTTCTTCATCAAAACCCAATGGTCTAGGACCGCATCCAAACTCAGGTAGCCAAATAAAATCAGCATTGAAATCCTTTTCTTCTTCATCATCTTCACTTTCATCCTCATCTTCTTCAGACTCCAAAACAAACCTATCCTTACTCTGGATATTATTGCCCTGCTATGTGTTCAAAACCCCTTGGTTGTCAGCTACTTATACAATAGGCTCCCCTATGGTACTGATGGGGATATGCTCCTCACATATTTGTGATGCTCTGTTTACATCATGTCGTGTTGGGGAATCTCCTTTAATCACATTTACCGTGCTCAAACTCTTTAAGCATTTGCTCAACCATTGCATTGTTTTCAAGCAACTCTAAACTTGCTATGTTAGTTCCCTCTTGCTTCACATAATAAATGTAATTTGTACTTCCAAAACCCTCCAAATCCATAATAGCTAATAGAGCGGTGTATGTAATTTTAGAGCTACAGATTGTCCTATCAAGGTTATCCCTACCATATAATTGGAACCTCGCATTCCAAATGTCAGCATGATCCATACTACAAATAAAAAGTATAAAAATATCCAGTTACCAATTGGAGATCAATATTGCATCAATATTTCTAAATGAGCACTCATTCCAAAGCATCATTCAGAAATTTAAAATTTTCAGACAGAATAAAACCCTATTTTCAAAACCCTAAATTCAGTCAAACAGGACAACAATATTCAGTAAATTCAGAACACTAAATTCAGTACTTCAGTACATTTAGTCAAATAGAACAACAACATCCCGTAAATTTAGAAACATCCACAAACTAGTATCAACCAGCTAACAAGTACTACATTCCAATTATTAATATATTAATATATTTCAAACCTACATTCCAAATCTAAAACCTAATTTGCAGCAACGAAATGTATACAAAGAG
>NC_041389.1:349670141-349673155 GCF_002162155.2 Triticum dicoccoides
GGAATGCAGCTCACATAGGGGGGGGGGGGGCACACTTGCAGTGGGTGGCTTCTCCACAAGCCTGCAGGCGTCATCTGTTGATGCTGGCAGTGGCAATGATGAACGGAATAGGCTGCTGTCGCAGCAATCGGCCTCCTCGCCGCGGGTGCCCCCTGCCACACCGCAATCTGCCCCCAGTCGCGCTTCATGCTCTGTTCCCACCCCGCCATCGTTGATGGATCTGACGCCGCCTTCGACAAATCCCGCCGCCGCCATGCCCTGCTGAGAGATGAGGGAGGTCGAGGTGGGAAGGGAGAGGGCGAGTGACAGTGAGAGAGCGCGCTCGGGTTCGTTCCGACCTAGCCGCTTCTGACAAAGCAGTCAACGGTCGTTAACGCCGCACCGTCACAGATGTCGGCCCGAGAGGGATCAACCACGTCAAAACGTGCTCAGAAAGTAGCTCAGTGTTTTTTTGTCACTGTCAAAAATTTGGTGCAGTTCAAAATGCCACGAATCGTAAAGTGATAGGTTTTACCTAATCATAGCACAAATGTGGTGATTCTGTGCATTTTGCTACTCTTTTTACTAAATGTTTCTATGTAAACTCTCTTGGCGGTAAAACGAACATCCTATCTCACGCACGCTGTGGGGTCAAACCTATCTCGCACCTCATCAAACTCACCAGCTGGCAGCAGCCCGTTTAGCCAGAGCCATCTGGGCTCAACCACTGCGCCGCACCATTGGTCACATTTTCTCCCTCGCGCTTACGGTAGATCCCCCGTAGCAAGTGAATGATTGCTGTTCGTCCGACACACCAGCAGCTCGTTTATTAGTAGAGCTTTGCTAGACGTACGGAGTTTTACAGGAGGTTTACAGGTTGCTTAATAGTGATTGGCCGAGGATTGATTAAGATGCACGGGCCCACCGGTGAAAATCAGGGGGGCCAATTAGAAGAGCGAATGGTCCTTAACCTGTAAAAACCTGTAACGTGTAGCATTTTTGTTATTAGTATGAGACTATCAGGTGCCCCTGTAAACCAAAACCCCCAAAGGGCCATCTCGGTGTGACCAGAGCGCCACACCAACTAGTATCAAATATTCAGTGCGCTCTCTCTTTCTCTCGATCTTTCTGTCGCAAACTCCAGAGTCCAGACACACACGTACGCAACCATGCCTAGAACCTTCGTGATCACCGTCTTCGTCGCCGTGATCACCATGCTCGCCACCATGGCGGTGGCGGACACGCCGGCCGACTGCCCGTACCCGTGCCTCCCGCCACCAACCTCAGGAGGCGTCATCAACAGCTACCCGCCACCGCCACCAGCAGGAACGGGAACCGGAACAGGTGGCGGCGACGGCTTCGGCGGCAGCTACCCGCCACCTCCGCCAGGGAGCTTCCAGCTGACCCCGCCTGGGGTCATGCCGGGGTTCCTCGCGCCACCGTTCAGCGCCGTCCCGGCCGGGCCGGCTCCTCCGCCGCCGAACCCGGTCCTGCCGTGGTTCCCGTGGTACTACCAGCACGACAACCCGATCACGGGGTCGACCGCGTCGGCGTCCTCGCCACCGGCGGTGCACCGTGGGACGACGTGCATGGTGGCCCTGCTGCTCCAACTGTGTTTAGCGATTCTTCTTCGGGCGCCGTAGAGTACTTTGTCTGTTTGTTAACCAAGGTTTGTTGATTAGTTGCTACGAAGTGTTTGTTCTCGTTAATTGCAATGTTGTTTTGACTTTTCACTTTTTGTAACTATAAGCTCGTAGAGAAGGCTACTGTTACTGTTCTTACTCATAGATAATACACTGTTGTCAAGCATATAGACTACAGAGTACGTAATTTTCAAGGTAATTATTATATACATGGATGTCCATAGTTACTGAACTTTGAACAGTGTCTATTAAAGTCTGTAATTTTCTGAAGCAACCGTGCGGCGCATTTCCCGCTTTCTTCACTGTACAGTTTCCCCTCTGACGGATGCAGAAAGGCGCTTTCTCTTTGCCCTCACCATTCAGCAAGCCATCGTGGGCAGGCTAGCGAGGTTTCGTGCCAGCCTTTATCGATCCATTGGTTTGTTGAGATGTCCAAATCTGTACATTCAACTCAATAGCAACGCATCAGCGGCTATATCGGTTTTGGGGCCACAAAAGCGAGGCATGCTGCGCGCGGTGCGCTCGCACGTCCCCTTTTTGGGGCTCAATTTTCTCAAGAGGTTTTCGAGCCCAATCGCATTATTTCAAGCCGAGTGAGCTGTTGCTACACGCCGGTAATTTGTTGATTGCGATCGGCTGGTAAATCAGCAGACAAATTATTGGGTTGACGTACGTCATGGCGTAGAAGATTGAGAACAACGTCGGACACGTTGCCCTTCTGGATGCTGCTTGTTACGTCAGTAGTGCTAGCTGCGCTCCACCGTTCCTACCTGAAGCCTGAAGGATCATGCACGTACAGCCAATCGTGGCTACGGTTTTGGAGACACGTATAGTGACGTTCGGCCTGCTTGTCTTTGGCTTCTCTCGGATTTGCTCCTACTTATCCCTTAGAAAATCACTATTTCCTCTGTTTCATATTAGTTGTCGCTGATTTAAATGGATGGAGTACCATTTTCTTCGTTTTTAAGCGTTTGAGTCATGAGTTTTTATCTCCTCTTTCATTTAATGCCTCATTACAAAGTTTTTCTTGCCACTTATTATAAGGAATGGAGTTTTTGCACCCGAGCTCACATGCTCCCTCATGAACAGTAATTTATTTTTAAGTAAAAGAATTTTGTGCTAGGCATAGATGAGTGTTTCAACTACATGCAAAATTTTATGATGAAATGACAGTCGTGAGGTCAGAGAACAAAAAATCCATGCTCCGAAAAGACTATTATTGGAAGCATTTTGAAGCATCCATTTTTGCATGCGGTTGAAGATTCTTTTGCATGAGAAGAGATTTTTTTGATTTTCTTACTATTTTTTGAATGTTATTATACATTAGGAGCATGTGACTTCGGGATCAAAAGATCACGTTCGCTATCATACACTCTATCCACATGACTCTAT
>NC_041389.1:349673337-349795231 GCF_002162155.2 Triticum dicoccoides
GGATGAACCCCGGGCAGGCAACGGATTCTGGATCCTTTTCAAAAATAACGGGGCCAACATCGCCCCTCAAGTCAGCCCGCGCTTGGCCGGGTCGCTCGACCCGGCCGAACTCTCCAACCCGACCAAGCTCCTCGACTCGGCCTCGACAACCAGCACAAGACAGCCAGACCCGACATGCCAAGGATTCCTCGGCAAGCCAGCTCCACCCGTGGCGTGTTCCTCAACCCATCCACGGGTCAGCTCCCGTCCCATCCAGGCCGTACGATGGGACGAGTCTTCATCCACCGATGACCGAGGCAACAGTGCCCCGCCCATGCCTCTGGTCAGTCGGAGCGTGGCAACAATGCCCCTCACCTACCCGCTGACCAAGGCCGACGTGGCAACAGTGCCCCCGTCGTCACCACTGACGCCAACAAGCGACGACCTGACGGACCGCCACTGTACCCGACTCGACTCGGCCACTCCCTGGTGATCGAGAAGATGACGCACAGTACCCCTAGGCACGCGGGGGCCGCACCTAGGGGAACCCGGCGAACCACGAGCACCTGGCGGGACCCAGCCCAGGGTCCCTAGACGCTGACAACCCAGCCCTACGGCCTTGTAGCTTTACTATTGTACCCCTGGGGGGTTGGCATATAAAACCCCCCAGGAGCCCTCGCGTATAGGGGAGAGGGAGTAAGCACACAGGAACTAGCCACTGATCAGCAGAACACACTCAGGGAGAAGGAGCATCCTAAGCCTTGGCCAGTCTTCCTTCTTCCTCCATACAGCTCTAGGAGCAACCTGTACTATTGCATATCTACCACACTCGGCAGGACTAGGGGCGTCATCTCCCCGAAGAGCCCCGAACCTGGGTATGTCTTGCGTCCCGCGCTCGCTCATGCCAACCTCGCCTCTGGAGCCCACCAGTGCCCTCGAGCCTCCTCCTCTTTTTAGCCATCCCATGGCATCTGCCTTGCGCCCACCGCGACAGTTGGAGCCCACCGTGGGGCAGCTCGAGGAGCTGGCCGGGAGCATGCTTCAGACGGGGATCCTCTCCGACTCCGACGAGCCCATCATGCTAGCGGACGACATCATCAATGCGCTCGCCACCTCCTTCACCGCACTGCGCATCTCCGATGCGCCCGCAGTCGATGATTACCCCAGCGAGGTGCTCAGCTTCTCCGACTCTCCCCTCTCCCTCGCCGGCAGCATTCCCGCCGGGGCAATGGATGTCCATGTGGAGGTCTTCGTCATCGGCACCGACGCCTCCTCCACATCGAGCGCAACGAGGAAGGCTGTCGAAGCCAAGTCCGCAGCGGAGCGAGCTGCCTCCTCAACCCATTGTGCGCCGTGATGCAGAGCCTCCGCGTCCCCATATCGGTACCGACATCGACGCCTCCAACGTCGCCGAGGCCCGAGCCCAGCTCGACGAAAGACGTCGGCAGATGCTGGACCTGACCGAGACGCTCGCCGCCATGCAGCGTCGCCTGGATTCCGCTCAGCTAGAGCGCAATGCCGCCTACGGCTTCACAACCACCGCAGCCGAGCCGAGCCGGGTCGCCGACGTGCGATCCCGGGGCGGAGCGATCGGCCGCGCCCTCGGCGCCATCCTGACCGTCTATGAGACTACAATGAAGAACATGTGCGCTGCCCAGGCGGCCGCGGTCGGCCTGGATCAGCTCACAGGCAAGGAGCTGAAGGAGCGCATGAAGCGGATGCACGACCTCCTTGACGCGGCCAACGTGCAGCAAGACCGCTTCAACCAGCTTGCCTGGCCGGCCGGCTCCGGCTCCGCCCGCGTTGCCAGACCCGGCGACCATCAACATCGCGTCCTCACCACCTGGCGAGGCGCACTCCGTCCGAACCCGGACCCGGCACGAACCGGCCCTAACGGCCGATAGCGGCTTAGGCGACGAGCCAGCCCTGGAGAACCGACGCGGACCCGGCCAGCCTGGTCGGCGTCCGGCCCCAACCGATCCGGCCCCCATAGCCCGGTCGCCAGCCGGCTCGGCGCACGCGCCATCGACGACACCAACGCTCGCCATCGCCTCGACCGGCTCACCTTCTCCCTGGAGGTGGAGGAGGGCGGCGCTGTTGGGCCGGCGTGCTTCGGCCCACGCATCCGGGAGGAGCCCTTTCCGAAAGGGTTCACGCTCCCCCGCGACACCCCCAAGTACAACGGAACCTTGAAGCCGGAGGACTGGTCACTGACTACACCACCGCCATCGGCATCACCGGCGGCAACCACCGACTCGTCGTGCACTACACACTGCTCATGCTCCAAGGGTCGGCTTGCGCCTGGTTGAACAGTCTGCCGGTGGGCAGCGTCAACATGTGGGTCGACTTCGAGCAGGCCTTCGTCCGCAACTTCACAGGAACCTACAAGCGACCCTGCCGCCCCAGCCAGCTCGCCATGTGCATGCAGGGGCTGACAGAGACCGGCCGCGAGTACCTCGCACGCTGGACCGAGCTCCAGAACAGCTGCGAGGGCGTCCACGAGGTTCAAGCGATCCAGTACTTTGTCAACGGGTGCCGAGACGGCACCCTCCTCAAGCACAAGCTGTTGCGCTCTAAGCTGGCCACCATGGCCGCGCTCATGGTAACGGCGGACAAGTACGCCAACGTCGACTCCGCCATGAAGATCCAGGTGGCGCTGGACGAAGCCGGCAAGGCAAAGCCGGTTCCCCCTCCGAAGCCGGCCGGCGAAAGCAGCCGACAGCAGCCCCAGCAAAACAACAAGTGCAAGGCCGACCAACCGGCCCAGTGCTACGACAACCGGCTTATCGCGGCCACCGAGTCCGCGGTGGACCCGACAGCCAAACGCCGGCAGACCGGCAAGACGGCGTGGCTACCCGCCATGAGCTTCGAGGAGATGCTCGACGCCCCCTGCAAGCACCACAGCGGCGCAAGGCCATGCACGCACACGCTTTGGCGGTGCGGCATCACCAAGCGCATCATGCGAGGCGAGGTCTCGTGTAACAGCCTAATTTTTGGCACTTTCTTTTTCTTTTGTTTTTCCAAGGTTTTTGCCTGAGTTTTCTTTTTCCGTGGCTTTGTGGTCTGGAAACTAAAGAAGATGCCCTCTTCTTTGCTTCAAGAGTGGCTTGTCATCCCCTATCCAACAATAGGCCCTGTCATTTTCATCCTAGGTCAAATCCCAATATTCTTTTTATTAGGAATATTCCTTTTCTATTGAAGGAATAACTCAATTTGCCCTAGGTTGTGAAGCAACCTAAATTTCCATCACTCCTAAAATTCCCAAATAATTCTAATAAACTTTTTGGGTCATATCTTCCTCAAATATGGCAAAACATTTCATTTGCCATGTTTAGCATCATGCTCAAATAATTCATTTCATATTCTGCCCTAAATGGCACATTGTGAAGAAACTGCTATTTTCCTTTGCCCAATTGAACTCAAACTCCTTGGACATATTTCCTTGTCCATATCATTGCCACATGCCAAAATGCAACCTCATTTTCCTAGTATTCATTTAATTATGATTTTCCAAAGTTTCTGTCCAGCAAGAAGCTTTGTGAAGCAGGTACCAGCTGGGCATATCCAAATGAGTTGCAATTTTGCATGGTACTTCATATCATCAAATCATAGCCCTCCACCTTAGTTGAGCTCATGTAATGCCTCCATGTGAGCATAGCTTCAAATCTTTGATTCTGTCCAAAATTTCAGTTTGTGAAGCAAGTATATTTTCTCTTGCTCCATTATGGCTGTAAATTTTCCTAGGCCTTCTATTATCCATATAACCTATCTCCACCCAATTTGGGCATATTCCATCGAGCCAATTTTCCTCTAGAATTTTTGCAAGTTTCTGGTCAGTGGAAATGTTTGTGAAGGAAGTACCATTTTGGTTTATCCAAATGGTATGAAACCTTTTCAGAATCTTCATATGACCAAATAACTCAGCTTTGCCCAAGTTGAGCTCAAGTGGATACCCCATGTGAGAGCATCATCATGATCTTGATTCTGAACCCTTTTGGTCAGTTACACAACAACTATATTAAGGTTTGATCTTTTTGCCTCCAAAACCACCAGGATCATAGTCATCATGTAGTTAAACACCCCAGACAATTCCATTTGACCCAATTAGCTCCCTGTTGATCACTAGTGCTCATCCAAAACTGATATAGCAAAGTTTCAATGAGGCCACACTCCTCTCCTTGGCTCCTTCTCTTGATCCATCAGCTCCCTCGGCTTATTAGATGAAGGGACTCATCACTAGACAGCTCACTGCAGCCTCTCGCGTCCCCTCCTTGCCGGTCACAGCGGTGACCACTGTTTTGGCATGCCACCCGCACGCTCTAGCGCCTCTGTCTTCTTCTCCCTTGCTATGCGCTTGTCCCCCCATCGCCTAGCTATGTCTAGCGTCTTCCACGTGCCGTCGCCGTCCCTATGGAGCCCTTGCCCCCTCCGTTTTCTTCCCCAGCAACGCGTCCCCATCGAGAAATAGAGCGCGCCCGTGAGCGCGTCGCCTTCCTCCTTTGTGTCTTCTTCCTTCTCTTGTCCTCGAGCTCCGCTCATCTCCGTGACCTCTGCGGCCAGTTCGTTCCCTCCCTCGTCGACTTGCCGCCCCTCCCCGTGACCCTTGGCCGCGCGTGCCCGTCGCCGGAGCGCGGACAAGTAGCCGCGCACGTACCACCTCACCCCCTCGTTGCCCCGGCTATTTATAGCCAGCCCCGAGCCCCTCCGAGCACTCCATCACCCTCCCCTCACTCCCAGCAACCTCCTTGTCCACCCAAACGAGCTCGAGGAGCTCCCTTTGCTCGCCATTGCCGCCATGGCCGCCTCTGGACTCCTCCTAAATTGGAGCGAGCCGAGCCCTCCCTCTCCTCATAGCCACACCCATTGGAAGCCCCTCACTCCGACGACCCTCCCCGTCCTCTCTGCTTCTCGCTGGAGTGCCTTAGGGCACCGCCACCTCGTTCGGTCTCCGCCTCCCCGTCCCTCTGTTTCCGCGGGATGCAGCCGCCCTAGCTATCCCCGGTGTGCGCCTCCCCTCTGGATGGAAGCGGCGCCCTATCTCGCAGGTTGTGTCGTCTCCGGAGTCACCGGGCCGTCGCCGGCAGCGCCTCTGCCTCGCCCTCTTCATCCAGGTGCGGGAGGAGGAAGACGAGGTGAGGAGGAGAGAGAGAGGTGCGCGGGCCCCACGAGTCAGCCTCTCAGGAGTCGGCCCCGCGTTGACCCCACCCACGCTGACGTGGATAAGTGGAGAAGAAATAATCCGCCCGAAGGCATTTTCAGTTTTTGCCTCCAGGGACTTGTTTGTAGAAGTTTATTCACAAATTGGTCCCTGGTGTTTAACACCTCATAACTCCGCAACCGTAACTCTGATTGAGGTGAAACCAATGCCCACTTCTTTGTCTTGTCGAGACCGAACTTTTGGTACCATTTTCACTGTGTTTCAACATTCTGGAAATGACCATTTTACCCTTGCCCCTAATCAGCCCCCTCCGAGAGAGTACCCTTTCCAGTGATTCTTTCCGCGGTCGTTCCGCACTTCTCCATGGAGCCTTCTTCATCCCCAGGCAAGACACAACCACCATTTGCATGATAGCCATGCAGAAGCATTGGTTTCCATCTTGAATCTTTAATAACTGTTTGATTGTTTTGCTTGTGCTGTCGTTATTTTGGTTATGCTTATGGATCGGTGTTTACCGTCATGTTTTCTTACACTCTGTTATTATGTTCTTGATGCTAGTATTACGTTAATATTGGTAATGCTTGGTAATAATACATGTTGGTGATGGTCTTCGGTGCATGACTATCGTCTGTCCCGAGTACCATTGTTATGCATGTTCCTTTGCACCTAGTTGGTTAAATGCTTGCCTGGTAGTTTATCGTTATGTTATTGCATGATATTTATTGTTGATGCTAGTGGTCATGTTATGCTATGAGTAGTGTTCTAGTTGTGATATTCATGCTCATTAGTATGCCATGCTCATCTGGATAAATGATTAAATGTTGTTGTTATGCTCATTGATTATGTTGCACCTCCATGCTTATTTTGATATCATGTTATTTTATCATGGCTCAACATATTGCATTCAAGTTTAACCGGATTAAATTGAACTTGAACAACTGTTGGCTGAGTCATGGTGCCACCATATCGATCTGACCAGTGCAACCACGCTTACCCTATGGGGGGTGGTCCTAATAGGGTCTATTGTCGTGCCTCTCACTGGTGGCTCCCGCGAGGGAAGGTTATGCGCGGGCGCTACCCTGATCAGGTAGGAGGGCATAAGCCTTGTGTGCCCATTGTTGAGTATGGATCCTTGTCCCCGTTTGGGACTATTTTGCCACGACGGTGGCCGTTGGTGCCTTTGGTAGACACGGGGCCACCCAGGACTTAGCCCAAAGGGGAGTTGGTCGGAGTGGCCGGGAAAGTGTCATGGCAGTAGGACGGTTTTGTCGGAATGCCTTGGTCCACCCGATTGGGAGTGCGAGGCCAGGGTTCCGTGGTGTGGGTACAGTGTGCTAACCTCTGTAGAGTGTGTGTGTTAAATCTATCGATAGCCGCGCCCGCGGATATGGGCCCAGTTCGTAGTTGGTCACACTGTTGGTTAACAGTAATAATGATGTGCTTAATAACAACCCTAGTTCGATGATGAAAGAAGTTTGTTGATATTTATGTGATCGTAAGAGGATCACTGTGGTATCGTGAATACCGACTCGTTGGATATTTGTGGTGTTATGCGAGAGTCAAGGGTAAAAATCCAGCTCCTTGTGGTCATAAAGGATTACTATGGCATTGTTAATACCAAGCTTGATTGGATCCTAAGATGATCGTGTGATGTCCGTGATGGTAAGTTTGCGCAGGTGGTGGTTACGAGATAACCCGAGCAGCGTAAGTTGGTGGATGAAAGTTTCATCATGTTGCATGCTAGTCTCATCATGTTCATATGTTCTTGCCATGATTGTATTGTTCTAGCTGTATCATGTTATTCATGCCATGTTGTTCTGATAGTATCGTGTTCCTCATTGCTTAATAATCTGTAATTGCCATGCTATTGTTTGTCTTGATTGCTTTGGTTGCTGTGAGCTTGCAAGTACATTCAATGTACTAACCTGGCGTGGCATGCCAGTTTGCAGGTCATGCCAGATTTGATTGCTTGTTTGCCATGGATCCCTTGTTTGCGAGCTAGGATAAGCGTTCCAGCCAGAGTCCCTGTGGAGTGGAGTTCATCACCGTCGTTGCTATTCTGCTGCTAGAATTATTCTGCTACTTCGTGTAGTTCTACTGCTTGCATGGAGCAACCGTGGCACGCGTGGTTTCACCGTGCCGATGTAACCCCCTTGTACCCATGTAGATTGTAATAAAGAGCTAATTTGTTCTATGCTAAGGAGTGCCGTATTCCATAACACTTCTCCTTGATCTCTGGGCTAGAATACGGGCGTTCCGGTTTCTCTGAGCCGAGGTGCCACATCTCGCCCCCTCCGGCTCTGGCTCTGGGCGCGGGACAGCTGCCTCTGCCTTTGGCACCGCCTCCAGCCAGCGGTGCAATGCACGATGACACCTACCCAGACCAGAACGCGGCCTACGTCATCTTCACCAGCCTCAGCGACGACAAGCGCAGCGAACGCCTCCTTCGGCAAGAGGTGAACACCATCATCCCGGCCAAGCCGGAGTACATGCACTAGTCGGACTGCCCGGTCACCTGGATCCGGGAGGACCACCCGACCGTCATGCCGACTCCGGGTGGCTACGCCCTCATCCTCAACCCCACCATTGTCACGCGGTGCATGTGCAAGTTTTCCTGAGTCCTCATCGACGGCGACAACAACATCAACATCCTCTACCGCGACACCATGACCAAGCTCGGCCTCGAGGCCAAGGACCTGGAGCCGACCCAAACGATCTTCCACGACATTGTTCTCGGCCTCTCCTGCTCTCCTATTGGCCGGGTCTGGCTCGAAGTCCTGTTCGGCGACAACAACCATTTCCGGTGCAAATCGATCTGGTTCGAGGTGGTGGACCTATCCAGTGTGTACCACGCGTTGCTGGGCCGACCCGCGCTCGCCAAATTCATGGCGGTCCCCCACTACGCGTATCTGAAGATGAAGATGCCCTGTCCAAAGGGCCTCATCACCGTCACCATGGACTAGTCCCTGCAGTGCGCCCGAGACTGCGCCAAGCTGGCCGAGTCGCTGGTCATAGCCGAGGAGTGGTGCCAGCTCGACCGGATCGTCGCCATGCCGGGTGAGGCATCGGCCACGTCGATCCCAACCAAAGAGCCGGCTGACGAGGCCGCCTTCAAGCCCTCCAAGGAGACCAAGAAAGTGAAGCTGAACCCGGAAGACCCCAGCTGCAGCAAGTACATTGTCGTAGGCACCCGCCTCGACTGCAAATAGGAAGGTGAGCTTGTCGACTTCCTCCATGAGAATCGGGATATTTTTGCATGGACCCCCAAGGACATGCCGGGTATCCCGAGGAAGTACGCCGAGCACAAACTCCACGTACACAAGGATGCCAAGCCTGTCCGTCAACCCCTCCGACATTTTTTCGAAGAAAAGAGAAGAACCATCGGTGAACAGGTCGCCAAGCTTTTGGCGTCCGGCTTCATCATGGAAGTGTTCCACCCCGAGTGGCTGGCCAACCCAGTCATTGTCCTGAAGAAGAACAAGACCTGGTGCATGTGCATCGACTACACCAGCCTGAACAAGGCCTGTCCCAAGGACCGTTCGCCCTCCCGCGGATCGACCAAGTCATCGACTCGACCGCTGGGTGCGAGCTCCTGTCCTTCCTGGGCGCTTACTCCGGCTACCACTAGATCAAGCTGGATCCGGCTGACGCCCTGAAGACGTCCTTCATCACGCCCTTTGGGGCGTATTGCTACATCACCATGTCGTTCGGCTAGAAGAACGCCATCACCACCTTCCAGCGCTGCATGCAGAAATGCTTGCTGCCGCAACTCGGCCGCAACATCCACGTCTACGTGGACGACATCATGGTGAAGACCAAGCAACACCTCATGCTCCTCGATGATTTGAAGGAAACATTCACCAACCTACGCGAATACAAGGTCAGGCTCAACCCGGAGAAAGCGTTTTTTGGCGTCCCGGCCGGAAAGCTACCCGGCTTCCTCATCTCAAAGCGAGGCATTGAGGAGAACCCGACGAAGATCAAGGCCATCAAGCGCATGCAAAAGCCGGCTCGGCTGCACGATGTCTAGAAATTCACCGGCTGCTTAGCCTCGGTCAGCCGGTTTCTCAGCCGGCTGGGCGAGAGGGCCCTACCCTTGTACCAGCTGATGAAGAAGACGATGCGCTCGAATGGAACGACCAGGCGGACGAGGCCTTCCGAGACCTCAAGCGCATGCTCTCCACCGCACCAGTCCTGGCCGCGCCGGCCGAGAAGGATCCATTATTGCTCTATATTGCCGCAATCTCACGGTTGGTCAGCACGGTGCTGGTGGTCGAGCGACCAGAGAAGGGAAAGGTCCAAGCCGTCCAGCGCCCGGTCTATTACCTGAGCGAGGTGCTCTCCGCCTCCAAGCAGAACTACCCGCACTACGAGAAGATGTGTTACGGTGTGTACTTCACCGCCAAGAAGCTAAAGCAGTACTTCCAAGAGCATGTCATCACTGTGGTCAGCACGGCCCCCTCGGCAAAATCATCGGGTGTCGGGACGCCTCTGGCCGGGTCGCAAAGTGGGTGCTCGAGCTAGCCGGCCACACCATCCTCTACGAGCCCCGCACCACGATCAAGTATCAGGTCCTGGCCGACTTCCTCGTCGACTAGACCGAGACCCAGTACCTGCCGCCACCTCCGGACTTGACGCACTGGCGCATGCACTTCCAGGCTCCAAGATGTGACTCGGGTTAGGGGCTGGCATCATGCTGTCATCCCTGAAGGGCGACTGACTCCGCTACGCACTCCAGATCCACTTCGCCGCCTCCAACAACGTTGCTGAGTACGAAGCCCTTGTGCACGGCCTCCGACTTGCCAAGGAACTCGGCGTCCGGCGCATCCTGTGCTACGGCGACTCGGATCTGGTGGTGCAATAGTGCTCCGTCGAGTGGGACGCCCGCGACTCCAACATGGCAAGCTATCGCTTCCTCGTCCAGAAGCTGTCCGGATCCTACGAGGGCTGCGAGTTTATCCACGTCCCGCACGCGGAGATCGAGGCAGCCCACACGCTCGCGAAGATCGCTTCATCCCAGCAGTCCATCCTGTCCGGCGTCTCCCTCGAGCACCTGCCCTAGCCGTCCGTCAAGCCATCTCCGGACTCCGAGTCCATCCACGTCCCGGATGACCCGGCTGCTCCTCAACCCGGCCCGGGGACTTCCGAACCTGGCCCAGGGACTGCTGAACCCTGCCCGGGGGCTGCTCAACCCAGCCCGGGGACTACCGAACTCGGCCCAAAGACACAAGCCACCAACCCGGCCACCATCTCCCTCGAACCGGCCATCACCATCCCCGACCCGGGGGATGCTCAGCTCGGCTCGGGGGCTGCCGACCCGGAACCCACCCTGGTGGCCGTCTTTGCCGTGGTGACGGCCTCGTCTTGGGCCCTACCCATCTCAGAGTTCCTGGAGAATGGCGTCCTCCCCATGGACGAGACCGAGGCCTAGCAGGTGCAACACCGGGTGTCCGCCTACAGCATCATCAACAACGAGCTCGTCAAACGCAGCTCCACCGGCGTGTTCCAGCACTACGTCGAGCAGGACCAAGGCATCAACATCCTCCTCCACATACACCAGGGCGAATGCGGGCACCATGTCGTGTCGCGATCCCTTGTGGCCAAGGCTTTCTGCCATGGTTTCTACTGGCCTACGGCCCTCCAAAACGCCGAGTCACTCGGCCTCAAGTGCGAGGGATGCCAGCGCTTCAGCAAGCGCAGCCACCAGCCGGTGTCAGCACTCCGCACCATCCCGATCGCCTGGCCCTTTGCGGTCTAGGGACTTGACATGGTGGGACCCTTCAAAACCACCCGAGGCGGCATGACACATTTGCTGGTTGTGGTGGACAAGTTCACCAAGTGGATCGAAGCACGCCCAATCAAGAAACTGGACATGCCAACAGCCATCCGGTTCATCAAACACATCACGGTACGCTACGGCATGCCGAATAGCATCATCACGGACAATGGCACCAACTTCGCCAAGGGCGCGCTCGCGCAATACTGCTCCGTCTCCGGCATCTGCCTCGACCTGGCCTTTGTTGCACACCCGCAGTCCAATGGGCAGGTCGAGCGGGCCAACAGCCTCATCCTATCCGGCATTAAGCTGCGGCTCGTCGAGCCGCTCATCCACTCACCCGGCAGCTGGCTCGACGAGTTGCCGTCCGTCCTCTGGAGTCTCCGAACTAAGCCGAACCGGTTGACCGGGTTCACCCTGTTCTTCCTCGTCTATGGAGCCGAAGCCGTCATCCCGATCGACGTCGAGTTCGACTTGCCACGTGTCACAATGTACACTGAAGCCGAAGCCAAAGAAGCCCGCGAAGACGGCGTCGACCTACTCGAAGAAGCCCACCTTCTGGCCTCAGCCATTCGGCCATCTCCAGCAAGGCCTGAGGCACTACCATAGCAAGAAGATCAAGCCCCTCGCATTCCGCAAGGGCAACCTAGTCCTCCGACTCGTCCAAGAGCAAGCCGGCCAACACAAGCTGTCCCCTCCATGGGAGAGCCCGTTCATCGTCAGCCGGGCCATGTGTGATCGCAACGCCTACTACCTCATCGACGCACACAAGTCAAACAAGCATAGGAGAGACAACGCCGGCAAAGAAATGACTCGGCCGTGGAATGTGGAACTCCTCCGCCCGTTTTATAGTTAGCCATACGAATGTATGTATCGCTACCTTTTGTAAACGCATGAAACTACGGAGTCCCCGAACGATGCTCGGGGGCTGGCTTTTGCCGACCAAGTTATTGTGTCTCCTACTTTTATGCATCACTATGCTTCTGAACCCGGCCATCGGTCCGACACGCTCGACTCGGGGGCTGTCCGGCTCGGTCGCCACCCGCCGCCTGCCTTGGTTATTCCTGATGTGCTAAGGACATCGCGACCCCTCACTTCGCCCTAGGCCACATATCCGGCTTTGGCTGCCGGCTGACAAGCACGACGGACCAGAGCTCCATCACGCTTCAAACACTAAGTCAAAGGCCACCGGGTCAACCAACCCGGCCCATCGCCCTAAAAAATAGTCGCACGCTGCTCGACAACCGACTCCGTCGGGTTGCTGCCAGCCATCCCAGTGGGTGTTTCGCTCGCGCTCAAAACTTAAGTACTGTGCGCTCTTCTCAAGAAACCAAACCCCTTGTCACGGGCCGGAGCCTTGGCCGTCAGACACACGGGGGGGGGAGGTTCGAGAGAGGAAAAACGCAAGAAATCGGTTCAAAAAATGAGAAGCAAGAGCAAAGACATTCACAAAATATACACATCACAGAATATTTAAGAAAGGGCCCACGACCAGAGTTCATTACACTCAGAAACCCCTAGTGGGTGGGTGGACCTGCTACCTAACAACAAATTCTACTAAGTCATAGATAGGAAGGACAGCCTCAGGCGTCTCCAGCACCGGGTCGCGAAGTCGACGGCTCCCCCACGGCGGCCTCTGGGTCCGCCGATGTACCGGTGTCCTCCTCGGCACCCCCGTCGCGGTAGACATCCGTCTCCTTAGAGTTGCCCTCCGGGTCATGCAGAAGCAGGCCATAGTCGTTGCCAGCAACGACTCAGTCGTCTTCCGCCCGCTCTGGGTGGAACTCATCATGGAAGGCGAACTCGGCGATGTAGCTGGCCCAGGAAGCAATCTGGCCGGCCTGCTCCTGCAGCTGTTGCTCCGAACCGGCCCGCTGGCCCATCCGCGCGTCCAGCTGCAGGTCCGAGTGCCAAGACAGTGCGAAGCGAAGCGCCATCTCGGCGCCGGCACGAGCGGCGGAGACGCGCCACTCATGGAGCCAATCCAGCCCCATCTCTAGCCAGCGCGCCAGCCGCGTGAAGCTGCTCATGGCAAAGTGATGCGGAGCATCCCTCGGTCATCCCCATGGACGTGCCTACATCTCCCTCAACACCTCTTGGACCCATGATACGAGCCCGAGCTAAGGCTATTGAAGATAAGGTGAACTCGCTCCTCTCCGAACTTCCTCTTCCTACTCACGAGACATGGCTACTACCTCATTCGGAAACTCTGTGTGTTATCAGGTGCCTGGAAGCGAGCCACGGAACAGCTACACACAAAAGCCAAGACGGCGAGGACCTCAAGCGTGATGGACAAGAAGAAGAGTTGCCGCGGAAGCTACAGGCGTCGGACGACCAACACTGCCCGGACGTCCGACGAATCCCAGGACACGGACGACCGGACTTTCCGGACGTCCGGTACTTTGTCACCCGAACCAAATCTATAGACGTCCGGAGCGGACCGGACGACCAGACGACAAGCACCCGAGCCAAATCCACGGACGACCGACAGCCTCCGGATGTCCGGCCCCTCCTGAAGCTCCGGACGACCGACCCTTTACGGATGACCGACACGCCCACATCAAAGCCAAACCTACGGACGTCCGAACACGTCCGGACGACCGGACCGTCCCGAGCCTCCGGACGTCCGACGCCTTCCAGACGTCCAACACCTGAGTGACCAAACCTGCGGGCTGGAGCCCTTGTATCCCTTCGCTTTGACTTCCATTTGCACTAAGACTATAAATAGGACGCCCCTATCTCCTTTCTAGGGTTAGCGTTGATTTAGCTCAATTAGAGATAGAGCTTCGCTCATCCACCGGATCTCCTCCTTGTGAGAGACCGCGACCTCCTCGGAGAAGATCCTATCGGATTCAAGACCCCACTCGTGGGAAGATCCCCTTGTGGATTTGGAGGCCTCCTCACGGAGAAGAACGATTCCGTTGTATCCTTACCTTTGTTGATTGTGGATCATATGTTACTCTATGTTGTCGGTGATCTAGCACTCGTGTGATTGATTCTATGTTGGTTTAATGTTTCCCCCTCTCGTTCTCCCCATGATTTCCTCGTGTTATTCCGCGTGTTCTTCATGTTTCCCCGTAGGATCCACTCCAAACGTGAAAGATCATCACCCTAGGGTTCCGCCCTACATCATCTTGGTATTAGAGCCACGTTGATCACGTTTTTGGAGCCCCTACCCCGTGTTTTCTAGCTTGATTTTGTTGTTTTCGTCCTAAATCCGAAAATTCCCCACCAAAAATAGCCCCAAAGTTTTTTATGATTTGTTTGTGAGATTGAGATTTTGTTGGATTTGGTCCATGGATTTGTGTTGCTACGTGTGGATCTAGCTTTTCCCACCCTCCCCACCCTTTTAGTTCCACCAAATCAATCGATTTCCACCTCACCATCTTCTTCTTCCCCAGAAATTTTTGCAGTTCATCTCCCCGAGCCCGATTTTCACCCAGGCTTCGGACGACCGGAAACGATCGAACGTCCGACGAAGTCCGGACGACCGTAAAACCACGGACGTCCGTGAAACCCTGACGAAACTGAAGTTTGTCAGTTCCACCACCACCACAACCCCACATTCCACCACATCTTCCAAAACCCACATACACAAACATCTTCCCCGATACCTCCTATGACGATTTTGACATATTTTGGTCCTTGAGATTTTGAGTTGTGGCTTCCGTATCCTCTTGTGTTTCGGCTATCTAGGTGCGGTTCGACTTCATCATCACCACGGCTCAACTTCGCAAGGGTCTCATCATCGCCAAGGACGGTAACTTCGACGACATCTTTTTCAAACATTGCAATTGCATTGATACCCACATTGTCCCTACTTTTGCGTAGCTTACCCATCGAGACTAGCTGTTGAGTATTGCAGGCAACGTGACTTGTGCACATTAGTGATCATACTCCATAGCATACATATCATACCATAGTGGTGCATATCTTGAGATCAACTTGTGTGTCACAAAGTTGTCATAGCATACACAATTGCTATCTTGGTTCGTGAAGTTTGCATAATAAAAGAGCTCAAAAGTGACAGAGCCACCCAAGCTTTTAAGCAAAGAGGAAAGATAAGCAAAGAGCTCATAAGCAAGAACCATAGCATCATACAATATTAAGATTGTCATATCCGATCATCTTGGATCATAGCACCGAAATATCATACATATAGCATACTTGGGATAGAGATAGTTGCATTTTTTCCTAGTAGGTTGTGCACAAGTTTGCGTATCCGCCTATTGTGCAATCGTGCTAGCGTCTCTATAGTATTGTGCAACAAGAGCATTTTCGTGGTTTCGACATTTTGGCTCACTTTTGGATTGCACAATCCCATTTATCTATTTGCGTGTGTGTTTCCGTGTACCCATACTTTCTTGGTCTACTTGTTGCATTTGCAAATTTGTGAATCTTTTCCAACATTATTGAAGCTCACTTACAATTGCATCAAATTGTGTGCCACTATCCTAACCAAGCTCCACCATAAGCTTTTACGTGTGTAGGTGTGAGAACCAACAAGAATCGGTACCAAAAGTGCTATTTCATTGTCCGCATTTGAGTGAACTTGATTCATCTTCAACTTCGGTCAAGGTACATTTGGTACACGTTCTTTTCCTTCTACCACTTACATTTTGCTTGGAATGATGGATAGGCCAAGTTCTTCTACCACACCACCTCTCATCAAGAACGACGACGACATGACATCATTTGTCACCAAGAGCCACCTATTTGGAGCTCAAAAGGCATTGCACCAAGAGCAACAAGCAATGAGGGACTACTTCGACAACAAATTCGATGCTCAAAAGCAAGAGAATGATGCAAGAATGGATGAGATCCGCGCCTTCATGAAGAACTGGAGTCCTTCCACTACTTCCTCTTCAAGAAGGCGACGCTCAAGTCGACACTCCGACGACACCTTCTCCAACTCAAGTACACCGTCATCGAACACCCTTCGACGAGCTGCACGTCAAGACCGACAAGCATCTCGGAACCCGCTACATGACAAGCATTCACATGAGCAAGTCGACGAGCACCTACATCATCAAGCACCACACCAAGCCGCTTTTGCACAAGCTCAAGAACGACAACGACTACGACGTCAAGAGGAAGAACGAGCGCGTTTGCATCAAGAGGAACAAGACGCCGAGGCTCAACGTCTTCAACAACATCAACGTGAAGCGCAAGGTCTTGAGGCGCAACGTGCCCTTCAAGAATCAAGTCGAGCCATCGCCAACCGCAATCGCGAATGGCGCAATGAAGAGGAAGCTCTTCGAGAAGAAATCCATGAGAGGAACTACCGTCCGCGAGTGCAACGTCAAGCTCCACAAGCTCCTCCACAACCTCGTCAAGCTCCACTTCAACCTCAAGTTCAACAAGAGCAAATTGATCATGGACTTCCTCCGCGACAAGAGCAACATGAGGATGACTATCCTCCATGTCAAGGACGTCATCATCATCATCGCCAACAACACAATGAAGAGCAACGCTATGGCAAGCTCAAGTTCACAATGCCCAAGTTCAATGGAAGCAATGATCCGGAAGAGTACCTCTCATGGGCATTGAAGGTCGACAAAATATTTCGTTTGGACAACTATGAGGAAGAGAAGAAGATCACAATGGCATCACTTGAGTTCCAAGACTATGTGCTAATATGGTGGGAACAAATCCTTGAACGCCGTCAAGCAAGAGGTGAACCACCAATAACCACTTGGGCTCAAATGAAGGATGTCATGCGAGCATGCTTTGTGCCAACCTACTACAACCGCGATCTCTTCAAGAAGCTACAACTCCTCAAGCAAGGAACAAAGAGTGTTGAAGAATACTACAAGGAAATGGAGATAGCCATGATTCGAGCCAATGTCACGGAAGATGATGAGCAAACAATGGCACGTTTCTTGAATGGACTCAATCACCCCATCAAGAAGATTGCCGATTTCCAACCTTATTCCAACCTCATTGAGCTCGTACATCAAGCTACAAAGGCGGAACGTCAAGTGCAAGATGACTTCAAGTATGCCAAGTACTCATCCAAGACATACGGCTTCTCCAACATCCAAGCTTCAACGACTCCTCCAACATCTACATCGATCAAGCCTTCTCCAAGCAACGACGACAAGTCAAGTTACAAGAAAGCTTCGACATGTTCAAGTCGTCTTCCTCCTACAACAAGCAACTTCAAGCCGCGTGCTTCATGTTCTAATCCGACCGACGAGACCGTCAAAACAAGCACCTTCAAGTGTTTCACTTGCGGCGGCCGAGGCCACAAGTCCTATCAATGCACGAACAAGCGCACCATGATCCTCAACGACGATGGTACATATGACTCCATGAGTGAAGAGGAGATGGAAGCCCTTGAGCAAGTGTCCATGCACCGATGCATGAATGAGGATGAAGATGATCAAGTCTTTTGTGATGAGGATTCGAGCCCCGCTCTCATTTTCTCCAAAGTCTTGACACCTCAACATCAACAAGAAGAATACCAAAGATGCCACATCTTCCACACAAAGGCCGGCATCAATGGAAGGTCCGTCAAGGTCATCATCGATGGAGGTAGTTGTCACAACTTGGCAAGTGAAGAACTATGTTCCAAGCTGCAATTTGTCAAGAGCAAGCACCCGCACCCCTACAAAGTTCAATGGCTAAGTGACTCCGGCACAATTCAAGTTGAGCATATGGTCCAAGTCTCCTTCAAAATTGGTGCCTATGAAGACACTTTGGAATGTGATGTGGTCCCCATGTCCGTTTGCCACCTCCTCCTTGGTCGACCATGGCAATTCGACCGTGGTGTCATCCACAATGGGCGTACCAATCACTATAGCTTCAAGTTGAAAGGGAAGGAATATATGCTACGACCGATGTCTCCTAGTCAAGTGATAGCCGAGCAGCAAGCCACCCACCATGTAGAGAAGAGTGAAAAAGTGACCCACCCAAAAGTGAGTGAGAGCCACAAGCCAAATTTGAGCGCCTCTTCGCCTAGAGAGAAAAACCTCATCCTATTTGCCACCAAAAGTGAGATACGAGAAGTGTGTGAGAACCCATCGAGTGTGATGCACTTTATCCTTGTGTGCAAAGATGGAGAGCCAAAAACTAACACTTCTCACGAGCTACCTTTAGTGTTTCAATCTCTTTTGCAGGAATTCCAAGATGTTTTCCCCGATGAGCTACCTCCGGGTCTACCTCCTCTATGAGGCATTGAACATCGAATCGACCTCATCCCCGGAGCGCCACTTCCAAACAAAGCTCCATACCGAGTCAATCCCGAAGAAACAAAGGAAATTCAACGGCAAGTACAACAACTCATCGACAACGGTCATGTACGTGAAAGCTTAAGCCCTTGTGCCGTTCCCGTTATTCTTGTGCCTAAGTCCGATGGAAGTTTCCGCTTGTGTTCCAATTGTAGACCTATAAATGCTATCACCGTTCGCTATAGACATCCCATTCCTCGCTTAGATGATATGCTTGATGAGCTTAGCGGAGCAAACTTTTTCTCCAAAATTGATCTTAAAAGTGGTTATTATCAAATCCGCATACAAGAGGGTGATGAATGGAAAACCGCTTTCAAAACAAAATTTGGTTTGTATGAGTGGTTAGTCATGCCTATGGGTCTATCGGAAGCTCCCGGTACTTTCGTGCGTCTTATGCATCATGTGCTTCGTCCTTACATTGGAGTATTTGTTGTGGTTTACTTTGATGATATTCTTGTGTTTAGCAAAACCATGGAAGAGCATATTAATCATGTTAAATCTGTTTTGCAAACCCTTCGCAAGGAAAGCCTTTATGCAAACTTGAAAAAATGTATGTTTGGCATTGACAAAGTGGTCTTCTTGGGTTTTGTTGTCTCTTTGAAAGGTGTCCATGTTGATGAAACTAAGATTGAGGCAATTAAAACTTGCCCCCAACCCACCAATTTGCAACAAGTGCGTAGTCTCCTTGGTCTTGCAGGATTTATCGCCGCTTTGTGAAAAACTTTAGCACAATTGCCGCTCCTTTGCATGCCTTGAGCAAGAAGAATGCTCCTTTTGTTTGGGGATCTTTGCAATCCACCGCTTTTGATGAGCTCAAGTCTTTGCTTACTCATGCTCCGATTCTTGCTTTGCCCAATTTTGACAAAACTTTTGAGGTTCATTGTGATGCAAGTGGTACCGGAATTGGCGGAGTTTTGATGCAAGAAAAACGAGCCATTGCTTATTTCAGTGAAAAACTTTCCGGTGCTCAAGTTAATTATCCCATCTATGACAAAGAATTGTATGCTTTAGTGCGTGTGCTACATGTTTGGGAACATTACCTTAGACCTCATGAGTTTGTCATCCATACCGATCATGAAACGCTTAAGTACTTAAAAGGTCAAACTAAATTGAACAAGTGTCATGCCAAATGGAGTGAATTCATTGAATCTTTTCCTTATGTGATCAAGTACATTAAGGGTAAATAAAATGTTGTTGCGGATGCACTTTCACGCATATGCATGCTTGTCACTCAACTTGAGTTGAATGTTATTGGTTTTGAGCACATAAAAAACTTGTATCAGCATGATCCTTCTTTTGCTACTCCTTATGCTAAGTGTTTGACACACACATCTTGGGAACGATATTACATAAAGGATGATTATCTTATGAGAGCTAACAAAATTTGCATTCCCGAGTCTTCTCTTCGTTTGTTACTTTTGCAAGAGGCTCATGGAGGTGGACTTATGGGACACTTTGGACGAGACAAGAGTTTCGCCACCCTCTCCAAGAACTACTTTTGGCACAAGATGTTCTATGATGTCTCACGCTTCACCAACCGTTGCTCTACATGTCGCAAAGCTAAGTCTAAAGCTCAATCCCATGGTCCTTACATGCCCCTTCCTATTCCTTACCAACCTTGGGAAGACATTAGCATGGATTTTGTACTTGGTTTGCCTAGAACTCAAAATGGCAAGGATTCTGTCTTTGTTGTTGTGGACAGATTTTCTAAGATGTCACATTTCATTCCTTGCAACAAGATAGACGATGCTTCACATATTGCAAATCTCATTTGTAGGGAAATCTTGCAACTTCATGGATTGCCAAAGACGATTGTATCGGATCGTGATGTCAAGTTCTTGAGTTAGTTTTGGAAGACCCTATGCGCCAAGCTCGGCATCAAGCTATTGTTCTCTTCGGCATACCATCCTCAAACCGACGGCTAAATGGAGGTGACCAACCATACACTCTCCACTGTACTTCGTGTGTTGATCAAGAAGAACATCAAGGAGTGGGAGGAGTGTCTACCCATCGCCGAGTATGCCTACAACCGTGCAAGACATTCGACAACCGGCAAGTCCCCCTTCGAGATTGTCTACGGCTTCAACCCATTGAACCCATTGGACATTCTACCTCTTCCTCTACAAGAGCGAACAAACCTCGATGCAAGTGCTCGGGCAAGCTACATCAAGAGGATGCATGAAGATACAAGGCACACCATCGAGCGCCAAGTACAACGACTAGCGACCAAGCTCAACATCAACAAGCAACCCATGGTATTCAACATTGGTGATCTAGTGTGGCTACATGTTCGCAAGGACCGCTTCCCCAACGAACGCAAGTCCAAGTTTCTCCCTCGCGTCGACAAACCTTTCAAGGTTCTAGCACGCTACAATGACAACGCCTACAAGATCGACCTACCACGAGACAAATACAATGTGAGCGACACCTTCAACGTCAAGGACCTTGCACCTTACCATGGAGATGCACCTTTTGATCCGAGGTCGGATCTCTCCCAAGGGGGGGGGGGGTAAATGATGCGGAGCATCCCTCACTCATCCCCATGGACGTGCCTACATCTCCCTCAACACCTCTTGGACCCATGACACGAGCCCGAGCTAAGGCTATTGAAGATAAGGTGAACTCGCTCCTCTCCGAACTTCCTCTTCCTACTCACGAGACATGGCTACTACCTCATTCGGAAACTCTGTGTGTTATCAGGTGCCTGGAAGCAAGCCACGGAACAGCTACACACAAGAGCCAAGACGGCGAGGACCCCAAGCGTGATGGACAAGAAGAAGAGCTACCGCGGAAGCTACAGACGTCGGACGACTGACACTGCCCGGACGTCCGACGAGTCCCAGGACATGGACGACCGGACTCTCCGGACGTCCGGTACTTCGTCACCCGAACCAAATCTACGGACGTCCGGAGCGGACCGGACGACCGGACGACAAGCACCCAAGCCAAATCCACGGACGACCGATAGCCTCCGGACGTCCGGCCCCTCCTGAAGTCCGGACGACCGACACTTTACGGACGACCGACACGCCCACATCAGAGCCAAACCTACGGACGTCCGAACACGTCCGGACGACCAGACCGTCCCGAGCCTCCGGACGTCCGACGCCTTCCGGACGTCCGACACCTGAGTGACCGAACCTGCGGGCTGGAGCCCTTGTATCCCTTCGCTTTGACTTCCATTTGCACTAAGACTATAAATAGGACGCCCCCATCTCCTTTCTAGGGTTAGCGTTGATTTAGCTCAATTAGAGATAGAGCTTCGCTCATCCACCGGATCTCCTCCTCGTGAGAGACCGCGGCCTCCTCGGAGAAGATCCTATCGGATTCAAGACCCCACGCATGGGAAGATCCCCTTGTGGATGTCAAGGACTCCTCACGGAGAAGAACGGTTCTGTTGTATCCTTACCTTTGTTGATTGTGGATCATATGTTACTCTATGTTGTCGGTGATCTAGCACTCGTGTGATTGATTCTATGTTGGTTTAGTGTTTCTCCCTCTCGTTCTCCCCGTGATTTCCGCGTGTTCTTCCGCGTGTTCTTCCGCGTGTTCTTCGTGTTTCCCCATAGGATCCACTCCAAACGTGAAAGATCATCACCCTAGGGTTCCGCCCTACATCACAAAGGAGCCCGGCCATAGAGCCGCCGTCATCGCTGTGCCGGCCTAGGACAGCTGCCCCATTTGATCACCCAAGACCCGCAGGCGAGCCTCAGCAGGGGTCATGATCTCCGGGAAGGTCCACGCCATCTGCGGGTTGGTACCGGGGCCAACAACCCCAAGCGGGTCGCGCTAAAAGCGGAGGGCCTCCTCTGCCAGCTGATGCGTCTCCGGGAAGGCCCCTATCAGAAAGCAAAGCAAGTCAGAAAAAGGACATCAAGGACAAGAAGCCGGATCCCAACCCGGCAGAACTCAAGAAAAAACACTTACTGGAGAAGGATTCTTCCAGGTGTTGCGCTTTGAGCAACGTACCACGCCGCTCCCGATCAATGGTGCGGTCGCGCTCCTAGAGCGCCTTCTCCAAGTCGGCTGCCTTGGCAAGGGCCGCCTTCAGCTCGGCGTCCTTGTCCTCGGCGCCTTCTCGGACGCTTCACGGTGGCGGGCTTTCTCCCAGCGGGCTGCCTCTTCTGTGGTCACTTGCCCCTTCAGGCGCTCCACCTCGGCCTGAAGCTGGCCCTTGTCGTCGGCCAGCCTGCCGCGTTGCTGGTCCGCCTTGGCCAGGCCCCGCTGCGCCTCCACCACCTTGGCGGCCTGCGCCCTAAGGTGCTCCACCTCATCCTCGAGGAGGCTGTGGTCGCCCGCCAACTGCACCCGCAGCTGGCTGGCTTCGTTGACCGACCGCCGGGCCGCCTCCGCCTTCGCCTGCGCCACCTCGGCTCCGAGACGGCCGGCATCGGCAACAAGCCGGTCGTAATGATGGCCAGCCCGAAGCAGCCGGGTCTGCCGAGACAACACCTCGGCTGCAAAACGAAGATTCAGAAAAGGAGATTCGGAAAAGAAGAGCAAGATTTAAGATTCGACCCAACTGTTACACAGTTGGCCCGAATCTCGGGGGCTACACCTAGTGGGTGCGCTAGCGCACCCCCACTAAAAAAGAGCACGAAGATACCTGCAGTGATGCGGAGCTCCTCCTCCTTGGCGGCAAGCTGCTCCTTGAGCTCCCGATACTTTCCTAAGAAGCAGTTGAAGGCGCTGACCCGGTAGGCGTCCAGTTGCTGTAAGAAGCAGCGATCAATACAAAGATGGTGTTCCAAAGATTCGACCCAACTACTACGTAGTTGGCCCGAACCTCGGGCGCTACACCCAGTGGGTGCACTAGCGCGCCCCAACAAAGAAGAAGTTGCAAAGGAAACTTACCAGCACGACGCGCTCCAGCTCCCGCGTCCGCTCAACCTCTGCCTGGGCAAAGGCCTCGATCCGGTCCATCCGCCCGCGCAGACGGTGGCTGACGGCGTCCATTGCCGCCTCCTCCTGGGTCTAGGGCCCGAAGACCACGGCGGCCCTGCCCCGTGCCAGCTGCGACATGGCGGCCTGACGCCCCCCCTGGCTGGGGCACCAGGGCATGCTCCCCGCGGGCCGCCCCCGCCGCGGTCGGCGCCTCCTCTGACGCCCTCTCCGGTGCCGCCGACGACCCGGCCGCCGGGACGGCTTGCGAAGCCACCACCGGCTCGACAGCCGGGGTGGTCCACGGCGCCACCACCTGTGGCGCCTCCTCCAAGACGGCGTCACCGCCGCCTCCGTCGACCCCCGCCCGCTCGACAACATCGACCCGCGGTGGGGTGTCGTCCTCAACCTCCAAGACCTCCAGGTCGAGGTCCACCACCTCAGCCCGACCTCCTTGGCCGCGCTCCCTCATAGACGGCGGCTCGAAGACCATCACCACCACCACCGTGCCCTCCAGCATCTCGTGCCACGCCGGCTCCTCGCTAGCTCACGCCCATGTCGCCGCAACATCGGTCCAGGCCCGGACCGATGCCGCCTCCAGCTCTGCCTCGGCCCTGTTCCGGTCCCACCAGACCAGGCCTTCGACGTCGGTCGGGTCCAAGACGAGGTCTGTATCTGCCGGCTCCTCCTCCTCGTCCCAGTCAACGGTGCCGAACCGGCTCCTCCGGAACGTGACTTCCTCAGCGGTTGCGGCATCGGCCGCCGCCCTCGCCAGCGAGATCGGCCACCTAAAGCCCAAGACAAAATGAACAACGAGCAGAGCCGACCCGGCTACTCGGATGCAGGCAGAAGAAAAACTTACCATGACAAGACTGGGACGGCGGGCCTTGCCGACCTCTCCTGCGCAGCACCGCGCCTCCTCTTGGCGGCCGGCCTCGCGCCCCAGGCCGGGTCTGCCGTGCGCTTCGCGGCCCGAGGCCGTAGCGCGACGCTGCCCTTCCTGTGCGGCCGGCTCGGCGCCGGCCCTCGCGATGACCCGGCCCCGCCCGCGTCGCTGCCTCCTCTGCCCAACGCCACTGCATCAACGGTCCGCATCAGTATCGACCACGCCGCATCGTGCCCAACAACTCTAGGAGCATGAAAAAGAAAGCAAAAAAGCAAGACTTACGCGTGCGGCACCCTGTGCCAATGTCGGCGTCCTCCTCCTCTCCTCCACCATGGGCCGCGGGCTCCTCCGACACCGCCCGCACCACCTGCGACGGAGCCCAGGCGTAAGGGTGTCGGATGGCATTCAGAGGCACCTCCCACGTCGTGTCGGGACGAATGAGAAGATGCGCAGCAGCAAAATATGAGGACCCGAGACTCACCAGGGGCGCCGGATTCGAGTGGCTGTACGGCGGCTTGCCGAACCGCTAGTCGTCCCTCAAATTGGCCTTGGAGATGTCGTTGACCCACAACATGATCTGGTCCGCCGCCAGGTGTGTGGACCCTAGGCGGTTGGGGTCCTGAAGGCCGGTCATCTCCCTGATGAAGCAGCTATGCTGCTGTAGCGGAAGGACCCGGCGCATAATGAAGGCAGCGACGAGGTCGGTGCCGCTGAGCCCTTCCCGCGCCTTCATCACCGATTGCAGAGATTGAGAATCTCCTGCGACGGGTGCCTGGAGAAGTAACCCCAGTTCATCTTCGCCCGTGACGGCGCGATGGCGAAGGCCGGCAGATTGATGCGCTCTACGCCAAGGTTGCAGACGTAGAAGAAGGAATTCTTCCATTTCTTGGTAGAATCCTCTAGCGGAATCTGGGGCTAGTCAGCGCTCGACCGCTTCGAGATGACGGTGGCGCCACAGTCGAAGAAATCTCCAGCCATCGGTCCCTTCTGCTTCAAGCAAAATAAGCGCGCCTAGAGGTCGATCGTGGGCACGACCCCAAAGTACCCCTCGCAGAGGGTGATGAAGCCCGAGAGCTGCACGATAGCGCCGACACCAAGATGATGGGGCTGGAGCCCGAAGAACTCAAGGAAGTCATGGAAGAAGGCGCTCGCCGGAAGACGGAACCCGTGCTCGAAGTGCAGGAGGAAGACCACGCGCTCCATGCCCTGGGGCTGCGGCCTCTGCTCGCCCCACGGCAGGCGCACGACGACCTCTGTTTCCCTCGGCAAGCGCCGGGAGGAGCGGAGGTAGGAGATATCATCGGCAGTGACGGTCGAGCCCATCCATGAGCCCGACGGCAGCGCCATCGACGGAGACGAAAGAAAGGAAGGAAGATGGACGATGGTGGAGCTCAGCTCGAAGCGGCGGGCGTCGCAGTGCGGCGGTTGCAACAAGCAGAGAAAGGATGAAGAGGCAGGGGAGCGCGAGCGAGAATAATGTCCGCCGCCCCGCTCGCCCCAATTTATAAGCCTCGGTTTGAATGTCGGGGAGTGGGATCGTTTCCCACTACCCCACAATAAGTGCGTATGTACACGCGCAATAATTGCATGGGGAAGAGCAACCAACTTGCGGATGCTGCAATAAATCCACGCACGTGGGCCAAGGGCATGCGGCGGCGGGCCCCGGCACATCGTCCTGTCCCGTCACGCGCGTGGCCTGTCAGCCCCCTCCGACTTCCAGGCACCACGTGCCGCCCGCGCGAAGCCCGAGGGATTGCCCCAAGATTCGATGGACTTTCCGGTTTCCCGCCACTGTCGGGATGCCGCGATCCGGTTTCGATAAACCGGCACATAGTGGGTGTTGCCGGACCCGGCAGTTGCAGGATTCGCCTCTTCAAAGGTGGAAACTGCGAAGGCCCTCCCACCTAAAGACGGTGGACCTTCATAGCTTCGGGGACTACTGTCGGGGGATGAACACCGGGCAGGCAACGGAACCCGGATCCTTTTCAAAAACAACAGGGCCAGCATCGCCCCTCAAGCCGGCCCGCGCTTGGCCGCGTCGGCCAAGCCCCTCGACCCGGCCGAACTCTCCAACCCATCCTAGCTCCTTGACTCAGCCTCGACAACCAGCACCAGACAGCCGAACCCGGCACACCAAGGCTTCCTCGGCAAGCCAGCTCCACCCGTGGCGTGTTCCTCAACCCAGCCACGGGTCAGCTCCCGTCCCATCCAGGCCGTACGATGGGACGAGTCTTCGTCCACCGATGACCGAGGCAACAGTGCCCAGCCCATGCCTCTAGTCAGCCGGAGCATGGCAACAGTGCCCGTCACCTACCCGCTGACCAGGGCCGGCGTGGCAACAGTGCCCCCGTCGTCACCACTGACGCTAGCAAGCGGTGACCTGACGGAGTGCCACTGTACCCGACTCGACTCGGCCACTCCCTGACGATCGACAAGACGATGCATAGTACCCCTGATGCGGAGCATCCTACGGTCATCACCATGTCAAGAGTCTGTTTGGCAAGTGACACGTGCGACCTCTACTTCTCATACATAAAGGTGAATCTTCTCCTTTACACGTGTTCACTTGACCCCTTCGAGGATGGTATACTACACGACACTCCACTCGTGTGCATGCATAGGTATTTCCGGAGCTTCACGGACGATGAGGAGGAGTGCAAGCGCCAAGGAACACCTACACCATCCGCGAGGGAAGCCTGGAAGAGAAAACGGAAAAAGACGGAGTTGCGGAGTCCCCAGCGACCGGATGGCCGGAGGCCACCGGACGTCCGACTCTCCAGCGGTCGGACGGCCGACGACCACCGGACGTCCGACAAGTACCAGGAACCGGTCGACCGAAGCTGACCGGACGACCGGCACCTCCTGTCCAGAGCCAAAACGTCGGAAGTCCGACGCCCTCCGGACGTCCGGACCCCCGCGAGCGACCGGGCGTCCGACACTGCATGTGTGCAGCCGGGCCTTTGGCCTTGTATCCCTCTCCCACTTACCCCTTCGTGGCTTAGACTATAAATAGACCTTCCCCTCATCCTTTATGGGGTTAGAAAATATGATAGCTCATTCTTAGGTGAGCTTTTCTCCTATCTCTACTCTTGAGAGAGAGAGACTACCACTCCCATGGAGTTCAAGACCTCCATGTGAGAAGATCCCGCGGGATTCAAGACCCCTTCGTGGGAAGATCCTTCTAGGATTCAAGCCCTCATCTCCTTCATAGGATTTGGGATGAACTCTACCTTGTATCTTTCTCTTTGTTGTTCATGTACCTTGTGGATCTTGTGTGTTTGATTGTCTAGTGGATGTGTGATTGGACTTGTTCTTGAGTGTTTCTCCTTGTGATTTCTCCCCGTTCTTCCCCGTGTTCATCGTGTTCTTCGAGGGATCCCACTCCAAACGTGAAAGATCGACCTACACCGGGTTAGCCCCGTATCATATGGTATCATGAGCCACGTTGATCACGTATTTGGAGTCCCTCCCACCGTTTTCTAGCCTTGTTTTGTTGTGTTCTTCCCCAAAATCCGAAAATTCCCACCAAAAATAGCCCCAATTTTTTTTTGTGATTTGTTGGTTTGATGATGTTTTGTTGATTTTGATCCATCGATTTGCTTAGTTTCGAGTGGATCTAGCATTTCCCCAAGTTTCCTCATCTTTCATCCATGAAATCTCGTCAATTTTGACCACGAAATCACCAATTTCCGCCCAAAATCGCGTCCTGGAACTCAATTCTCGCGTTGACCCTGACCCACCGGACGACCGGCGTTTTACGGACGTCCGGACCCCCATGAAGCACCGGACGTCCGACCTTTTTCGGACGACCGGAACACCTAACCCGAGCCAAATTTACGGATTTCCGACTTTTCCGGACGTCCGACGCCCAGACATCCGACCTTTCCGGACGTCCGTAACCTGTAGTTTCAGACTTCGGCTGATTTTTGTTTTGTCCGTAACTAATTCATTCGAACTCCGATTTGGACGTTCTTTAGCTTGTTTTGAAGCTCTTGACATCCCCCTTCCCACAAAAATACCACCAACATCATTTGACTCCATCAAAATTTTAGAACTTTGGCATCTTTGCCTAGGCCTTCCACCATATCATCCGCATAGCCACCACCGACTTCTGCAACCTAACCAATTTTGTTCCCCATTATATATGTGGTTGCTTGAGTAGTGATTCGAGTCTCCTAAGGTGTTTCGGCTACTTAGGGATGATTGCTTCTTCATCAACCACCACCACCATATCTTCCGCATAGGCGTGCCCACCATACATTTCGCCACCCCCAACTTAACCCAATAGTTGTTTGAGCTTGTTTGAGTTGTGGCTTGTGTCTCCTAAGGTGTTTCGGCTACTTAGGGACGGCAACTTCAACTCCGACACATGTGTAGCCCATCATCCCACTTCCGCATTGCCAAGTGCAAACCACCACCGCTCTCCGCTACCACCATTTGACATTTGTCATTTGAGATTTTGAGTTCGCGGTTTTTCCGTTTCCTAAGGTGTTCCGGCTACTTAGGGACGAGTCTTCATCATCTTGGTATCTACATCAAGAACACTGCCACTCATCATCGCAAAGGACGGTAACCTCGACGACACCATTGTACATTCCCCTTGCACTTGCATTGTTAACCTCTAGCCCCATTTTGCGTCACTTGCCTATCGAGACTAGCCATTTGAGTATCGCCGGGCCACGTTACTTGTGCACATTAGTGATCTACACCATCCATTGCATACATACCATATCAAATTGGTATCATATCTTGTGTCACAAGTTTGTTCCTGCATATACACAATTGCTATCTTGGTTCGTGCATTGTGCAAAAGTGGCCATACAAAAAAAAGAGAGAATAAGCTTTTAAGCAAAGAAAAAAGAGAGAGAAAAGAGCTTGTAAGCAATAGCCATAGCATCACAATATATCATATGTTATCATACTCGAGCATCTTGGATCATCTTGTGAGAAACACCGGGAACCATACATATATAGCATACTTGGGATAGAAAGTTTATCCATTTTGCATCTTATAGGTTGTGCACAAGTGTCGTATCCGCCTATTGAGCAATCATGCTAGCGTCTCTCTTGAGTTGTGCAACACGAGCATTTTTCGTGGATTCCACATTTTGTGCTCATTCCTTGGTTGCACGACCCCATTTATCTATCCGTGTGTGTGTTTCCATGTGCCACATATTGCTATTGGTCTACTTGTTTCACTTGCGAATTTGTGAATCTCTTTCAACATTATTGACTCTTGCTAACATTTTGCATCAAATTTTTTGTGCCACTATCCTCACTGAGCTACACCATAAGCTTTACTTGATAGGTGTGAGTTAACAAGTCCGGTACCAATTCCACTATTCTTTCATCTCACATTGAGTGAAACGGGATACATCCTCAACTTTGGGAAAAGGTAACTTGGTATTGTTTATCTCATTTCCAACCACCTCTACTCGATTCTTGTGATGGATAGGCAAGGCATTTCACCTTCGGTCTACAACAACAATGACGAGTTCGATGCCACGAACAACAATTCCGATGCCAAGATGCAAGCTAAAATGGAGGAGATCAAAGCCCTCATCAAGTCCTACAAGAGATCTTCCTCATCTTCGAGAAGACGCTCAAGAGCACATCCTTCCGAGCGACCATCTCCGGCAAGACCACATCGGCATCGGCACCATCACCAATAAGAACGTGAAGGTCAAGAGCTCAACACCAACAACCGCTCAACGACTTCACCATCTCCCTTGGTATCTTCGCCAAGCGAATTCAAGGCATCTTCGCCTAAGGACATACGGCATCTTCGCCAACAAGCACCTCAAGACTACGCTCAAGAAAAGCTCCCCAAGCACAAGTCCGCGACTTCCACGAGCTACTACGACCTCGACATCGACCACGCGATTCCTTTATATGGAACTCAAGAACCCAAGGAGTACCTCGAGTGGGAGCGTTTGATGGACGACTACCTCAAGCTACATGAAGTCCCTTCCGAAGATCAAGTGAAGTGCGCCACAAGAAACTTCCACGACTACGCATCGGCATGGTGGCTTCACACACCTTCGAAGAGCTACGAAATGAGTTGGCCCAAGACGAAGAGAGCTTTGCGGCGAGAGTTTGTGCCTCCAACCTACACGGAACAACTTCAACGCCAATTGGAGAACACCATCCAAGGATCCAAGTCCATCAACGCGTACTTCAAGGAGATGAAGAATGCCTTGCGATGAGCCGGCGTAGACGAACCCATTTGGATGAAGTTCCACTTCATGATGGGATTGCACAACGACATCTCCAAGATAATCTTCCTCGAGAACTACAAGTCCATCGATGACTACTACATTGGTGCTCTCAAGGCGGAACAAGAACTCGTGAAGGCCAAGGCTTCTCCACCCCAAGCAAACTCCGCGGCGACCAAGCTCCATGAGAACGCGCATGAGGATAGTACCACCACGATGTCCAAGCCCGACGAGCTCCAAGACGATGCTCCCAAGTTCGACTTCACCGCCATCCCTCTTTGTGGCATTGATGATGCCGAGTCTACCTTGACTCTTTTTCAAGACGGTGCGGCGACGAGTACGACTACGGAGACCTTCAAGGACCAAGCTTTGGAGACGAGCGACAAGGTGGCGAGCAAGGATGATGCTTCCATCTTAGGAGGCGATAGTGACGATGTGCCATCTTCGGCCTTCATCCATGGCGACAACGACGAGATGGTTGAGCATGGGATTCTCCCTTCGACCACGGCGACGTATGATGACTTGAGTGACTTTTGCCACCATAGTGAGAGTGAGAGTGACTTCACCACTAGCCCCATATATGATGTGTTGCCACAAATCCCATGTGAGGAGAGCCACAACCCCCACCACTTGAGTGAGATGAGTGACTCCACCATACGTGAGTTTGAGTGCACCTATTTTGAGGGAGTGAGTGAACCACCACATAGAGAGAGTGAGATAGTTGATAGGTCTCGTGAGGCCATTTGCATTTCTAACAACTTGACCTCTACCTCTATTGTGTCTTCTCATTTGGTGCTAGGTCCCATTTATAATGACGTGCCGATCCTCGACGACTTCGTCCTCCCTTTGGACAAGACGATGGCCATGGTGGAATATGATGCACCCCCCACATGGTTCCATCAAGATGATGATATTGACCACCATTTGGTCTTTCCCACCTCACCTACACAACTTGAGTGGAATGAACAAGGTAACATAGGTGAAGGTGATGCTCTAGTCCCACTAGTAGACATTCTTGACATTGATTGCTTGCATGACGTTGATCCACCTATTGCCATGCTTCATGCTAGTATGATTTCCCCATGCGATGGTTTGCCCATTTATGATGAATATAATGATTCTCACGTGGAGTCTATTAGTAGTGATGCCATGTTACATAGGATTTTTTGTGACAATTCTTTAGGTCACATCATGTTTGCTAATACACTTGACTTATCATATGCTATGCATGAGATCAATCATATGTCATATTTGCAATCTCTTCATAGTGACTATGCATATGCCATTAAAATAAACCCAATTTGCACTTATGGCATAGATGACAAGCCCATGGTTATTGGCATTTGTTTTTCTTGTGATGATATTGATATGCTACCTTTGCATCATTTATCTCATATGCCATTCCATGCCCACATAGCTTCGGATATGCATTGTTTTGGATGTTGTCCATTTTCTCCATGTGATATTGCTCATGAGGAGAACCCATAGTTTCCTCATACATGTTAGGAGAATTTGATCCATCCCATTCATTGCATGATCCCAATACTTGTGTGCACCATATGCTCCCCATGAACAAACATGCCATTGATGTGCCATATACTTGCATTCTCAATTTGTGTCCCCATCGTGTCATACATAATAACTATTCTTTCATGATGGATGACATGTTCATATACCATGCATCAAATTTCTTTGAGCGATACTTATCTTGTGCTAACTCTAATGTGCACATACACATCATGATGGATGATGTGTACATTTACCACGCGCACAATTTTTTTGGTTTGTGTCTCTTTTGTGTAGGTACCCATGAATACTTGTCAACCTCGCAATCCCACGAGTTGACAAAACGAGCTCTAGAGAGCAACGATGATTTGGGATCCCATGGATTGTCTTTCCCATCGCTCTCTTCGCACAAAGACTTCGCGCATTTCTTCTACATGGCCCTCACTTGGCTATGGGTTATTGTCCATTATATATCATTTTCCCATCTTGCCATGTTCACTTTGCATGATATGCTCATTCCTATGCCTTTGACATGCATTTGTGACCCATGCTTTGCATTACACATGATGATTGATTCTAGTACTTGTATGTGTATTTGCAAGCTTGGTGGAGATCTTGCTTGTTCTTGCCATGTTCCTTTTGTGCACTATTCCTATGATGATACTTTCATCTTGCTTTGTGTTCGTGCTAGTGATATGTCATGTGCATTCCCTATGCCTATTATTTGCTCACATGACATGATTGCCATGATTTACCCTAGTGTGTTGCATCTTTCCTCCACTAGTTTGCACGATTTGATTACTATGCTTGCTTATGTTGCATCACCAATGACTCATACTTGATCATTTCATGCGGTTGATGACAACCATCTATATGCTTTGCACATGATTCATATTGCTTCTTGTCATATATCTCCATGTGTTGCCTCTCTCATGCTAGATGATTTTCCATGTATTGAGTGCAACAATGATTCTCTTCTTGCTCATGAGATTGCCCCCATATCATTCTCGCATATATTTGGAGATTTTGACATAATCCTTGTGAAGCATGCTTGTCTTACTTCTTTGCACCATATACCTAGTGCCATGAATTTAGCCATTGTTGCATCATATTATTCATGCACTTGTGCTTCTAATGGTTTTGTGCAAAAGATGAGAACCATCATGATGGATGATGTATTTGTCTACCATGCTCATACTTCCTTTGTTTTGTTTTGTGCATGTGTAGGATACTTGGACTTCATGTCGACTTCCACTTCACGTGAGTTGACCATTCGAGCTCTTGAGAGCGAGTCTCATACATTCTACCATGACTCGCTTCTACACCGTATTTGCTTCCACTTCGGCATTGTGAAGAATGCACAAGGACACGCCTTCAAGGTGACATCCTTCTTGAGCTTGGATATTGTGGATCATACTTCATGTGTTGCTTGCACCATTTGCACGCATGTTTGAGATATTGCTTTCACCCATGATTGCCACATTTCCATGCTTCATGATATATACACCTTGTGTGTTGCATCCAATTCTTGGTCTACTTGCTACTATCATATGATTGGTTGCACCAATATCATTTCTTCACATATACCATGTCCCTTTGCTTGTCACATGATTCACTTGATTGCCTCACACATGATGAACAATTGCTCTTTCTATTGTGTTGAGTGCCACTCCATCTTCACTACACCCTATGCACATTATGCTTGGATTGTCTTACACTTGTCCGATGTGTTTAGACACTTCATTTTACTTGGTGTTGTGAATGATTCATATGCCTACCATAGACCTTTCATTGAGCAATTTATGAATGCTTGCTATGAACTTGAGGTAGATGTTTATTCTCTTGACACACATATTTGCATCTCTACCTCCCATTTACATGCTTGTCCCCATGATATCTTTGATTGTGCTCAATTTATGTGCTTACATGCCATGTCACAATCCTTTGTAACACCATTTGCTATGCTTGATGACGACACTTGTTTGGTGAATCGCCTCTTGAATGCTTGGTTTTGCACTAATGCTAACCACATTGGTTTTTCCAAGTGTTTGTTCCATTTGCTCCTTTTGAAGGAATCACAAGACGGTGCGACATTGGAGAGTGCCCATTTCGAGCTACTAGACAATGAGTGCTTGGTGATCAACCACTTCAACACGACACCGCCATCTCTTTCCCATGGTGATTTGGTTTTCGATCCGAGGTCGGATCTTTTCCAAGGGGGAGGGGATGATGCGGAGCATCCTACGGTCATCACCATGTCAAGAGTCCGTTTGGCAAGTGACACGTGCGACCTCTACTTCTCATACATAAAGGTGAATCTTCTCCTTTACACGTGTTCACTTGACCCCTTCGAGGATGGTATACTACACGACACTCCACTCGTGTGCATGCATAGGTATTACCGGAGCTTCACGGACGACGAGGAGGAGTGCAAGCGCCAAGGAACACCTACACCATCCGCGAGGGAAGCCTGGAAGAGAAAACGGAAAAAGACGAAGCTGCGGAGTCCCCAGCGGCCAGACGACCGGAAGCCACCGGACGTTCGACACTCTCCAGCGGCCAGACGACCAACCACCACCGGACGTCCGACAAGTCGACCACCGGACGTCCGACAAGTACCAGGAACCGGACGACCGAAGCCGACCGGACGACCAGCACCTCCTGTCCAGAGCCAAAACATCGGAAGTCCGACGCCCTCCGGACGTCCGGACCCCCGCGAGCGACCGGACGTCCGACCCCGACTGGGCGTCCGACACTGCCTGTGCGCAGCCGGGCCTTTGGCCTTCTATCCCTCTCCCACTTACCCCTTCGTGGCTTAGACTATAAATAGACCTCCCCCTCATCCTTTCTGGGGTTAGCAAATATGATAGCTCATTCTTAGGTGAGCTTTGCTCCTATCTCTACTCTTGAGAGAGAGAGAGAGAGACTACCACTCCCGTGGAGTTCAAGACCTCCATGTGAGAAGATCCCGCGGGATTCAAGACCCCTTCGTGGGAAGATCCTTCTAGGATTCAAGCCCTCATCTCCTTCATAGGATTTAGGATGAACTCTACCTTGTATCTTTCTCTTTGTTGTTCATGTACCTTGTGGATCTTGTGTGTTTGATTGTCTAGTGGATGTGTGATTGGACTTGTTCTTGAGTGTTTCCCGTGATTTCTCTCCGTTCTTCCCCGTGTTCATCTTGTTCTTCGAGGGATCCCACTCCAAACGTGAAAGATTGACCTACACCTGGTTAGCCCCATATCAACCCCTAGGCACGTGGGGCCCGCACCTAGGGGGACCCGGTGAACCACGAGCACCTGGCGGGACCCAACCTCGGGTCCCAAGACGCTGACAACCTGGCACTACGGCCTTGTAGTTTTACCATTGCACCCCTGGGGGTTGGCCTATAAAACCCCCAGGAGCCCTCACGTGTAGGGGAGGGGGAGTAAGCACACAAGAACTAGCCAGTGATCAGCAGAACACACCCAGGGAGAAGGAGCAGCCTAAGCCTCAGCAAGTCTTCCTTCTTCCTCCATACAGCTCTAGGAGCAACCATGTACTATTGCATATCAACCACACTCGGCAGGACTAGGGGTGTTATCTCCCCGGAGAGCCTTGAACCTGGGTATGTCTTGCGTCACGCGCTCGCTCATGCCAACCTCGCCTTTGGAGCCCACCAGTGCCCTCGAGCCTCCTCCTCTCTTTAGCCATCCCATGGCATATGCCATGCGCTCACCACGACAGCCCCCCTCCTCCTTCCGCCGACCATATAATGTTGCCATCACTACCGCAAGAAAGTGCCACCCCTCCCCCCTACCCCCACACGCACACATATCTAACGTGTGCCACACAGTGCCGGCCCTGAGATTTCGAGGACCCGGGGCGAACTAAAAATCGGGCGTCCTTAATATACAAGTCATTGTAATGTACCTATATACATAAATTTGTCTATATATATATATGTATATATATATATTATCAATGACACTGAAATGCGTCCAAAGTCAGTATGCATATCAGATAATTTGTACATATTAGTTTTAAAAAAATCTTCTAACATTCCTTGATGCAAAGTTACTTATCATGGGGTCGATGTCAATCTCATCCATTAATTTCTTCTCAATGCATAATGTAACCAAGCCATTTAACCTCTCTTGAGTTATTGTTGACCTCAAATAATTCTTCAATAATTTGAACTTTGAAAATCTTCTTTCGGCCAATGCGACCATCGTAGGCATAATAAATAAGATGTGATAGGCAATGGAGATATGAGGATGATAATCCACTTCTCTGACATGCCCGAAAATCTCCACCGTGGACATTTCGCCATCTGGCAAAGTGAATCTCATAATATTCATTTCAGAAAGAAGATCGTATACTTCAACATCAGATGAACCATTAAGAGAGAAAGTTTCTGCAAATTTTGTGCAACATTCTTCAAGTTCATTGTCACTTAATGACCTCAGGGTGCCCGAGCTCTATAAAAATCTGAATATATCTTTAAACACCATGATTTCTTTATATTTAGCATTCAAAGAAGTGATCACCATATCAACCAAAACATTAAACTATTTCTTTCTTATAGCATGACGGTTCGTTGGAAACAATGGCTCTATCCCCATTTCAGTTACAATAACGTTAGAGATGCTCAAACTTGAAGAAAACTCCTCATCTCTATACTTCTCAAAATATTGCTTTATACCTTTTATTTGCTTCAAAGCGGAGTCAGTGCACATGATTGACGATTGCAACATCTTGCTAACTTTATTTATAGCAAATAGAATATAATGCCAGATAATCATACCAACTAGAAACTCAAAGCGACCAAGTGCATCAAATAAATTTTTTGCATCACTTTTCTCTTTAGGATCAGTGTCAGAAGCATGACGTAACTGAGACAAACCTAACCTTAACTAAGTGGCTTGATATCTTATTGTTGCAACACTTTTGATTCTACTCTCCTAGCGAGTATTTGACAATGATTACACGGTCAAACTAGGAACATGTTTAAGCAAAACATTCCAGCTTTTGGTAGAGCCAGCAAATAATACACATATGCGTTGAACAATTCCAAAAAATGAAACAACTTTCTCACATGATTTTTCCATATCACAAAGAGTGAGATTGAGACTATGACAAGCACATGGCATATATAATGCTCTTGGATTCATATAAAATAACCTAGATTATACCCCCTCGGTATTTTCCTTCCATATTAGAACCATCGTCATATCCTTGTCCCCCTATATCTTTAATATTTAAGCCAAAAGACTAAATAGATTCAAGCAGTACTTTAAAAATCCCTAAGCCGAAGTGTCATCCACTTTCAAGAACCCCAGAAAGTACTCCTCAATTTTTATTTTGCCATCAGACAGATTAACACATTGAACTAAAAAAGTCATTTGTTCTTGATGACTAACATCAAGGGTACAATCTAGGATAACAGAGAAATACTTGGCCTCGTTAACAACTTTTGGGATACAACATGTGCTGTCAGAAGCCAAAAGAGATATGAATTCATTCTGTATTTGTTCTCAATGTGATGCTCCCGATTTAATCATGCACTGATCATACACATAAATGTGCACGATCAAGATCAGGGACTCGCGAGAATATATCACGACACAACTCTAGACACAAAATAAAGTCATACAAGCTTTATACTACAAGCTAGGGGCCTTGAGGGCTCGAATACATAAGCCCAAATTCAAACGAGTTGGCAGAAGCAACAATATTTGAGTACGAACATAAGGTAAACAAGTCTGCCTTAAGAAGGCTAGCACAAATATCAACATGGAGCGAAAAGTCAAAGCCTCCTACCTAGGAGCCTCCTAACTACTCCTGGTCGTCGGCGGTCTCCACGTGGTAGTAGGATCCATCGGGTAGTAGTAGTCTTCGACGGGGTCGGCTGGCTACTGGGATCCGTCATCTGATCGCAGCAATCGGGTATAGGGGGAAAGAGGTAGCAAAGGAACCGCGAGTACTCATCCAAAGTAATCGCAAGACTTACGTCAGATCTATACTAAGTATGCATCAGTATCAAAGGCATGGGGCTGTATCTTTGGACTGAACCGCGGAAAAGCCAAAATAGAGGAAAAGTCTAGTTTATCAAAGACTAGCATCTTGAAGCATCTTGCAGCATTAGAAGAGTACATATTAGCATATTATAAATATCAAGTATATTATAGTAAGCCTAGAGATTCTTCCTTGACTCCCTACGAGAAAGAAATCTTGGAGCCAACATATCCATTTATCATCTCCAGTATCCAGTTCTAGTTGTATAGATCGGGATACAACTCCGAGCGTCTGTTACCATGGACACGACTATTTGAATATATTAACTTCTCTGCATGGGTGCACAAACTTACCCAACACGCTTGATTAACTCTGGCCAAACACACTTTCCTGGGTCATGCCCGGCCTCGGCTAATCGACACACCGTAGTCCTACCTAGGCTCAACAAAGAGGCCAGCATGCCGGTCTACATCCTAAGCGCACAGGGGCCTTGGGACCATCGCCCTTTGCACTCCTGCTTGTTGTGTGGATGGTCAGGATCAGTCATGGCTACCCCTTTATACAATGCAGGTGCTTACGCAGACCACCCGGGCACGTGTCGCTCAATCACTGACGTCCGAAGAGCTTTCAAAGAATCGTACGACGCCGAGTGCCTCGTGTCTACTATGCAACCTTCTTCTTGTAGACTCTTGTTGGGCCTCCAAGCACAGATTTTTGTAGGACAGTAGAAAATTTCCCTCAAGTGGATGACCTAATGTTTATCAATCTATGGGAGGCGTAGGATTAAGATGGTCTCTCTCAAACAACCCCGCAACCAAATAACAAAGAGTCTCTTGTGTCCCCAACACACCCAATACAATGGTAAATTGTATATGTGCACTAGTTCGGCGAAGAGATGGTGATACAAGTGTAATATGGATAGTAGATATAAGTTTTTGTAATCTGAAAATATAAAAACAGAAATGTAACTAGTAACAAAAGTGAGCAAAAATGGTATTGCAATGCTTGAAAACAAGGCCTAGAGTTCATACTTTCACTAGTGCAAAATATCTCAACAATGATAACATAACTGGATCATATAACAATCCCTCAGACTACAAAAAACACTTTCGTGAGCATACATGTTTGTCACAGTAGGTCACGTTTTCTGTCATGCATGTACATACATGACAATTTTATGACAAAATCAAGATAGTCATACCGATGATGTCGTAGAAGTGTTCCATGACAATACCAAAATTATCATCACAAAAGTGTCCACTTCCATGACAATAAATGGCACGTCATGGAAGTGCTTTCGTCAAGGGTAAACGACATGTGGCATCCACCATAAAGGGTCGCCGTTAAGCTATCAGGTTCCGGTTGATCTGATAACCCGTTAACAGCCCGAACTAATGGGGATTTTCTACGTGTAAATTTATCAATGGCCAGAGGGACCATGTGTCGGCTCAGCGTTGGGACAGATGTCATCCACTCATTGGATGGGAGGCACCTATCATACGTCAACACGTGGCATGGCCGAACAGTGGCCCATTCAGGTGAAAAGGCTGGCCCATTTGACTTGGTCAAAAGGTAGCAGGCCGGCCCACGGAAAGCCTATGAACGACCCATTCACATATAGCCCATTTACAGCCCGCTAACTCATGACCTATTATGGCCTATCCGAATTAGGCCCAGTAGCATCATCTGGGCCATCCAATGTGATTCCAGCCCATGTATGGCCCATGACATCTTTCGGCCCATATGAGGCCCTTTGTAACCCTAGGCCCATTAACGGCCCGTGGTGAAACTGACCAATAATGAACAGTATCGCTTTATACCCATTAACGACCCATTATTCCATTGGGCTGTTTCCAGCCCGTGTAAACTTTCGGCCTTCCAAGGGCCCGTTTATTTTTGGGCTCATTTCCAGCATTTTAATACTTACGGTCCATTGCTGGCGTGTTCGCTTGTGGACCAAATTCTGCATGTGGCTCCAATCAGCCCATTTGTGTCTGTTAATCCGTTGGGCCATTTTCATAGCATCATCAAATACGGCTCACTAACGACCCGGTATGCCTGTCGATAGAATGAAGCCCATTAAACATATCGTACTCTTAACGGCTTGTTTCTGTCGGCCCATAAACAGACGATTCCCATTGTAGCCCGTTTACGGCCCATATTGCGGTCTGTTATTGGTCCATGAATAGTATAGCCCATGTTTTGCCAATCGATTATACGATCCATAGAAGGCCCATGGTTCCTTCGGCCCGTAGTAGGCCAATGGTCACTACAGCAGGTAGCAGGACCACGGTTACAACGGTCTATATGTTGCTCATGGTTATTGTGGCCTAGTTTTAAAAAATCGGTTATTGTGGTCACTAGCAAACTGCGGAAAAAGAACTGCAATGACTACAAGCAAACAACTAAACAAGACAATAAGGAAATAAATAAGCAAGCAACTAATACTAGGCTATTATGGCTATTACACATATTACATCCACTAGGCATCAAAGTTCGCCACTAGTACAAATATAGGGAACAAAGCAGCATATTACATACACTGGTCGTCTAAATTGGCCACCAGTGCAAGTAAATGCAGCAGCAAAACAAGTCCATAACTAAAACAACTTCACAAGAGGTCAAGAAACGTTATCCTAGGTATCCACCATGTTGGCAATAAGCTTAGCAAGCTTATTAGCTTTCTCCTATTTGGCGCTAAAATCCTGCAACGCTTGTTGTTGCAGCAGAAAGTATGCATCTGAATTCTCTAGGGACTTCCGCAGTCTTCGGCTTCTTGTCGCATCACAACTGATCGATGTCTTTCAGCTTGTAGTTCAGACTGAAGAAACCGAACTGAGATAGTGAGTTCAAAGAGCTTGTGCCAATGGTCGTGTCCAGTATCTCGAACCCTACATCAAGACAGGACTTTGGGATTATTTCACTGTCTTCAGGATAGTTTTCCTTAGCTGTTTTATCAACTTTTTTGGAGACCAACAAGGATGTCTTACTATCCTGAACCTTATCTGCATTACTTCCTTTACCATTGCTTAATAAGGTACTCTTCCCAAATATTATTTTAGCATTCTAAAAGAAGAAACAAGCAGACACATAATAGGTTTAGCATGTAGTATATGAAACTCATTTCGGTGAACCAGTTCAGTAGTAAGGTGGATAGGATTAAACTACCAAGTCTTCTATTGCCAATTAGTACATAATAAAATCATCAAACAAACATAAATCTATGTCCTATGGTCACTGCATTGTCTTGCCAAATAAAAATAGAGACACGGTTCAAATCATATCAGTTCAAGACAAAGCAGCATCGAAAGAATACAAGTGTTGGAAACTACACGGCACAACAAGATTTCAAATGGGTAACACGGGTATACATGTACAACAACACTATTGGCTTTGCTGTGATGCTAGTAATGTGCATGATATGAGAAGTCAATTGTATACACAATTGAAATTGAATCAACAGAGCAATTTAGAAGAGCAAACATGTTAAAGAAACATGTTTAAACATACCTGTTGTGCCATTGGAGTTTTGATTGGATTCTTCAATTTAAAAATAAGTTTGTATGAGAAAATACAGTGCTACAAGAGCAAAGAAGTATGCACCATAGCAATGTAATATTAAATGAGAACAGTTCTTCGGGTCTAAGCACTTGTTCTACACAAACAGAGTATAGTAAGACGTAGGCATATAGTACTTCAAAATAAACAATGACCTCATAGACCTTACCACATTCTTGGTTCGGGACCAGTACAGAACAAGGTGTTCCCAGTCATCGTCCCGTAAATGTGTCTCGGGAGAAACTAAGGGAATTTGTAAGTTTCTTTGCCAGTGAAGTACGTTTTCTTCAGGTAATTCTGATACTGCCACCAAGCATGCTTGAAGATAGTAGAGGTATTAGCACATGTTACCTCATCTTGAGTTTCCAAATCGGTCCTTCTCTATAGAGAAAAGTGGGAACATTTGTTGTATTATAACCAACATGGAGGTATAATGTATGGGACAAAGCAAAGTATTTGCCATGAATAACATTACTTACACATAACTCATGGACGAACACCTGCAACTGGTTGTTTCTTTCATCTTTGGTATAATATTTCCATGATGGGAAGATACAAACATAGGATTTAACAACATCAAATGCGATAGATGCATGCTAAACTATGAATGGCTGGTTGTGCTTCGTCCATAGGAATAGGTGTAATAAATGGTGGAGTTGGGGTTCATCATGGTACCATTGGCGCTTTGGGCACGGGACATGCCATAGTAACTGCTCTTGTTTGGGAGCTCTATGCTGGAGATGGTGTTGTGTCAACTGGAACCAGGTTAATTACTATCTGGTGGGGTTGGGGCTAGATTGGGTGAAGTTGGTTCTTTGTCCATCGGAGTAGGGGTAAAATCTGCGAGAGTCTGGGTTATGTGTGGTAGGGCTGGTTCTCGTGCATGTACAACCGGGGTGCTATCTCCACCAAGAAGTAGCATTGTTTTATTTGAAGACTGTGTTTTTACTCCGCTAGATACTGTCATCAACCCCTCCAATTCAAATGGCTGATAAACAAGAAAAGTTGTTGAATATACAAACCTTGTATGAGAGACAAATGCAATAGATAGTGTGGAAAAAAGAGGGCATGAAATAGTTCACATGTATATTGTTTAACTAAAAAGGATAGCATGACATAATTTCACATATATGATGTCTATCTAAACTGGATAGCATAGCATGACATAATTAAAAGATATGATGAATAACTAAACAGATGTCATGAGATAATTATATGATGTCTTTAGTAAACAGGTTCGCATGACATAATTCACATACATGTTGTCTAAGTAACCAGGATCGCATGATATAATTCACATGTGTGATTTATATACAAAGCAGAGGGCATTCGCATATATGATGTCTGAACTAAGAACATTGTGTTGAATATTGTGTACATGATGTATAAACTATGCAATGCAAGACACCATATGCAAGATATGAGCAGTATAACCGTGCCAAGTTAGAGCATACACCTCAATGGGGGAATAGTGAGGGAGTCCTGGACTAGGGGGTCCTCGGGCGTCCGGGTTATGTGATATGGGCCCGACTAATGGGTCGTGGAGATACGAGATCAAAAACCTTCCCCTTGTCCGGATGGGACTCTCCTTTGCCTGAATGGCAAGCTTGGCATTCAGATCATGCATCTTCCTTTCTCTATAAACTAACTCTATACAACCCTAGATCCCTCCAGTGTCTATATAAACTGGAGGGTTTAGTCCATAGAGGCTACCACATTCATACATGCTAGATATCTAGGGTTTAGCCATTACGATCTCGAGGTAGATCAACTCTTGTAACCCCTATGTTCATCAAAGTCAATCAAGCAGGAAGTAGGGTATTATCTCCATCAAGAGGGCCCGAACCTGGGTAAACATTGTGTCCCCTGCCTCCTGTTACCTTCGATCCTCAGACGCACAGTTCGAGACCCCGTACCCGAGATCTGCCGGTTTTGACACCAACATTGGTGCTTTCATTGAGAGTTCCACTGTGCCGTCGCTAGAAGGATCGATGGCTCCATCGATCATCTACAACAATACCGCCTTGAGGGAGACTTTTCTCCCCAGCCAAATTTTCGTATTCGGCGGCTTTGCACTATGTGCCAACTTGATTGGCCATCTGGAGTAGATCAACAGCTACGCCCTGGTCATCAGATCAACTTTGGAAATTTGAACTATGTCACTGATATCTGAGGAGACTTGATCTTCCAAGGGTTCACGGCCCCGACCATAGCTCTGGCCTTAGATCCGGAAGGCATCACCAGGTCCGAAGTCGGGAGTTTAGAGCCAGCCGGACTCGCTGTAGCCATAGAGCTTAACACCGGAGAACCGGACGGGATCGTTTCACCGGCAGGCCTGGAGTCACGCCATGCTCCCTTTATCAACAAGAATCCGGACTCACCCCGGAACACTAGCTCCAAACTCTCGAGGTCCGTGTCATGCGAGCTCGGCCAGGGAACTTCTGTCTCGCCCAACTCCACGGACTCTCGCTTCCCCGTCCAAACCTCTCTCTTAAACGAGGCCCTGGACTTAATGCGATCTCTCGCCATTGCAGAAGAATCACTGCCGAACTACGCCCAGCTCACACTAGGGGCTAAGAACAGGGAATTTTATGTCCCACCGACCACCCACTTCATAGCCACTATCGAGGATTTAACCAACACGCTCGACTATGATTCCGAAGACATCGACGGTATGGGCAACAATACCGGAGACGAGAAGAGCCAGAACCTGTCGTTCACCGAACGCTGGACCGCCACTTCCTCATATGACATGTACATGGTGGACTCACCCAAAGAGGATGATGGTGATGGTGGGAAGAATCTAGAGGACAAGCCTGTTGAAGCACCTCCGAAACATCGACGTCAGCGGTGTCGATCAAAATCGCCTCGCGAGAAAGATAGCATTACCGTTACCGAAGACACTAATAATCCGGAGAATGCTGAAGACCAAAAATCCTCTATCAAGCCAACATCCGAACAGGATGATTGGGAGGACGGGAAAGTCAACCCTGACGATCCTGTCGGGCACGAGGGCTCAGAGGATAGTAACTACCTACCGATCTTCGAAGAGGACGAGAGCCTCAGCGACGAAGATGTCATCGTGCTAGAGGAACCCCTCGAACAAGAGCGCTTCAAGCGTCGGCTAATAGCCACTGCAAGAAGCCTGAAAAAGAAGCAGCAGCAGCTTCAAGCTGATCAGGATTTACACAATGACAGATGGACTAATGTCCTGGCAGCCGAGGAATACAACCTCGAGCGCCCAACTAACAGTTACCCAAAGCGCAAGTTGCTATCCCAATTCGATGATGAGCTCCTGGAACCTATACCGACAACGCGTAACACTGCTGACTGTCCTGACCGTCCACCTCGTGGCAAGGACAGAGCGGCAACTCAAGCCGAACACCAGCCCGCACCACCTTGCCCTAGAGGCAAAGAGAAAGCGGCTGCGGGACACACGTACGACCTATGACAGGACCGGGACAACAGAGCCAGTCATACCAGATCAATTATGGATCAAGGGGGCGTGCCCCAGAACAAGAAGACGTCCATCAGGCCTCGCGCGACACGCACAACCTCACCCGGGCCGAAAACCGCATACGGACTTCATCTGAACTACGTCGTGACGTTTCCCGATACAGACGCGCCGCGCACCCCCTATGCTTCACCGATGAGGTAATGGAGCACCAGTTCCCAGAATGGATTGAAGACTTTCTTCTCCACATTCACATGGCTTGCGGTGATGATTTACACGCCATCAAATACCTCCCCCTAAAACTCAAGGGACCAGCGCGGCTGGATGAACAGCCTCCCAGAAAACTCTATTGGTAGCTGGGAAGACTTGGAGGACGCCTTCCGAGACAACTTCCAAGGTACCTATGTTTGGCCCCCAGACGTTGATGACCTTAGTCACATAATCCAGCAACTCGGAAGCTCTGGACCAGGTTCTTAATTAAAAAGAACCAGATTGTGGATTGTCCGGATGCCGAAGCCCTCGTGGCCTTCAAACACATCATCCGAGATGAGTGGCTCGCCCGACACCTCGGCCAAGAAAAACTGAAGTCCATGGCAGCCCTTACCGCACTTATGACCCGCTTTTGCGTAGGAGAAGATAACTGGCTAGCTCGTAGGAGCAATAGCACCAGCGACCCAGACACATCCGAAGCCAGGGATGGCAACGGCAAGCCACGACACAACAAGCACAAGCGTTGAAACAATAACGAAGACACGGCGGTCAACACCGGATTCAATGGCTCCAAGTCCGAACAACGGAAGAAGCCATTCAAAGTAAATAAAGATGGTCCATCCAGTTTGGACAAAATACTTGATCGGCCTTGTCAGATTTACGGCACCTCCGATAAACCTACCAATCATACCAACAGAAACTGTTGGGTCGTTAAACAGGCCGGCAAGCTCAACGCTGAACACAAGAGGAAAGAGCCGCCAAGTGAGGATGACAATGAGGAGCCTCGCCCACCGAACACGGGAGGACAAAAGAAATCCCCCCCCCCCCGAGGTCAAAACGGTGAATATGATCTACATCACTCACATCCCCAAGCAGGAGCACAAGCGCGCATTAAGGGACGTCTGCGCTGTAGAGCCGGTCGCCCCAAAATTCAACCCATGGTCGGCTTGTCCGATCACCTTCGATCGAAAGGACCACTCAACCAGTATCTGTCACAGAGGTTCGGCAGCTTTGGTCCTCGACCCAATCAAGATTCCACCTCACACGAGTCCTTATGGATGGCGGCAGTAGTCTTAACCTGCTTTGCCAGGACACTGTCCGCAAAATGGGTATTGATTCGTCAAGAATCAAGCCCACTAAAACTACCTTTAAAGGAGTAATACCGGGTGTAGATGCCCGTTGCTCAGGCTCAATAACATTGGAAGTCGTCTTCGGCTCGCCAGACAACTTCCGCAGTGAAGACTTGATCTTCGATACTATCCCCCTCCATAGTGGTTATCACGCACTGCTCGGACGAATTGCTTTCGTTCGATTCAACACGGTCCCACACTACGCTTATTTAAAGCTCAAGATGCCCGGTCCACGTGGTGTCATATCAGTCAATGGAAACATGGAACGCTCCCTTCGTACGGAGGAGCACATCACAGCCCTCACGGCCGAAGTACAGAGTGGCCCTATCAAGCCGCACACCTCATCGGCCATCAAACCGCCAGACATTGTTAAACGAGTCCGATCAGTTCCACATGATGATAGCTTGGTTATTCCAGAGCTCTACTAGCAATTTCACCTCCATCGATTGCCTCACACACCCGGGGAGTTCGTACCGCGCATGCATAACTATGCACTCAAAATACCTTGGGCATTAACGGAGGCACAATACGGACATATCTAGTATGGTTTGACCCTATATGACCCTCCACCTTTTTCTTCAATTATTTTTTCTCTTCTACCACAGGTGCATTCAAACCTATATATCCTACGGACTTACAAGGACTCTTTTTTGAGCCTAGTCTCGTACGGATAGCCGAAGACCATTCCTCTTAAGGAACCTCTCTCTCCAAGGCAAAAGCGTCGCAGACGTGCGACAGGATGTCCAAAGGATTCTTTAGACCAAACCTGATTCAAAGGACCTGTATCGAGCTCTTCTCCTTATTCTTAGACCCCCGACATGTAAAATGGCTTTGGTACTTATGGTGCCCTCTGTAAGATCACGTTTTGACATATCAATCAGATTATTGTGAGGACAATTTTTTTAGTATCGACCTTATTCATAAAACGGTATTCCGTTTCCCCAATTGTTTCATTCACACAACTTGACACCCATTGCTAGGGGCTCTATGTGGCCACATATGTCTCGTCAAACAAAAAGCTCAAATAGCTTTATAGCACACTTCAGCGTCCCAAACTTGGCATTATATGCATCGGCTCTGAATCATGTCTTTGGTTAATAGTTGGGTTGCCCGGCTCTTGTGTTTACTACCTTATGTTCCGTTTGTTCAGCTAGGGTAGTAAAGGGAGAACTACTCGATTGTGTTTCTGGTTTGTCCGTTCAAGCACCTCAGTAGAGAAAGCCGAAAACTAACTGTCATGATGTGGCGAGAGCTGCGACTTACTAAATCTTTAGTTATTTTTTTTGTATTCTTTGAAGGACTGTTTTTTCAGTCAACATATCCGCACCCGGATAGCCGTGTACATACTAGGGGCTATCTTATAGCCCCATCGTCAAACTCCTATGGCTAAGTGAGAGTGGTAAAGCCATATAGTCTGATTGCCTAGTTCGCCGCACTAACACCTCCTTTATGGACCAAGACGTTGGGTCAAGTGTGCTCATGTGCCATTCCGAACACCCCCGTAGTATTTACGTGGGGGCCGAAGCCGACGGCTGGAAAACTCTCAGGAATACAAAAAACGGCCGCACAGGAGGAGAGAACTTTCAGACAACGGCACAAATATATCGCAAAGCCTTAATATATATAATAAACACATCTGGGTCATTCGGATACATTCATTCGAATATATTGTCCTTTCAGCATTGACCCTCTATCAAGCAAGCGCCCTCTAGGACGTCTTCTAAGTAGCGCTCCGGCATGCGGTGGTCCTTGCCTCCGGGAGGACCCTCAACTGTGATAATGGCAGACTTCATCTTTGCTCAGTGCATCTTGACACGGGCGAAGGCCATGCGTGCACCTTCTATGCACACTGACCGCTTGAGTGCCTCAATGCGGGGCAAGGCATTGACGAGTCGCCGCACTAGGCCAAAATAGCTGCTTGGAATGGGTTCGGCTGGCCACAATCGGACTATGACGTCCTTCATGGCCGCTCCGGACATCTTATGCAGCTCGGTCCACTGCGCCATTTGGTCGTTCAGTAGCGCCGAGTTGTCGGTGTTCTGGGAACGGGGGTACCCAGACTTGCCTGCCTGCGTCCTGCGGCGTGGCTCAAGTAGGGGGCCCACTATGGCCCATCTTCATCGACACAAGCTCAAGACCCTCGCAAAGGGCCAAGCCTCGCGGGGCGGACGACAGGAAGCTTCCTCAGGCACAACCTCGCCAGGCTAGCTCGCGAGGAGGCGGAGAGATCATGGCAGGGTACCTCACGAGGTGCCCGTGACGCAAGCCATGACGATCGAGACCAGGCGGGCGCCGGCCTGGGCAGTGTCCTTGTTTCCCCTTGGGTGCAAAGGGGGCAAGCGCAGGCCAAGTCATCAGGCAAAGGATACCATTTCGGTGCAACAAGACCAAGACCAGCAGAACGACAGGATGGAGGTCATCGTGGAGCCCAGGAAGGCGTCATCGTCAGAGCCTTTTGCAGGCGAGGACCAACTTTAGTCAGGATAAGTGTACTAGATGTTCCCCCTCAAAATGGCCAATTGTTGGCGCCCTCCCCGCTCAATATTTGGGAAGAGGACCAGGGCCTTGCTCTATAAATAGAACTAGCCACTCTCAAGGCAGAGGACGGACCATTCGAACCTTAGCCAGATCCACCCACTCAAGAACTCCTCCCCTCGCGAGGCTGTTCTTCCTTTGTACTGTTCATCATCAGCCCCTGAGGCAATCCACCACACCACAAACTAGAGTAGGGTATTACACCACAATGGTGGCCCGAACTAGTATAGACCTTGCGTCCCTTGTGTTGTCCTTCATGTAGTTTAGATCTCTTGCGAGGCGACGAGACGTGAGTAGGTAGGGGGAGTGATCTCCTTGCGCACCCCAGAGTTCAAACCTCAAGGGTCTGCCGGAACCCGCAATCTGACATTTGGCGCACCAGGTAGGGGTGCGCCAGAATCTCGCCTTCCGCCGCATTGCGTCTCGCCGTCCGTCACATCCATGTCTGACGCTCGTCGAGCCCGCGCCGAGCGTCGGGCAGCCCTCGCCACCCGCGTCGCCCAGACGGCGCCCGTCGGCGGATGCCCCCGTCGTTCCCCGTCGCCCGCCGCCAACCCCGCCACCGGCCCGGCGGGGAACAAGCAGCAGACCTTGTCCCTGCACCCTTCGGTGCGGCGAGAGGGCCGCACCGCCACCCCGTCGCTGACTCCGGCCGTTTTGTCCTCCCAAGCCCGTCGTGCCCCCACGGACGCGCATGCCGCGCTTCTCCTGGCGCGAGAGCTCCTACACTACCGTCCCGTCGATGACCTCTACGAGGACTGGCTCGCTCGCATCACCGAGCTCGTCAGCGCTGCAGGGGGCTCTCCCATGCCCTCTCTCTCGCTGCCTCGCCCTCCACCCTTCGTAGGAGGCGTGGATCAGGAGGTGCCTCCGCCACCTCCTCCCCAAGAAGGCGCCCTAGCCCCATGGCGCGTGGCTCCGGCACGAGACCCACCGCGTCTGGTGCCCGTGCGACAAGAAAGGAGCTGCCAGGAGATCCCTCGCCCCCAAGAAGCTTCCCGTGTGCTCCCTGCACCGGCACATCATGACCGCGCTCCTGCTCCAGCGCGCCAAGACGTCGCGCTGCCCCTGGTGGCAGCGCGTGCAGACCTCCAAGATCAAGCCTTTCGTCACCAAAGGCCCCCTGTGGCCACTGTGGGATGCCGCACCTTCACCGCCGAGCTGCGCAGCATAGCTTGGCCGGGCAAGTTCAAGCCCAACATGCCCCCACGCTACGACGACACGGCTGACCCTACGGAGTTCCTCCAGCTCTATGAGCTGGGCATCGAGGCCACCAATGGGGGCGGGAAGGTCATGGCGAACTGGTTCCCCATGGCGCTCAAGGACGGTGCCCGCACCTGGCTCATGAACCTGGCTCCTGGCACGATTTCCTCTTGGGACGAGATGCGCACCCGCTTCATCGCCAACTTCCAAGGCACTCGCGATCGGCCCCCGGCCATGAGCGACCTTCGCCGCATCAAGCAACAACCAGGAGAGACCTTGCAGAAGTACATTCAGCGTTTCAACAATGCTCGCCTCAAGATCCCCAGGGTGACTGAGGAAGCCATCATCTCAGCCTTCTCTGACGGCGTGCATGACATCAAGATGAAGGAAGAGCTAGCAATCCATGAAGACCTATGCACATCCCTGGAGCTGTTCAACCTGGCGACCAGATGCGCCAGGGCTGAGGAACGGCGACTCTCCCTCCTCGAGCTTCCGGCTGCCGATCCAGAAGAGCAGAAGCCCAAGGCCAAAGACGTGAAGCGCAAGGGGGCTGTTGTGCTTGCAGCAGAGCCAGACACCAAGTGAGGCAGGGATCAGCCTGAGTCATCCAAGGGCAACCGGTACTGCGTGTACCACGACCTCCACACCCACAACACCAACAAATGCCAAGAGCTCAGGGCCGTGTGAGATGGGCGTATCGGCTGACGCCCTGAGCGCAATGACCGGGGCTATGGCCGAGGAGGAGGAAGAGGTGGAGGACGATGGGAAGACCGTGGCCCTCGCCAAGGGTGGCGCGACTCACCTCGCGAGGACCCGTGGCAGGACCAGCCTCGCGAGGGAGGTTGGAGGGATCAACCTCGCGAGGATCGCCCTCAAGGCAACGCGGGCCTCCCTCCTCTGCCACCTCCGCCAAGGAGAAATGAAGACCATCACCAGGACGAAGGAGCTGGGGGCTTCCAGGAGCCGCGTGCAATGGCTTGCATCCTGGGCGGCGCTCAAGCCCCAGCCTCTCAACGCATCTTCAAACAGTTTGCTCGCGAGGTGAATGCAGTCCTCCCCAAGCTTGAGGCCACACGCCCTCTCAGGTGGTCAGCGTGTGCTATCACGTTCAGCTCAGCGGATCAGCTCAAGTGCGCAGCCACGTCCGGGGTCCTCCCGATGCTTTGCTCCCCAATCATCAGTAATGTGCAAGTCACCAAGACCCTCATCGATGGTGGAGCAGGACTCAACGTCCTGTCCGTCGAGACGTTCAACAATCTCCAAGTGCCATACGATCAGCTTCAGCCAACCAAGCCTTTCTCAGGAGTCACTAATGGTTCCACCATTCCAATAGGGCAAGTCCGCCTCCCTGTCACCTTTGGGCAGTGCAACAACTACCGCACCGAGCTCATTGACTTCGACGTCGCCCACATTCGGCCGCCATACAATGCCATCCTCGGGTACCCAGCCCTGGCCAAGTTCATGGCAGTGACTCACCACGGCTACAATGTCCTCAAGATGCCAGGAAGCGGTGGAGTCATCACGGTGCCATGTGAGGAAAGGGATGCGGTGTGTTCTCTCGAGTGTGCTTTTCAAGCCGCAGTAGTCGAAGACCCAGATCACAGGAGCGGAAGACTTCCCGAGGCAGTCCCTAAGAAGAAGAAGGCATCACTCGGCCAGAACCCTCGGGAGGCAGGCCCCTCTGGTGGCGTCGTGTCAGGATCCGCGCCAATCCAAGGGGCGCCTCCTTCTGTCGCATAGGAAGGCGCGCTCGGCACCCTCCTCAGGCAAGGCTCGGGGGCTCTCTCCTGGAGGGCCACCGACTTTGCCAAGGTCACGAGGGAGGCGCTCGGGCACCATTTGGAGGCGTGTTTCAAAGCACGTTTCCCTCAGGAAGGAACAAGGCAAGGAGGGCCAAGCCCTCGGGAGTTCATCGCGAGAAGCATTCAGGAGCTGCATGAGTCAAGAGTCATGAGTGGCAACCGCCGCTTACCTGTCGTAGCTCCCCATCCAGGAGAGGACGGCGGGCTGTGCGTCTGCATCGATGTACCAGGGCTCAACCGAGCCGCATCTCAAGAGTGCCTCTGGCCTTCGCGCGTGGGGCGTTGTGAGGGTCCACCTCACAGCTATGTTTGCATGCCCTTCGGCCTGCCGAACGCAACTGCCTCTCACCAGCGCCTGCTGAGGAGCATTCTAGAGGCTCAGGAGGTCAGGCATTCCATAGTCCTGGCAGAGATGGAGATGGCCCTTGAAGAGCCACCTGCGCCCCCGGAGCCTCCCGAGGCTCCTGGGCCTGGGGGCTCGTGAGGGTCGGCTTCTGCAGCGCGCCATCGGCTACTTCAGCATTTCTTCGTCTCCGACATCATCAGGTGACACCCTTCGAGTTTCATTTTCAGTGTGGAGTGCCCCCAGGGCTGCATCATTCCCAGGCCGCGTGGGTCCGTCCTTGCGGCATGCATCCCTTTTGTTCATGTCTTTAAGTTACTTTGTTGGGGGCGCCCCTCGGGCTGCATTATCCCCAAGCCACTCAGGCCTGACCCAGCGGCATTTGCCTTTTTTTATGCATCTACCTAAATGGGATTGCTCCTTCGTGCTTAACGTGTACGACCTAATCGCCTGCTCAATTGACACCTACCTCTGGAGCCGCTCGCCCTGGCACGGCGCTTGCGCACGGGTCCATCCCTACAATGCTGATAAATCTGAGTGGTCGAGCTCTGGTCGTGGCAGCCCCGCAAGGCGCCACCTCACCAGGCCCTCAGTGCCCCAATCACTCCTTCGGAGCGACCATTGGTTGGCCGGCAACCGCGACAACATGCCTTGCTTTCTCTCGTGATTGGTACACAGGACCCGCTCCAGGAGTAACGCCAGGCACGACGTGAGCCTCCTCTCCTTCTCTCTGGCACAATCCACTTTCACGTTAAAAGGGGGTACCTGAGCATCGCGACTCACGGGCTCTTACTAGCTCTCCAGCCCTCACCCCCTGGCCTTAACCCACGACATCGCGACCTGTCATACCAGCGGCAGCTGAGCTCGCTCGAGGGCCGGGACCTGAGGACGTAGAGCATGAAGGATGGTGTGTGGGAGAGGGAAGAGGCTCGCGAAGACCTAACCCAGCAACACCTCAGCTGCCGCCACGAAGGCCCGGCACTTCACCGAAAGCTACTCCAAATCAATACGATAAGTTACTCTAGAACTAACTCGGCTCGGTGTTAAACCCTCACCTACTACAACTCTGTCACGGCAATGTTGCCTACCTCTCTTGCCCAGTGGAGGCTGCTTGAGAGCTAAAGGGGACCCCCTGAGCATCGCGACTTAGAGGCTCTTACTGGACCTCGGGCCGCTCACCTTCTGGCCTTGACCACGGCATCGCGACCTGGCATACCAATGACGGGTGAAGCCTGCCTGGGGACCGGGACTTGTTAGCGTAGAGCACCAAGCCCTCATGAGGAGAGAGAGGGGGAGTCGACCTGGGACAGGACTAGCATCTCGCATCAGTTCATAATGAGGATATATATTCACAAAAGACATGGCCAGCGCCTTACAATACCCCATGGGGTGGTACTTCGATTCCTCGCAGGGAACAGGAGGTGTTAATCCTAAGGTACGTTAACTACGCGCGCCTCCGCAGAAGACGCCATCATCAACAGTGGGCCGGCAGGCGCCGACGCCAACCCCATCTAGATCAATGGCGTCGACGGCCTGATACAGCTGCCACGCTCCGAGCGCGGCACGAGCTCGGGGGCTCGTAGCTGTCGTCACTCGTCTCCGGAGTCGTGTAGAGCTCGGTGGAGTCACTAGACCCTCCGGCATCTCCGCTGCTGCCTAAGGAGCCGCTGGGGGAGCGGTTGGCGGGCCAGGTCCTCGCCCCGACGATGCCCCTTCCGCTTTTCTCAGGGCAGCATTCTAGTCGGCATCCTTCCGTGTCGAAGACCTTGAAGAACATTAAGGAGGCGCCATCGTGTTCAAGATGAATCACGAGGGGCCCCTCCGATCGGCAGACCCGGGCAATCTCGCCCCAGCCCCAGGTCATGTAGACCTTTATGGGAGCGACGACCTCGACCTCCGCTTCGGTTGCAGAGGTACTGCAGTCAGCATGCTGCAGCCAGAGCTTAAGAGGCCCCCTCGGCGGGATCTTGAAGGCTAAGGAGGGAGGAAAGCAAATCCAAGAACGAGGAGGCATGGCAGAGTGAAGCACAAGCTCGCGAGAGGATCCCTCGGCGTGGACTCCAGGAGGAATGACGCACACCGCCGTAATCTGTTGCCGACGACGACGGCTCCTATGACGCTGCTCGGCGCCTTCTTCTCCAGAGCCCTCGATCCGGGCACACAAGGGCAACGAGAACCCAGGCGGTGGTTGCTCGAACCAGGGCCTTAACACCTCCTGCCCAGCAACCCCGTCTCCACGGCAGATGGCTGGCCGTTTCTTCGGCGGGAGCGGGTCAGGACCCTCTCGGGGGGCCTGTCCCTTCTCGTCTACAGAAAATCGGCGAATTGGTGCCATCGGCGTAAGGTGGAGCAAGGGCAAGGAAGAATAAGAAAGAGAGTAGCGGGAAGGATGAATCGGAAGGGCTCACGCCATTCCGTACTTATAGCCGGGGGAAGCCAACCGCTGGCCTCCACGATCACAGGTAATCATGACCCGTTTTTGCATACAGGGACTTGTCAAGTCACACGGTTGCCGAGGCGTCGTGGGGAAGCGGAGACGCCCATGTCCAGCCAACCGCCACACGGCGCCCAAGGCCGCAGGCTGTTGGGGCCCGCGGCGCTTCGCATTTGCCCATTCGCTTCTCCGCTAAGCTAAGTCCGGGCGCGCCTTGGGCCCGGGGGCTACTGTCAGCGTTCTGGGAACGGGGGTACCCAGACTTGCCTACCGGCGGCCTGTGGCATGGCTCAAGTAGGGGGCCCACTACGGCCCATCTTCATCGACACAAGCTCAAGACCCTCGCGAAGGGCCAAGCCTCGCGGGGTGGACGACAGGAAGCTTCCTCAGGCACAGCCTCGCCAGGCTGGCTTGCGAGGAGGCGGAGAGATCAAGGCAGGGTACCTCACGAGGTGCCCGTGACGCAAGCCATGAAGATCAAGACCAGGCGGGCGCCAGGCAGGCGTCGGCCTGGGCAGTGTCCTTGTTTCCCCTTTGGTGCAAAGGGGGCAAGCGCAGGCCAAGACATCCGGCAAAGGATACCATTTCGGTGCAACAAGACCAAGACCAGCAGAACGGTAGGATGGAGGTCATCGTGGAGCCCAGGAAGGCGTCATCGTCAGAGCCTTTGGTAGGCGAGGACCAACTTTAGTCAGGTTAAGTGTACTCGATGTTCCCCTTCAAAATGGCGAATTGTTGGTGCCCTTCCCGCTCAATATTTGGGAAGAGGACCAGGGCCTTTCTCTATAAATAGGACTAGCCACTCTCAAGGCAGAGGACGGACCATTCGAACCTTAGCCAGATCCACCCACTCAAGAACTCCTCCCCTCGTGAGGCTGTTCTTCCTTTGTACTGTTCATCATCAGCCCTTGAGGCAATCCACCACACCACGAACTAGAGTAGGGTATTACACCACAATGGTGGCCCGAACTAGTATAAACCTTGCGTCCCTTGTGTTGTTCTTCGTGTAGTTTAGATCTCTTGCGAGGCGACGAGACGTGAGTAGGTAGGGGGAGTGATCTCCATGCGCACCCCAGAGTTCGAACCTCAAGGGTCTGCCAGAACCCGCAATCCGACACGAGTGCTCCTGTGTTGCAAACTGCGACCAAAACAGCTCCTCCGTCGCATGCCCCTCCGTCGCATGCCCCTCCTGTGCTCGGAAGAATTGTGAGGCGTCGGGGGCACTCTTCGGGAGATCCGGAAACGCATCTGGAGAACTCCATAGTTGATTAAGTAAGGCATACCTCTGATCACCAAACTTAGACTGTAAAAGAAAGGGCTTACCAGCCGCTCGGGATTTGGACCTCGCCTCTTGGGCCTCCTTTAGGGCCTTGGTGAGTTCGGCCGCCTTAGCTTTATTCTCCTCCTCGAGGAGATCGTACCTACGAGTGGCATCCTTGATCCCTTGCTCCACTTTGGATACCCGCTCCTCGAACTGGCGTTGGGTAGCCTGTTCGGCCTTTAAATCTGCAGCCGCTTTATCAACGGTCGCATTACTCACCCTTGCCTGTTCCTTCGCCCGGGCCAGGTCACCCCTGAGGGTCTCCACCTCAGCAGCACTATCTGCAATCATGCATATAGCAGCGCGTAAGCTTCAAGTTAGCGTTTGCGAATTAATAAAATAATGTATGGCATACTTGAAACATACCTTGCGCCTCGTCGAGCCGCTTGTTAATAAGGATATTGTCCTTGTTCGCCAGCTGCTGTTTCCGCTCTAGGTCAAAAACTTCGGCGGCCTGAGTGGTCGCCGCTAACAATGAAGCCTATTTTTTACCAAAAAGATAAGTATGTTATTTCCTATGAATATTTATAGATCCTCTGTTCACCCTTCTTCATGGGCCAAACAAAGTCACAGGGGCTACTATCTGTATACATGCATATTATTCATATGGAAAGCGTCTAAAGACATTACATCGCATACCTCGAAGCCTGTTAGTAGGCTCGTGAAGGCTTCATTCAGCCCGCTTTTATCGGAGTGAATCTTCTCAACCACCGTACCCATCAAGGTACGATGCTCCTCCAAAACGAACGCACTTTGCAGAGCGTCCATCAGCATGTTCGGCACCTCCGCGTTAGTAGAGGTCGCCGCTGGAATAGTCGCTTTCCCATCCCTTGGAGGGGGCTACTGATTCAACTCCGGAGCCGTTTGTATCTCTGAAACAATATCCGGTCGAGGGTCGGATGATCCAAGACCCCTGTCGCCGGTCTCCATGAGGGTTGCACCCCTCATGTTCTTGGCAGCCGAGGTGCTATCCTCTAGCGCCGTCTTGGTCCTCTCCTGCACTTCTCCGAAGCCCAGAGAGATCCTTTGGGATGACACCTCGGTGTCGTCTGCCCTAGGACGCGGGGAAGCTTGTGGAGGCGTCTCGCTCTCCATCATCTCTGGTGGAAGATCCCCCGATGACGATGATTCTTGAGGGATATCACGGGCCAGACTAAAACACATGATTTGATATTATTCTTACAATTTATAAAAGATTGGATGTATGTAAGGCATCCTAAGGCACTTACGATTTTGCAAGGGCTTGGCTCGGGGGGCGATGCTTGGGGACAGCTTTGGTGTCCGAATCCGAGTCATCCAAGAGGGATATCTTTCCCCACTTGGACGCCCCCTCCTCCGTATCTATGGAGGCCACCCTATTTTTCCTTTGAGAGGAGGGTTCTCTTCTTCCTCCTCCTCCTCCTCGTCCTTGTCTTCGTCTCCCTCGTGAGAGGAAGGAGCCTCGGTTCCTCTGGACATAACGCCCGAAGTATCTTTGTGATAGAGGCCACCTTCAGCCTCCTTGCTCTTATTCTTCTTGTCCTTCTTCGCCGACGCCTGGTAGGGCGCCGGGACCAGCATCTTCATCAACAGAGGCTCAGCTGGGTTTTCAGGGAGCGGGGTCGGACACTTGATCCGCTCCGCCTTCTTTATCCAGCCCTATTTAGGAGATGGAATTTTCAGTACCCCTCCCTAAGATTGACGAGCTAAGTAATGTTCGGTAATATGATACTTACTGGGGATGCCGGATTGTTGCAGTCGAGGCCGGTGTCCTCAGACGTCCTTGGCCACGTCTTCTGCTTCTTTAAGAGCAGCTTCTAGATAACTTTGTGCGTCGTGCCAAATAATCGCTATAGGGTCCGTGGCCCATCCAGATTAAACTCCCACATTTTGAGAGTCCGTTATTGGCAGGGAAGAGCTCGACGGATAAGCATCACCGGAATCACATTAGCAAGGGTGATGTCCTTTGCTATCATGCTCTTGATACACTTTTGCAGCATCGATACTTCGTCAGGGGATCCCCAATCTAGAACCTTGTTGGTCCAGGACGCGAGCCGCAGCGGAGGACCGAATCTGAAGGCAGGAGCGGCCACCCACTTGGTGCCACGGGGTTCAGTGATGTAGAACCACTCCTGCTGCCATACCTTGACAGTATCCATGAATTTCCCTTTGGGCCAGGTAACATGGTTGAGCTTGCTCACCGTGGTGCCGCCGCACTCGGCGTGTTGGCTGTCAACCACCTTCGGCTTCTCATTAAAAACCTTGAGCCACAAGCCAGAGTGTGGGGGACATGGAGAAATGCCTCACACACGACGATCAACACCGAGATGTGGAGGAAGGAGTTCGGGGCCAGATTGTGGAAATCCAGCCCGTAGTAAAACAAGAGACCTCGGACGAAGGGATGGAGGGTGAACCCAAGTCCTCGGAGGAAGTGGGGTATAAATACCACCCTCTCGCTGGGCTCTGGGGTGGGGATGACCTGCCCCAGGGGTAGGAAGCATGTGTGTAATCTCCGCCGTCAGGTACCTCGCCTCGTGTAGATCCTTGATGTCCTTCTCGATTACGGAGGAGGCCATCCACTTGCCCTGGAAACCGGATCCAGCCATAGCCGGAGAAGTTGGGGCGAAGGGAAAGATTAGAACTTGGGCGCTAGAGCTCGGGGACGAAAGGGCGGAGGAAGAAGAAGGCGTGAGGTGAATAGATGGGTCATTGTCCTCTTATAAAGGCAGTGAATATCAAGCACCCCCTCATAAGCCTTAAACCTCGCCTATTCCCAAGGAGACGTGCGAATGGCACGGTTGGATTACCCAAACCAGTATTGATGAGAATCCCATGATAAGGGGACATGATCTCTGCTTGACAAGACGTGTCAATGGTCGTGCCTCGAAATGTGAAGCGGGGGCTGTAAAACGGTTCAGAAGAATAACAAGGCCAGAACATAATGTCTCGCCGAAAAAGTTGCCTGTGGACGTGACTTATTTTGTTTTAAGTATTGTTGCCTTTACAGTTTAGGGTTGTAAGTGTTAAGCAGGGCCGGATACATCTCTTATGTGCGGAAGACTGCTTTGGAGTATTCGGAGAGGGAACCCGCCTTGCAATGCCGAGGACAATCTGCGTGCCGGTTACATCGTCATTGAAGCCCGATTCAGGGGCAACTAAGGGAGTCCTAGACTACGGGGTCTGACGGAGTCCCGGATTAGGGGGTGTCCGGATAGCCGGACTATGACCTTTGGCCGGACTCCCGGATTTTGAAGATACAAGATTGAAGACTTCGTCCCGTGTCCGGATAGGACTTTCCTTGGCGTGGAAGGCAAGCTTGGCGATACGATATGTAGATCTCCTCCAATTGTAACCGACTCTGTGTAACCCTAGCCCTCTCCGGTGTCTATATAAACTGGAGAGTTTTAGTCCGTAGGACGAACAACAATCATACCATAGACTAGCTTCTAGGGTTTAGCCTCTCTGATCTCGTGGTAGATCAACTCTTGTACTACCCATATCATCAATATTAATCAAGCAGGAGTAGGGTTTTACCTCCATCGAGAGGGCCCGAACCTGGGTAAAAACATCGTGTCCCTTGTCTCTTGTTACCATCCGCCTAGATGCACAGTTCGGGACCCCCTACCCGAGATCCGCCGGTTTTGACACCGACATTGGTGCTCTCGTTGAGAGTTCCTCTGTGTCATCACCGTCAGGAAGGATGCCGCACCCCGTCTTTAAAGACGGCGCTGTTGCTAAAGGAGCTTTGGCTGTCGGCCAAACTCTCCAGCTAGGCAGGTTTTTGATGACCGCCTGTTCAGCCGCCGCGCCGACGATGACCTCTCTGGTCATCGAAAGCAATCTCCACATCAGCTCGGAATTTGCCGAGCAGTTAGATCCGATGGAGCTCTCTTCCCTAAACGAGCTCTTGGATCGCATCGCCTCCCTGGGAGTCGCTACAGATTACGGCCAGATTGGGCTTAAACCCGATCAGAGAGAGATTGACTCTCCCCAGGTCACCCACCACGTAGAAGTGGTGGAGGAACAATGCGGCAAATCTTCGCCCATCCTAAGGACCAGATGTGTCCGGATTCCCGATGCCTCCAAGCCGAACATCCACGGAGGGGAGGACGTCGCCCAAGCCCTGAACCTAAAGTCAGGCAGCAGGCCTGATTCATTGAATAACGTCCAAGAAAAAAGCTTCCGAGTTCAGAAACTTTTTGGCCCCAGAGGCTTATGACGGGCGAAGTTCTAGATTTAATACCACCCGCCCACCCAAATATAAGGGATCTATCCCTAATTCGGCAAGAGCCCAGGGAATCAGTGCATCACTACTGGGCCAGATTCCTATTGGTTATGAACAGGATACAGGACTTCCACGAGGGGGGTGCAATCTCATTCTTCTGCAACAACTGCACGGACATCGGAATCCTTAACGCCATAAGTCGCCGCGAAATTACACGCTTCACCGACTTGACATACATAGTACGAAAGTATTGTGCGACAGAAAGCGTCCGGAAAACCGAAACAAAATTCTGGGACAAACCGACCCTGAATACAATACCAGTCCGAAACAAAAGGGTGCATTATCGCCAGGCACCCACGCCGAATAGCAAAAAACAAAAACCCTCTACCGGCTATGGAACCGTACTGGAGGGATGGCTCAATGGACCCTTTAAAATTCATAATACAGAGGGCGTCACACCAACTCATAGCCTTAGAGCATGTTGGATACTCTGGCAGGTGGCCAGAAGTGGCGAGGAGCTTCTAACTCCAGAATCTGCAGAGCACCACCCCACAAACGCTAGTACGGTGTCGACAGTCTTCAAGACTTTCGCATCAAACAATGCGAGGAAGCGAACGCTCCGCAGCCTTAACAAAGTCTACCAAGTAGCAACAATTAACCCATGGAGTGACACGTCTATCACATTTAATGCCAGTGACGAACCTAAATTCCGGAGAGCCCGAGCGCCAGCCGCACTGGTCCTTAGTCCGATAGTGGACGACTTTAGGCTTACAAAGGTACTCATGGACGGTGGCAGCGGACTAAACCTCATCTATGAGGAAACCCTGCGCAAAATGGAAATAGACTGGAGCCGCATTGAGCGAAGCAACACAACCTTCAGAGGAATAATCCCCAGTCGTGAAGTGTGCTGTTCAGGAAAAATCACACTGGATGTGGTGTTCGGCACGCCGGATAATTATAGATCCGAAGAGGTCACATTTCAAGTGGCCCCGTTCAGCAGCGGATACCACGCTCTGTTAGGGCGAGAAGCATTCACAATTTTTCAAGCTATACCCCATTACGGGTACATGAAGCTCAAAATGCCCGGACCCAACGGAATAATCACTCTTGCCAGCGATCCGGACACAGCGCTCCGCGCCGAAAACAAGACAGCCGCACTAGCCCTCGAGGCATTATCCAAAGCCCTAGCGGTCGGGGAACTAACTGCGTTGCGCTCCACGGTGGACAGGGACGACGTCATACTCGACAAAAGATCCAAATCCACCTCCTTCAAGCCGGCAGACGAAATAGTCAAGTTCCAAGTCCATCCAACGGACACTACAAAAACCGCCTCCATCGGGGCACAACTAAGCCCTGACGTCGACGCCGCACTAAGAGAATTCCTACGCGAAAATTGGGACATTTTTGCCTGGCACCCTTCAAACATGCCAGGAATCCCACGCAGGCTGGCCGAGCACAGCTTGAACATCTTAAAAGGGTTCAAACCCGTAAAGCAGACTCTTCAGCGTTTCTCCGAACCTAAGAGACAAGCCATGGGAGAGGAGCTAGCCAAACTACTTGAAGCCGGATTCATCAGAGATATAAAACATCCGGACTGGCTAGCAAACCTGGTAATGGTACTAAAGAAGGACAAATCCTGGCGCCTATGCATCGATTTCAAAGACCTAAATAAGGCCTGCCCAAAGGATCCCTTCCCCCTCCCCCGCATTGATCAAATCATTGACGCCACTGCAGGACACGATTCATTGTGTTCCCTCGATGCATACTCTGGCTACCACCAAATCAAGATGGCAGAGTCAGACCAAGCCGCAACGGCATTCATCACCCCATACGGCCCATTCTGCTTCAACACAATGCCCTTCGGGCTCAAAAACGCCGGCACAACATATCAGCGCATGATTCAGACATGTCTGGCCAACCAGATTGGCAAAACCGTTGAAGCGTACGTGGATGACGTGGTCGTCAAAACCAAACACGTCGAAACTCTAATAGACGACTTGAGGCTCACGTTTGATAACCTCCGAACATATGACATTAGGCTTAACCCGAAAAAATGCGTTTTTGGCGTACCAGCCGGAAAGCTCCTGGGCTTCATTGTATCCGGTAGAGGAATTGAAGCAAACTCAGCCAAGATCCGAGCTCTGTCACAATTGGATATTCCAAAAGATCTCAAGCAAATACAAAAATTGACTAGATGTGTGGCGGCTCTAAGCCGCTTCATCTCCCGCTTGGGGGAAAAGGCATTACCCCTTTACCGCCTCCTCCGGTGAACCGAACACTTCAAGTGGACGGATGCCGCCACGGCCGAACTTGAAGAAATAAAAGCCATACTAGCAACAAACCCTGTCCTGGCCGCGCTGAACATCGGCAAACCTATGTTGTTATACATCGCGGCAACTCACCAAGTTGTAAGCACAGTCCTCGTCGTTGAACGAGAAACGGACGGACACAAATTCCCTGTCCAGAAACCAGTGTACTACGTGTCCATAGTCCTCACTCCATGCAAGTCCCGATACCTGCACTACCAAAAAATAGCATACGCAGTGTTCATGGCATCCCGGAAGCTACGACACTACTTTCAAGAGTGTTCGATAACAGTAGCCTCCGAAGTACCTCTTAACGATATCATAAACAACCACGATGCAATGGGCCGGATTGCCAAATGGGCCATTGAGCTCCTTCCTTTCGACATAACATATAAGCCACGGCGAGCCATCAAGTCGCAAGCCTTGGCCGACTTCGTCGCTGAATGGACTGAAGCCGAACTCCCTAAAGAGTACGACACATATTCCAACTGGACCATGCACTTTGACGGCTCTAAAATGCTGGCGGGTCTGGGGGCTGGTGTCGTCCTGACGTCCCCAACAGGAGATACAGTCCAATATGTACTCCAGATAATGTATACGGACTCCAACAATGCAACCGAATACGAGGCCCTTCTACATGGCCTCCGGATGGCAGTCTCCAGGGGCATTCAACGCCTAGAGGTGCGTGGGGATTCGAACCTCGTGATATCCCAAATAAATGGAGAATTTGACGCCAAAGATCCAAAAATGGCAGCCTATCGCAACGCCGTCCTAAATATGTCAACCCAATTCGAAGGACTGGAATTCCACCATATAGCCCAGGAAAATAATCAGGCAGCAGATGTCCTGGCACGCATCAGTGCAAAACGCGATGCGGTCCCCCCCCCCAACATTTTCCTTGAAAGGCTATTTAAGCCATCCGTACAGTGGGAAGGGGAATCCGGAATTAACAATCCGGACCAGGCCGCATCACCTGACCCGAACACCCTGACACAACGAAAGACTCCTTCAATGAAGTCACACCCTCAGCCCATGTAATAATGGCAGTAATTGCCCCGTGGACAGAACCATTCTTAGCCTACTTAACTAGGCAGGAACTCCCCGAGGACCAAAATGAGGCACGCTGCATAGTGCGGCGATCTAAAGCCTATAAAGTCCACGAAGGGGAGCTTTATAGGAAAAGAACCACCGGAGTCCTTCAAAGGTGTATCTCCGAAGAGGAAGGGCGGAACCTTCTGGTGGAAATTCACGTTGGACTCGGCGGGCACCACGCTGCAGCCCGAGCCCTTGTGAGCAAGGCCTTCCGTACCGGATTCTATTGGCCGACGGCCAAGGCAAATGCTCAGGACTTAGTCCAGTGATGCATTGGTTGCCAACTATTCGCTAATCAAAGCCACATGCCGCCTACCGCCCTACAAACCATACCCATCACCTGGCCTTTTGCGGTCTGGGGGCTTGACATGGTGGGACACCTTAAAGGAGGAACCCACAAGCAAAAATATCTACTGGTCATGGTGGATAAATTCACCAAATGGATAGAGGCCAAGCCCGTTAAGATGGCTGAATCCGGACCGGTGATAGACTTCATATCCGGGGTTGTACACCGTTACGGCGTCCCCCCCCCAGCATCATTACTGACAATGGCACAAACTTTACGGCCAATGAAGTTAAACTCTGGTGCAAAAACATGGGCATTAAGCTCGATTACGCTTCAGTCAATCACCCACAAACTAACGGTCAATTCGAGCGAGCCAACGGTCTAATCATGAGCAGCATCAAACCCAGATTAGTGTGATCCCTTAAGGAATCCAACACGCACTGGGTAGAGGAGCTTGACTCCATACTCTGGGGGCTGTGGACCACGCCGAATCGCACTACCGGATTCACACCATTCTTTATGGTATACGGCGCAGAGGCAGTCCTGCCCTACGACATAATCCATGACTCACCTTGCGTGCGCATGTACGAAGAAAGAGAAGCCGAGCTCGATCGGCAGGATAGCTTGGACACATTGGAAGAGGAGCATGACGTTGCAAAGGCCCGTTCCGCATTCTATCAACAGCAGGCTCGAAGATATCAAAGCAGAGAAGTACGGGCCAAAACTTACAATGTTGGCGAACTAGTTCTCCGCCTACCGGACAATAAAAAGGACAAACTCAAGCCCAAATGGGAGGGTCCCTTCATAATCGACCAAGTCCTGACTGGTGGAGCGTACCGTCTGCAAAATGCATCAGACAACCGACTCGAGCCGAACCCATCAAACGCAGCATGCCTACGAAGATTCTACGCCTAGCGCCGGACTCTGTGTTCGTCTCCTACCTCTGTCACCTTCCTTTTTTTTTAATTTAGCTGCCTGGTATTTTTCTCCTCCTTCCTCCCTTCTTTATTCCGAGCCTTTAGGGGCTTGCTTGCGTGATTTGTTCACGCATAATTGACGCGCTACCCGCGCTCATTATACCTGGGGGCTTCTTTATCAGAAGCTTATATACACGGGCTTAAGGCCCAAAACATGTGTGACACTTCCGCATGAACCTTTTATGCACCATTATATGCATCGATATGACTTAAGTTTTGGCCAAGCTGAGTTGCCTGGCTCCTGTGCTTACCCCTACATTCCCGTTTGTATGACTAGGTGGTAAAGGAAGCACCTCTGCGATTGTTACTGCCGGGTCAGCCGGATGTGTACCTCAGACTGAGTGAAGCCGAAAGCTAGCGCTCTTAAGGGAATATTCGGTCGCTGAAATAAAAGATGACTTTTCACTTATTTATTTATCTGCCCCCAGATGCTTTTTCTGCTTTTTTCGCAGTACGGACATGCACTTTAGGGCATGCCTCCCAGGGAAAGGAACCCTTAACGGAACTATTCTCCCTGGAAGATGTTTCTTACTAACCATGTAATATAACATAACTAGTTGGGCACTTGTCTGCTAAAGCACTTATGACCCGTACGCCTGGTCTCCATGCATGCCCTGGTTCTTACATAACCGAGAGGGTATTCGGACACACTCTGGACTATCGGGTCCAGAGGTTGAAGCGAAAAGGTCTGCACTAACAAACAATCTACAATCCGGCTAGAAGGCATTATACATGTCATTTTAAAATTACATAGTCAATTCGACTGGGTATATTCTTCTTCAATACCATCCAACAGGATGTCTAATTTACAGTCCTATTGGGAATACTTGGCGGCCAGCTCTACCTGGCCGTACACTAAACTGACAGGGATCTCTTTCCCGTCGGGCCCCACAGGGCCGACCTTGGCCATGTGGTTTGGGTCAGCCTTCGTGTACCGCGTCTTCACCATGGCCCAGGCCTCCCTGGTGCCTTGACGGCAGGCCGATATCTTCCATAATCGGAAGCGCTGCCGCACTCCCTTGAGCTTCTCAGCAAGCTCTCCAAGGCCTTCGGGCATGGAGAGGGATGGCCAAAAAGCCTGGATGACGCCCTGCATCGCCTGCCGAACTTGTTCGTGCAGCTGCAACAGCTCAGGAAGAAGGTCCCCCGCAGAACCGGGCATTTCCTCACCCTGCCGACCTGTCAGCATACCTGCGGACATAGCCCTGTTAGTCGACTTCCTCGCCGAACTCTTTTTTGAAGATTCGTTTAAGCACTTACTAAAAATGCCGCGCCGAAGTCGCCGATTCTCCTTTACAGAATCAGACAGCTGAGCACGAACATCCTTTAGTTCCTCGTCCAGCTGGGTGGGCGTCTTGAAGCTTGTTCTTCTCCTGCCTCACCCTCGTCAGCACGCTCTCGCTGGCCTTCAACTGGCGCAGGAGTTGTTGCTTGTCCGGATTCACTCCGGCCCTATCTGCACCGTTATTGTCAGAATTGCACACATGCCGCACGTATCAACAGAATTATCTTTTGAAGCATACATTACCTGAGGGCGTCCCCTTGTCACTCTCTGAAGCGGCCAGTGCGGCCTCAAGTTCGGCCTTGCACTCTTCCAGCTCCTGGGACAGTTGCGTATTCTTTTCCATAAGATCCTGCATTTTGTATGATCCTTAAATCAGTTATCTTAACTGCTTCAAGTCTCGGGGGCTACTGATATATATAACCATCGGATTTACTTACCCGTATGTCTTTCACATACTGCTCCGTGGCTCTGGCTAGACCATTTTGAGCGGCACGGAGGTACGCATCTCCCGTATTAAAGGCGTCCAACGCCTCTTGGGAAAAACATGTGTCACGAAGAATAGTTCGGCGACCCCTGTGGTTCATGGCACTCTCCACCTCTGAATTGGTGGCAGATAGCCCGTCTGCGTCCTCTGTCGGAGGAACGTCCGGTGCGTGCCCCACGTTCGCCTCCGCTTCCGGATCCGGCCTTGAAGCCTGGCCGGTAGATATAGTCCGGCGGCGCTCTTTTTCCTGAGGAGAGCATGAGCGTTAGCGCGACTCGAGGGCATAAGCCCTAGACGTTAAAATTGTGCGCCGTACCGTTGCGCCGGACTCTCGATCCGGTCCGCACTTCTTTTTATCCCGCCTGGCTTCGACGGCCCTTGTTGGCTACCCACCGCGGGCTCGGCCCTCCGCCGCAAGGATTTCCCCTGCAAAACGAAACACTATTGGTTTATGACAATCAAAATAAGCATGGATGGATCCTCTGAAGAGTATTGGGACTTTGATCTCGGTCACCTTTGAGGCTGGAAGTAGTCCGGGATAATCGGTCGTAATGGCCACCAAGGTGTTGTCCTTACTTAACTGATGAAACACCCCATCAATTAGCTCCACACATAGGTCCGGGTCCTCCTGGGAATCCGAGTTGAGGGCCCGTTCCGGGTCCTCGGATTGTGGAGGGGGGCTGTTTATTTCCTTCACAGTCTGGCGCAGCTCCTGCGTTGCAATTGCTAGATTAAGTACTCAACCATGGGAATTTGAAAACAGGTATCCAAGTGAAAGCGTTCGCTCACCCAGCTTGGAGGATTGTACATGGAGAATCCACCCTCTGGGTTGACATGGAGGAATTCCTCTTCTTTTCCCTTGTACAAAGTGGATAAGATTCTCGTTAAAGTGGCAGCCGAATCCGTCCCCTTACGACCGCACCGGGTGGCGTCGTCCTCCCCGTTGAAATCCCACATGGGGTGGCCTCTGTATTGAAGCGGCTGCACCCTCGCGTAATGCATATGGCCATGACCTTGATCATGGTCAGTCTGGAATGAGCCAATAACCTTATCCGGTTCATCAAGTAAAGGACGTCCTTGTCAGTTTCCCTCTGAAGGTTCCACGGGCGCCAGCTCAGGCGCTTCTTCAAAGGAGCATTATTGAAATCAGGGAGGCCGATCCGTACAGGGTCCGGTAGGGGGACATCATCTATATAGAACCACTCTGAAGGTCAGTCCTTGGACGCCCTCTTTGGGGTGCCGGATAGATATCCGGTCCCAGCGATGCGCCATAGTTCGGCTCCGCCCACTTGATAAATAGACCCCTCCTGAGAGCGGGGCACGAGGCAGAACAACTTCTTCCACAGCATGAAATGGGCCTCGATGCGCAAGAACAGCTCGCAGAGGGCCACGAAGCCTGCGATGTGCAGTATGGAGGCAGGTGTGAGGTTGTGTAGCTGGAGGCCATAGAACTCCAGTAGCCCTCGGAGAAACGGATGAATCGTAAATCCGAGTCCTCTTATTAAGTAAGTGACTAGGCACACTCGCTCTCCTTGGGAGGGATTGGGGATGCTCTCCGCCTGCTCTCTGTCGCTATAGGTGGCAATCCCGGCTCGAACCGGGACCACATATGCTGGGGGAAGGAGCCCCTTGGACTAAAGCACTACTAGCTCACTATGCGGGATGGAACACCGCCCCCAATCTCTGGGCCGAGGGCTGGAAAGGCAAGAGGAGGAGCTGCACCAACCGACCATGGTGGAATGGATCCCTGTCGAAGGCACTCCGACGAAGGCTCGCGGAGGGAAGATGGTGTGGGCTGGATTTAAATCCCTGTCTCTTTTATGGGCAGCTCATTCACGTGGCTAGGGGGGTGAATGAAAAAACTCCCTGGCTTTTCGCATTCGTTTGACACGTGGAAGATGGTCACTATTGGGCACAGAAGTTGAGGAGTACAACATGCACTGGAAGCCGAACACTATTCGATGGGTACATGGGATTTGGAGAAGAACCCGCCTTGCAATGTTGAAGACAAATTTGTGCACCGGACTCGTCGTCATTGAAGCCTGGTTCGGGGGCTACTGAGGGAGTCCCGGATTAGGGGGTGTCCGGATAGCCGGACTATGACCTTTGGCCGGACTCCCGGATTATGAAGATACAAGATTGAAGACTTCGTCCCGTGTCCGGATAGGACTTTCCTTGGCGCGAAAGGCAAGCTTGGCGATACGATATGTAGATCTCCTCCAATTGTAACCGACTCTGTGTAACCCTAGCCCTCTCTGGTGTCTATATAAACCGAAGAGTTTTAGTCAGTAGGACGAACAACAATCATACCATAGGCTAGCTTCTAGGGTTTAGCCTCTCTGATCTCGTGGTAGATCAACTCTTGTACTACCCATATCATCAATATTAATCAAGCAGAAGTAGGGTTTTACCTCCATCGAGAGGGCCCGAACCTGGGTAAAAATATCGTGTCCCTTGTCTCCTGTTACCATCCGCCTAGATGCACAGTTCGGGACCCCCTACCCGAGATCCGCCGGTTTCGACACCGACAGGGTCCTTGGGCGTCTGGGCTATGTGATATGGGCCACACTAATGAGCGGTGGAGATACAAGATCAAAAACCATCCCCCGTGTCTGGATGGCTCTCCTTTGCGTGGATGGCAAGCTTGGCGTTCGGATCATCCATCTTCCTTTCTCTGTAAACCGACTCTATACAACCCTAGATCCCTCTGGTGTCTATATAAACCGGAGGGTTTAGTCCATAGAGGCCATCACAATCATACATGCTAGACATCTAGGGTTTAGCCATTACGGTCTCGACGTAGATCAACTCTTCTAACCCCTATATTCATCAAAGTCAATCAAGCAGGAAGTAGGGTATTACCTCCATCAAGAGGGCCCGAACCTGAGTAAACGTCGTGTCCCCTGCCTCATGTTACCTTCGATCCTCAGACGCACAGTTCGGGACCCCCTACCCGAGATCTGCCGGTTTTGACACCTACAAATAGGACTGGTCATCTGCCTCTGAATCCATCTCTGAGGAGCTATTAGGACCCAGCAAGAGATCTGCCTCGACAGGTAGCACTGTCTGCTCTGAAGACCTTGTTTTCACTCCAGTTTTTTCCATCACCTACTCAAATGGCTTATTCACATGAAGAGTAGTTGAATGTACAAACATTGTCGACAAATGGAAATGTAATGAAGAAAAGTATTGGCAAGATATAATTCAAATATAAGATGCCTGGATAAACAGGATGGCATTGCATATTTCACATATATTATGGCTGGCTAAAAGAGATGAGATTGCATAATTCACATATATGATATAGAACCTAAACAGGTGGCATTACAGAACATGTCTAAACTAAGCAGATAACATATATGATGTCGAAAGTAGGCACTGCAAGGCAACATATGCATGATATGACCAACATTATCATGCCAAGTTAGAGAAAACACCTCGGGGGTAAATAGGAGTGGTTAGCTCCGTCTGAATCTACCTCAGAACATATATCTTCCTTTGGATTACAATCTGGAGGGGGAGGGTTTGCCATTGCACCCACCATGGAGCGATTTCTGCATGACATTGTATTGCTGCACAAAACTCTTCTCTTTTTCTCTACATGTCCACCATGTCTGCGTACAATATTTGACATGCATACGAAAAAAATATAGTGAGACTATGTAAGGTGAGCATGCAGAAATCTAGAGTGATGGTAACAACCAGTGGATAGATCCAAAAATAATGATAGCAGGCTATTGATAGATTTGCTTTATTAAAAAGATAGATGATGATTGCTTTACTGTTTCTTTCCCACCCAAGATGAACAACATATACATTCCCTAGGTGAACTAGATAATAGATAGAGATACTATTCATTGCTGCCTCGATATGTGCCCCACAAGCATATTTTAAAACTCAAGTTTGAACATTAATTCGGACTTGACTTGGAGTCTAAGAGGTGAACATGACGATAAAGTAGCAGGTAATATTAAGAAATGCATAACATAAGTAGAAAAAAGAGTGCAACCTCTCTTGTGGACCCATGTACTCCTCAGGTTCATCTGCTAAGTCAATGATGGTGATGCAGTTGTGGTGGGTGCCATCTGCAAGGAAGGAGATCTGAGGCGGTGAAAGACGGTCGGGAGTCGTGATGTGTGGTATGGTGGACCCTTCTATCGATGGAGTAGTTCAGGTGAGGTGGATGACATCACGGCAAGAGGAGGACAAACCACACAAAGTTTTCTTCGACACCTATCTATAACTAAAGTAATTCTGTAAGGGCTCCTGTGGCTTGCAGAATTCTAAAAACGCAGGGATAGGAAAACACTTGAATAGGGTAGGAATGCACGTGGGAAACAGAGCATTTGTAATCATAGGATTTCTGTCAACTTGGGTGTTTGGTTTACAGGAATTGTAAGAGTAGAGGAATGCAAAGAAACATGGCCAAGTTAAAGTGAAACCATATGAAAGTGTGTACAATTAGAATGTTACTCTCCCACTAATGCACTTAGTCTTGTTGTCATGCATAGGATTTTGAAAAGTAGGTCCAGGTGGATGTTTTGCTCCATTCCTTTCAACCAAATGCATGAATAATTGAACAGTAGAGCACCATAGGAAAATTTCCTATTGCTATGTTTTCCTTCACTTTTTCCTTTGAACCAAAATATCCCTAATGGATCGACATGAATGTACAGTAATAAGTGGTGCGACAAGTGTACAAACTCTTTGGTGTAGTCGTGTCAACCTCAGCATCATTGTGTTGGTCGATGCGAAAGTTGCGGTAGAGGTGGCTGTCGGAGGTGTGGTGGAAGATCTGAGGCGTCTATAGATGGCATCCAGGGTACTGCTCTGTTGTGATGGATGGTTCCATCATTGGAGCAGCTCCGGTGGGCCATAAGACGTCGAGGCTGAAGCAGCACAAGACATACATCGTTAATCTCAAGTGGGATTCTAATAGCATCTCCAATAGATGACATAAAATACATTACCAAAAAGAAAACACCTGACTACAACAGATGAGGTAAAAGCTGTTGATTCACAAATTAACTGTTGAAACTGAAATTTACTGTGGAATCTGAATGTTACTATTGAAACTGAGCGCATTGGTAGCAGATAGGCACTTCACATGTAGTTTAAACCGCTCAAGCACTAGCAGTAGAGAAACAATGATCTAAATCAGCAAGCGGTCAATAGGGAACACAATGGCAGATAGCAGCCAGAGCAGCAGCACTTGGAGGAGTAGCACGAACCAGAGCCAGAGCAGCAACTCATGTAGGTGCAGCAACCCGTGTACTAGCATCAGTAGCGCGAGCGAGAGCAAGAGCAGAGGAGTAGAACGAGCAAGGGGAAGAGCAGAGCAGCAACACGAGCAAGGTGAAGAGCAGAGCATCAGCACTAGCGAGTGAGATCCAGAGCAGCAGCACGAGCGAGCAAGAGCCGGAGTAGCAGCAGTTCCGGCTGGTATGGACTCCACCGCCGAGGGGCCTTGCACTGGGGGAGAGCCACCATGGAGATGTCATCGGCGGAACCGATTACGAGGTAACCATGGCATGGGGGAGAGGGATTGAGCACCGACGGCACCGGGAGGTCAAGTTAAGGAGAAGTGTGATGCGATGAGTGTACAACCTCTTTGGTGGCGCTGAGTAGGCCTCGGCTTTGTCCGAGGAGTCGGTGAGGGTGTTGTGGTTCCGGTGGAGCAGGTTAAGGCGGTGTTGTGGGGATGGATCAGTCGCGATAGACGAGGTGATCGTCAGAGAAACTCCTTGGAGGTGGAGGACCGGCCGGCTGAACCGGTGGGACGACAAGATCCACGACGGATGCTCATCCGCGGCGGTGGATGAGGGACGTCGAGTTATTGTAGTTGACAACATCGTCGGGGAAGAGGCTCCGGCTGGGCCACAGTGGGGTGGTGGAGGGTGGAGGGTGGGGTTTCGTAGCTGGAGTGGAGAGGTAATGGCAGCCTGGGTTTTCGAATGGAGAAAAGGAGGTGATGGGAGGGGGGAACCATGACTTAGGGATGCGCTTGTCCAAAATGTAGGGTGTGTTACCAAGTACAACCACGGATTTGAACTAGCTGCCCTTTCAGCTCAGGGTTAGAAGGGGGATTTCATGTGTCGGGTTTTGGCAGCTGGAGGCAGTTTTCGTGCGCATTGTAAATTCGGGATAGCAAGGCGCGGGTTATGAAGGCGTGAGTCTTCGGAGCACAAACAGACAAAGCGATATCTGAATTTTCAGGATAACAAGGCACGGGTTGAAATTTTTGGACAAGCCTAACATGTAATAATGTACGTACCAAATCAATTCGCACTTCCCTCGGTGAAAAAAACAAAAATAAAAACTATTCGCACCACACAAAGGGAGAGGCTTGTCCCATTTTACTGTACAAAAACTATTCAAAACTATGAATCCATGTTATGTCCAATTAATTTTTTTGCTACTTGTATAATGCATGTAACCTACTCATACGAACATTTTAGTGCATTCCAAATGTATATACTAGCGCTGCAATTCGAACTAAATTTGAATTCATTTCTCTATTTGAATAATAATCTACAATCATGATTGTTGCCAAGTTAAGCCATCATTTGTATATTATCTTAACAACACACCACATGATTACTATAGAGTTAGATATGAACTATGTGTACTATATATATGAACTCGAATTCAAAATCTTGAACACACTTGATATTGATTCCAAATAATAGTACATTTGAAGTACTAGCTAGATTTTCATAATCTAAACCATGTTTCATATGTACACTGTATTTATCACACAAAGTATAGTGCTCCGCCCCCTAAATTATGACAAGTATTTAGCCCTGAGCTGCAAAAGACACACATGATCACAAATTCAAAAAAATGTAGTATAACATGTTCATGACCGCACCTTGCGTATCACCATTATATTCATGCATATGTATTGGTTTAAAACACTATGATCTCTTGTTCAAATATCTGAATCCACTTTTATAATGAATTATGATCTCTGTTCGTCTTTTACACCCACACAATCCTCTTCTCTTTGTAGCTAATGCTAACTTTTGCTCGTGCATGCACACTCCCACCTCCCTCTCACCCTCACTCGACATTCTCTCCATCGCGCACATTCGTTATTTCTCTTTAGGTCATTCACCCATGGTGTGTGCAGGCCCTCCAGCTCCTTGTTTCCGGCACACACTAATCGATATACCTCTCTAGCCTGGCGAACCTACCACAAACACATGCATTCCCTCTTCTCTTCTCATTGTCCATGCCCTCCTCTGTCTAATACGGTTCCACGCACGTGCACACTCCCGCCCCTCTTTTCATCAATCTCATACTTGCACACTCCTCCCCCCTTGATATATTCGGCCTCTCGCACCACCTCCTATCTGCATCCCTGTCTCTCTCTCTATCCATCTCTCTGGGCCTTGTTTTCTTCTAACACATGCATGCACGTATACCTACCGATCTCCCTACATATAGCTAGGTCGACTATAACTCTTTTTCCCCATGCACCGATCCATGTACCGCACTAGTTATGTCTCTCCCTTTCTCCGACACACGACGATTGATCTTCCTATATAGTTACGTCTGCTTACGACAGCCATATCACCCCTATCCATATCACCCCCATCATCCTTGCATGCCTCCTGACCCGTCTCTCACACGCACGTGCATAGAGAGGCACACATCCCCTCTCTTAATTATATTTCAGTCGTACCCTCCCTTTGTCTAGCAGGCCTCTCCCATCATTTGTGAGAAGAAACTCGACCACCAACCCTTTGACACTCTAGCTTTGTCTCTCTTCGAACCTTATTCCTATGCTACACATATGCATGGATGCCGATCAATATCCCTCAATACATAGCTAGGTCTCTCAACTTCTCCACACATATACAAGTCGATCTACCTCTCTATAGATAGGTCTCTGCGCCCGCCCCCCACACCGATAGTCAAAGTCGTAGGTAGGTATCCATGCCAGAGGGACAAAATGCACCTCTCCCCTCTCACATTCAAGTATTCTAGGATAGCTGCCCTATATCTTCGACATGGGCAAACAGAAATTCAATGGCATTCTTTATCGACCGCGCCCCCACACACTTCATCCCTCTCTTTGATTCTATCAATATCTCACGTGGATGATCCCTCAACTCTCTTCTCATGAATTGCTCCCTCTATATATGATATATCCAGGCATCTGTTTCACACACATTGCATATGTTGCATTTTTTTGTTTGAGATATCATTGACATATTGTGTCTGTTTCGCACAAACCATCTTTTTTTGAGTAAAAACCATCTCTCTCTCTCACACACACACACGTACATGGGGTACCTGCACGTAGAGAATTGGTGCACGTACTCACGTCTTGTTCTTGGCCACACCCGCGCGGGTACACGGTGGAGCTCATTTCTGTATGAAAAGGCAGCCCACGTGATAATTTGACGCGTGGAGCGGTTGTTTACTTGAAGGAGGGTCGTGTGCCACGCGTACATGGAACAAAGTTCGACTTGACGCGTTATTTTTAAATAAAGTTATATTCCTCAATGGCAAGTACAGAATAAAAAATGATTGTTATCGAGTAAAAAGAAATATTCTCCCCTATATACTACAGTGGAGCCTACCTGCTGGGGTTTGTCTCTCGTCACACTATCTCACACAAGGCGGCGGTGGCCTCTCTCTCTCTCATCGTTGGTCACTGATCCGGCAGCATCCCGTCCACCGGCGGAAAGGGAGGATGTGCATCATTTCCCCGTTCAACGGCGTCGAGGCAGCATGTCCCGATCTGCGGTACCCGCTGTTCTCTCTGACCAAGATCCGGCATGGTAGGGTCTTCACCACTTGCTTGCTGCCGCAGTATGGGAAGATCCCGGCCGCCAACGCCCTCCTAGTTACACCCCTATGACCCTTGATGTCTATTATGCAACTTTATTCTTGTAGACACGTGTTGGGCCTCCAAGCGTAGAGTTTTGTAGGACAGTAGCAATTTCCCTCAAGTTGATGACCTAAGGTTTTATCAATCCATGGGAGGTGTAGGATGAAGATGGTCTCTCTCAAACAACCCTGCAACCAAATAATAAAAAGTCTCTTGTGTCCCCAACACACCAAATACAATGGTAAATTGTATAGGCGCACTAGTTCAGCGAAGAGATGGTGATACAAGTGTAGTAATGATAGTAGATATTGATTCTTGTAATAGGAACAATAAAATAGCAAGGTAACAATTGATAAAACGGAGCACAAACGGTATTTCAATGCTTGAAAATGAGGCCTAGGATCCATACTTTCGCTAGTGCAATCTCTCAACAATGCTAATCTAATTGGATCATATAACCATCCCTCGACGTGCGATGAAGAATCACCCCAAAGTTCTTATCTAGCGGAGAACATAAGAAGAAATAGTTTGTAGGGTATGAAACCACCTCAAAGCTATTCTTTCCGATTAATCTATCCTAGAGTTAGTACTAAAATAACACCAAGCTATTCTTTTCGATCGGTCTAACCAAGAGTTCGTCCAAAAATAACACCATATCATACACATCAACCAAGTCTAATGTCACCTAGATACTCCAATGTCACCGCGAGTATCCGTGGGTTGATTATACGATATGCATAAAACAATTTCAGATTAATACTCAACCCAACACAAAGAACCTCAAAAAGGGCCCCAAGATTTCTACCGAAGAAACAAAGACGAGAACGTGCATCAACCCCTATGCATAGATTACCCAAATGTTACCTCGGGAATCCGCGAGTTGAGTGCCAAAACACATATCAAGTGAATCAATATGATACCCCATTGTCACCACGGGTATTCATAGCAATACATACATCAAGTGTTCTCAAATCCATAAAAGTATTCAATACGATAAAACGAAATCTCAAAGGGAAAACTCAATTCATCACAACAAGATAGAGAGGGGAAAACACCATATGATGCAACTATATTAACAAAAGCCTATGATACATCAAGATCATGACATCTCAAGAACACAAGAGAGAGAGAGAGAGAGAGAGAGAGAGAGATTAAACACATAGCTACTGGTACAAACCCTCAGCCCCGAGGGTGGACTACTCCCTCCTCATCATGGTGGTTGTCGGGATGATGAAGATGGACACTGGTGATGGTTTCCCCCTCTGGCGGAGTGCCGAAACAGGGTCTAGATTGGTTTTTCATGGATACAGAGGCTTGCGGTGGCGGAACTTTTGGTCTAGGATTACCCTGAGGGTTTTTAGAATATTTGACGATCTATAGGGCGAAGAGGCGGTGTGGGAGGCCACCGAGGTGGGCACAACCAACCAGGGCATTCCTGGGCCCCCAGGCGCGCCCAGGTGGATTGTGCCCCCTCGGGGCACCCCTCTGGTACTTCTCTAGCCCATCCTGGTTGTTCTGGTCCAAAAGAATTCTCCAAAAAAATTCACTATGTTTGGACTCCGTTTGATATTGATTTCTTAGATGTAAAAAAACAAGCAAAAACAGCAAATGGCACTAGGCACTATGTCAATATGTTAGTCCCAAAAAATGATATAAAGTTGTTATAAAATGATTGTAAAACATCTAAGAATGATAATATAAGAGCATGAATACTTCATAAATTATAGATACGTTGGAGTGTGAATGATAAAAGAAATAATTTATGAAGTGTGAATGCTAGCAAATTGCATAAGTTTTATCAATGATAATTTCAATCACTTTTCCTAGCATCATAACAACAATTCTTTCTTATAAAACCTCTCATGTTAAAGTAGCAACCAATCCACATGTAAAGGTTCAAACAATGAATTCTCTTGAAACTCAACAACCTATTTTCTCAGTCACCAAGCAATTGCAATTCTACTTATTCAGCAAAGTCTAAGTAAGAGCTCCACATACTCAATCATCATATACTCTTCCATGTTTGCTACTACTCAAAGCATATTCTTAGAACAAATGGCATCCATCGAACACAGACAAAGATAGGGGCTTAATATTTCACCTCCCAGCTCATTTATCATAGAGATAATTGTCAACAATAATAAATCATGATCAAATATATTTGATTGGTCATATGTGCCAAGATCTTTCCACACCACATGATGCTTGCCAACTAGAGAATAATTGAGGTTTAAATGAGAACTTATACTATTGACTCTTTGCATAAAAGTAAATACTGAAAAGTAAAAGATAGGACCTTCATCGAGGGAAGCAGAGGTTGCCACGAGCTTTTTATTTGGATGCCCAAGCTCTTAATGCAAAGGAACATCACGTTATATTTCCCCTTAAGATAGCAACCTTTATTATGTTGTCCGCCACTTTTATTACTTTGCCATCACAAGTTCGTACACCGCTCAATTTCCCTTACAATAAAAGATCAAACATATTTAGGAGCAATTTTTATTGATTTATGCACCAATGACTACTTACTTGAAGGATCTTATTCAATCCATAGGTAGGTATGGTGGACACTCATAGCAACAAACTGGGTTTAAGCATGGTCAAAGAAAACAAACTGGGTTTAAGGAGTTTTGGATGCACAAGTAGTATCTCTACTTAGTACGAATTTTTGGCTAGCAAAAGATCCTAGGCAAATGCCACATGTTGGAGGATCTATGACAATATAACTTCTATGCAAATATACACAACCATAACTCATTACGTTGTCTTCCTTGTCCAAATTCAACTAATTTGCTCAAGTTTAAAATAATTAATGGGTATTCACAATCATGGAATATTTCCAAGACAATATATTTGCATGTGAAAGTTCTCTTCCTTATACTAATCATTCATGAATTGCTTGTATGACCAATATTGTGATTGTCAAGCTTCAAAAGATTTCCTTTTTAAACCCAATGCGAAGCTACTACTAGGCAAGATATGAACATATAATTTCAACTTCATGATATTCAATTCATTCAACAATTTACTCATACGATATAAGTGAAGCACAAGAGTAAATGACAAGCTACTCCAAAAAGATATAAGTGAAGATCATGCGAGTAGTTAAGTAAATAGTTAGCTGATTGTGGACTCTCTCTTATTTAAAAACTTTCAGATCTAACTATTTTATCAAAACAGCAAGCAAAACAAAATAAAATGGAATTCCAAGAATAGCACAACTCATGTGAAGAAGCAAAAACTTAGGCTCGACCAATACTAACCGCTAATTGTTGAAGACGAAAGGTGGGATGCCTACCAGGGAATCTGATAAGTATATTTCACATACATAATTTTGGTACTCAAATATAGCATCTATCGTGACATATTCATCCATTCTTACCATGATTGATTGAATATTGCTTGATAATCATCAAAAAGGATAATTTACTAGTGTTTGGTCTATCTTGCAGAAATGTGTGCAAAGGCACTATAAACTACAAGTTTCTGTCCATGTGGCAATCGAGATGAGCATATGAAAGAAGAGAAGGAAGAGGGACTTGAGTGTGATGAATATTAAAGCTCCAAGGGCAAGAAAGAAAGAGTGGAGGGATCAACTTGTGAAGTAGGCAAAGAAGTAGAAGGGCCGAAGTGCAAAAGTGCAGATCTGAGGAGAGGGTCAAAATCCCTAGCAGCAGCCCCGATCCCCTTTTGGGCCTGGCACAAATCTCTCTCCCTCATCCCTCCTTCTCCACCTCCAGCCGCCGCCACGGCCAGGCTGGCGTGGTTGTGCGCCAGCAGCCTCCATCCACTACACCAACAGCACCCAGTACCACCATCACCTCCATCCACCAGCACCACACCACCCATCCACCTCTCCCTGCTGCTTCCCCTTGCTACTCACGCCCTGGACCAGCCATTGGGGTCGCCGGCGTCTGATCCCCCGCGCGCCTCCAACCGCTGCTGCTCTTCCTTCTCCAAATCCCCAAACTGCTGCTCCTATTTCTTACAGACCTGCTGCTGCTTCTTCTTGCGCCCCTTGCTGCTCTTCCTCTCTCCAGCGCCCCTTCCTGCTTCTCCAGCGTCTCCTGCTGCTGCTCCCAACTCCCTGCTGCTATCTCTCTCTACTTCCCCTGCTACTCTTCTTCTCTGAACCTACCTGCTGCTGCTGCTCTCTCTCTCTTTATCTCTCTCTCTCTCTCTCTCTCAAATTTCTGTAACTTTGAGAAGTTTATTGTTCAGTACTTTGTAATATTCAACATTGAGATGTTTTATTACATGTAATATTCAGATTTGTTAAGAGTAATATCCTACTGTTTGGTTCAGATTCGAAGTTCAATATAAATGCTTGATTAGTATGTCCTTTGTGCTGACTAGTTGATACTTGTCACTTTGAGAAATATTTGACCTGTTATACTTTGTTTAGTGAAACAGTATTCTTCATATGTCTTAGTATTGTTTCTTCCCTTTGTTCATGTATGATAGTTATATATGTGTCCTTGCCATATTATTCCCCTTTGTGTTAGTATCTTAATTTCTCAAGTACTACAAAAATACCAAAAACAAAGTTAGTAAAATCTGAATCTACATTTGCTTATCCACATTTTCATTGGTGACAATCTTGATAGTTTAGGTTTACTTTCTGTTTCCGTCACCCGAATTGTGTTACCTAGATTTAGCCGAGCATAGTCGTCGTCGCCTAGTCCCTGTGGAGAACACGACATCCATAGTTTGGGGCGTAAAACCCCCGCTATATTACAATAGATCATTTTGGCGCCGTTGCCTGGGACTAGCGTCGTGTGATTGTGTTAGGCTATAGACTAGGTTTTTCTTCTTTTTCTACTTTGTGCCATATATTCGTGATATATCTCTAACCACTAACCCCTGTTCTAGTTAGTATTTTTTGTGTTTTCTTTTCCTTTTTACAGGTTAGAACTATCTTCTCGGTTATGGCTTACTATTCAGATCATCAGGCTTATGCGAGCAACACTACAAACAGCACGGAAAGTATTCAAGAACTGATAGGTAAGATTTCCCATCGATTAGATGATTTAGCTCAGCAGCGAGAAGTAGTTTTTGAGGATAGGCCTAGTTCTTACGATCCTTATTCCAGAGGCCATCCTTATGTTGCTCCTACTTGCCATATTTGTGGATTTCAGGGCCATTCGCCCGCTGAATGTCAGCGTGGCTACTCTCACACTCCAGATTGTTCTGGCATGAGCTTCGCTCAAGAGCATAGCTCATACCAAAACAATTACTCATATGGGTGGCCTGAAAACCCTAATATGTCATATAGGAGCAACAACCCTGAGATCTCATCGTTTTCTTCTAGTAATCATATGCAGGGATTTAGGTATGAAGAGGAGAGCCACAACTATGCTCCACAACATATTTATTCAGCTCCTACTCATATACCTCAACTCCAGGACATGTTGCCAATGGAGTTAAATGGTCCTCCATTTGGTCAACCAACATCTTCAACACAAGTGCCCACACAAGATGACTTTGATGATATAGACAAGCTCACATTGCTTGGTCTCGAGTTCACTTGGAGTGCCGAAGATGATCCAATTAGGCCGGTGATACTAGAGAAAATGAAGAAGATTAAGAGTGGAAAGGAGCTAGTGGAAGAAGTAAGGAAGATTGAGAAGAACATCAACGCTGGCAGTACTATATCATCACAATTTGAGTTGAGTGTGGCTGAGATATCCATTGATACATGTGAGGTTCCAACACCTTCACATTCAGCTGAGCAAGATAGCGAGAGTCCAGAGGAAGAGATACTTCAGATCCAAGAAGAAATTCTCGAAGCCAAGGCACAAGATGATCCAGAGCTCGAACAACAAAGTGATCAAGTTGAAGACTCATCATCTATTACTCTTGAAGAAGCAAAAGAAGTTGATGTGATTGAAGATGAAGAACCAGAAACGCATTTGCCCATCGTCATACAGGAGCGTGATTTAGCAGGTTTATCCAATCCTCTTGATGACATGCTTCCTTATGAGATCTTTGCTGCTACTTTCCATTGTGTTATACCATCAATTAAGCTAGACTTGAAAAATTATTTGCTTGGACATGATCATACATACATTGTTGGTGGCATTGCTCTCATTCCTGATGATGACACTTATTTTCCTTATGCTAGTCCTATGCTTAATGAAACATATTATTCCCATGCTAGTCTTGAGCTTAATGATAAATTTCATCCTCATGTTAGTGTCGACCTTGCTGATTTCTACCATCCTAAACATGTGCTTTATAGGTATGCTTATGTAATTGGATATTTGATTGATGACTTGGAGGGTATTATCCCTACCACTTGCATTGTCTCTTTCGTTGAGTGCTCTTTCAGGTTTTTGCTTGTGCACGATCCATTACATGCTGACCAGGTTCGAGGTGACATTCCTTGGGACCCTGGTGGGCTCAGAGCATGGGGATGAGGAGAAGCAAGGGGGCACACACGAGGAAGAGTGAAGCTCGAGCAGGCATGGGGATAGAGAAGCAAAAAGAGAAGAGCTGCAGTTTAGAGAGCGTTGAGCGAGTGCTACTTCCTATATAAACCCGGTGAGCTGTTTCATGACCCATTCCGAGTATATCATCCATTGATACATGCTGAAATCAAATGTTATTTGGGTTGCTTAAGCCATGTATTAAATGTTGCCCCACTGAATTTTATTTGACATATGGTGCTTGATGAGAATATGCGAACTGATTGTTGAATGCCATGTAAACTAGTGATCTACATATTGCTTGCTTTGCTGAAATTAGTGAAAGTTATTAGTTTTGTGTGCTCAAATCCCTAGTACACTAGAAAACTTAATCATTTTCTGCTTTTACCTCGATACACCTAGATCACCATGTTTAGATGCTGAATTTGTGCCAAGTGTCTTCCCATTGAGAGCAATCACCTAACCACTATGGATTAGCATGCTATGTTCCCTGGATCGGTAGCATGTGAACCAGACATGGAGAAGTGATGACTCCTGTTTTTGTTCTTATGCGTTGTTCATTTAAGATAAGTAATAATGCATAAATAAGTCTGGCTACCTACAGTAGCATGTCATGTTCCCGGGATCGGTGGCATGTGAAATCGGGTTAGCTTGGGCAGTAATTAATAATAATAATAATGTAATTGTCGAACCAGGTGTATACCATGTTCTCGGGATCGGTGGTATGTTCCTTTGGGGAGACAAACAAAAAAATTAATAAAAATTGGTTGAGCTAGGTGTATACCATGTTCTCAGGATCGGTGGTATGTTCCTTCGGTGAGACTAATAAAATAATATGTGTGTTTCTTTCAAATTCAATAAGTTGTTCAACCACAAAGTCATATTTCTGCAGATAAGAGATTTAATTCCAGTTCTTTTTGTTCTTGGGATCATGCTCTCTTTAGGAACCATTTGGCGCAGTCATCATTTAAACTTGTTAATCCTCTTTTATCGTTGTAAAAGTTTAAAATGGTCATGCTTACTAGTATCCTACCGCTTTGAAGCACTCCTAACCATTAATTTTCACTAGCTAAGTCCAAAGCATGCACTGTTTAGAGATCTACTTCACTTGGTATTCTCTAGTCAGCTCACTGTTCACATTCTTGCTCTTGTCATATGCCTTTGCTTGAGGACAAGCAAAAGTTTAAGTGTGGGGGAACTTGATAAGTATATTTCACATACATAATTTTGGTACTCAAATATAGCATCTATCGTGACATATTCGTCCATTCTTGCCACGATTGATTGAATATTGCTTGATAATCATCAAAAAAGATAATTTACTAGTCTTTGGTCTATCTTGCAGAAATGTGTGCAAATGCACTATAAACTACAAGTTTCTGTCCATGTGGCAATCGAGATGAGCATATGAAAGAAGAGAAGGAAGAGGGACTTGAGTGTGATGGATATTAAAGCTCCAAGGGCAAGAAAGAAAGAGTGGAGGGATCAACTTGTGAAGTAGGCAGAGAAGTAGAAGGGCCGAAGTGCAAAAGTGCAGATCTGAGGAGAGGGTCAAAATCCCTAGCAGCAGCCCCGATCCCCTTTTGGGCCTGGCACACATCTCTCTCCCTCATCCCTCCTTCTCCACCTCCGGCCGCCGCCACGGCCAGGCCGGCGTGGTGGTGCGCCAGCAGCCTCCATCCACTACACCAAGAGCACCCAGTACCACCATCACCTCCATCCACCAGCGCCACACCACCCATCCACCTCTCCCTGCTGCTTCCCCTTGCTACTCACGCCCTGGACCAGCCATTGGGGTCGCCGGCGTCTGATCCCCCGCGCGCCTCCAACCGCTGCTGCTCTTCCTTCTCCAAATCCCCAAACTGCTGCTCCTCTTTCTTACAGACCTGCTGCTGCTTCTTCTTGCGCCCCTTGTTGCTCTTCCTCTCTCCAGCGCCCCTTCCTGCTTCTCCAGCGTCTCCTGCTGCTGCTCCCAACTCCCTGCTGCTATCTCTCTCTACTTCCCCTGCTACTCTTCTTCTCTGAACCTACCTGCTGCTGCTCTCTCTCTCTCTCTCAAATTTCTGTAACTTTGAGAAGTTTATTGTTCAGTACTTTGTAATATTCAGCATTGAGATGTTTTATTACATGTAATATTCAGATTTGTTAAGTGTAATATCCTACTATTTGGTGCAGATTCGAAGTTCAATATAAATGCTTGATTAGTATGTCCTTTGTGCTAACTAGTTGATACTTGTCACTTTGAGAAATATTTGACCTGTTATACTTTGTTTAGTGAAACAGTATTCTTCATATGTCTTAGTATTGTTTCTTCCCTTTGTTCATGTATGATAGTTATATATGTGTCCTTGTCATATTATTCCCCTTTGTGTTAGTATCTTAATTTCTCAAGTACTACAAAAATACCGAAAACAAAGTTAGTAAAATCTGAATCTACATTTGCTTATCCGCATTTTCATTGGTGACAATCTTGATAGTTTAGGTTTACTTTCTGTTTCCATCACCCGAATTGTGTTACCTAGATTTAGCCGAGCATAGTCGTCGTCGCCTAGTCCCTGTGGAGAACACGACATCCGTAGTTTGGGGCGTAAAACCCCCGCTATATTACAATAGATCAGCATCCCCAAGCTTAGATGCTTGAGACTTCTTGGAATATTATATTGGGATGCCTTGGGCATCCCCAAGCTTGAGTTCTTGTGTCTCCTTAATTCCTCTCATATCATGGTTTCCCTAAATCTCAAAAACTTCATCCACACAAAACTCAACAAGAACTCGTGAGATAAGTTAGTATAAATCAATGCAAAACCTTATCATTCTCTACTGTAGAAAATCATTAAAATTATAATTTAACATTTCATACTAAATTTCTCTGCATATTTAATACTCCTATCCTCAAATAGAATCATTAAACAAGCAAACATATGCAAAAAAACAGTAATCTGTCAAACAGAACAATCTGTAAAGAGTGCAATATTCATCATACTTCCCTAACTCCAATTTTTTTGAAAAATTACCAAACTGTAGAAAATTTATTATAGATTACTATGCAAAAAGTTTCGACATTTTATCACATTCTTACTTTTCTAGAGAATTTTTTCAACAGCAACAAACTTTCTGTTTTGAAACAGCCACAAGTAGACTAGGAAAATAAGCATGGCAAAGGCTATATTTGACATTTTTATTGAAGTAAAAGATGCAAAACATTATTACAAATAACAGCAAGAAAATCTTAACAAAATAAAATGACGCTCCAAGAAAAACACATATCATGCGACGAATAAAAATATAGCCTCAAGTAAGGTTACCGATAATGTTGGAGATGAAAGTGGGGATGCCTTCCGGGGCATCCCCAAGCTTAGTTGCTTGGATCTTCCTTGAATATTACCTTTGGAGTGCCTTGGGAATCCCCAATCATAGGGTCTTGTCACTCCGTATTCTCCTCATATCGATATCTCACCCAAAACTTGAAAACTTCAATCACACAAAACTTAACGGAACTTCGTGAGGTAGGTTAGTATGATAAAGAGCAAACCATTCACTTTGGTACTGTCAAAGACAAGATTCATAATTTTTCTCACACAATTCCTACTGTAGCCTATCATTTCCAAAATTTATATAGAGCAATATAAGCCATAGAAACTAGGAAAAAGCAAACTATGCATTGACAACAGAATCTGTCAAAAACAGAACAGTCTGAAGTAATCTGTACTCCAACCATACTTCTGTAACTCAAAAATTGCTGAAAAATTAGGACAACGTAGATAATTTGTATATATATTACCTGTAAAAAAATCAGATCAAATCACATTCCAATGAATTTAAAAAATTCCTGGACTGAGCGCGAAAGTTTCTGTTTTTGCACAGATTCAAGTCAACTATCATCCACACTATCCCAAAGTCTTTACTTGGCACTTTATTGAAACAAAAGCAATAAAACATGATTACTACAGTAGCATAATCATGTGAACACACAAAAACAGTACGTAAAATTGTTGGGTTGTCTCCCAACAAGTGGTTTTCTTTAATGCCCTTTTAGCTAGGCATGATGATTTCAATGATGCTTACATAAAAGATAAGAATTGAAACATAACAAGAGCATCATGAATCACATGAAAAGCACATCTAAGTCTAACCCACTTCCTATGCATAGGGATTTTGTGACAAAATAATTTATGGGAACAAGAATAACCTAGCATAGGAAGGCAAAACAAGCAAAACTTCAAGATTTTCAACACATAGAGAGGAAACTTGATATTATTGCAATTCCTACAAATGTAAGTTCCTCCCTAGCATGTAACACATCATATCGCTTTGCAGCCTCACGCACGATATTCCCACGAGTGCCACCTTACCTGGCCCAGGACTGTTTGTGCCTTTTGGCTCACGTATATGACAGTGTCGCTAGCATCCATATGACAAGAACCCGGGCCGACATGACTAGTCGTAAACCCAAGGTGGCGCTAACTTACAGGGACATGCATACATGACCCAGCAACGAACGTGTCGATCAACAACGCATGAACCCAGATCATAGCAAGCTACAGGTACTTAAAGGAACAACGCGTGACATTTCCCCGAAGGGACAGAAACAGGAACGAAGAAGGACACATGCCGGCTAGCCTAAGTGTTCCGGAGCAGTAGCAAGCTACCATGGCCCAGTGGAAGCACTAGGAGACATTTCCCAGTAAGATAGGCTACCAAGAGTAAACAACTAGGTTGTCAGATCCCACACATATCAAGCATTTCAAATCATACACACAATATGCTCGATATGAGTAAATACAACATGGCATCACAACACAACTCTACAACTCAAAGTATTTATTCAATAGGCTCCGAGGAACCAAGTATTATAATCATGGGTATCATGACCCAACATTCAGAGCATACAAACCAAAAGCACATGCGGAAGCTTAACTTGTCTGAGTACAAACAACTACAAATGAAAAGGGCTGAGAAGCCTGACTATCTACAGGATCCTCCAGAGGGCACAAGATTGTAGCTGAGGTAACAAGCTAAATGTCAAAGTCCATGCGGAACTACTAGCGAGACTGAATTCTCTCTACAAAAACATAAATTAAGCAAACATTAGTACAAATGTACCCAGCAAGACTTACATCAGAACTAGCTACATATGCATCAATATCAACAAAAGGGGGTGGTGGAGTTTAACTGTAGTAAGCCAACTTTGACTCGGTGGCTATCCTAAACTACGATTGCAAGCAACTCTTTTGTGGTGGCGCACACGAGTCCACATATTCACCATATCAATACACACTATGGATCCGCTCCCTTCTCCCAACCAGAACACTATCCATAGTACTCACGCTTATCTTGCGCATTTTAGGGTATCCACTTTCACTTGTCTATGAACTATATAGGCAACCCAGAGGTCCTTTACCGCGGACGCGGATATTCGAATAGATAATTTATAACCCTGCAAGGGTGTACTTCTTCACACATGTTTCCACCACTTAGCGTCTGCACACGGCATGTGCTTGGCAGACTTCAAGCGAAAGCCGGCGTGGGTGTAGACCACGACTTGACTAACCACACAAGTCCCTAGTCTAGGTTTATTTCCTATTTAGGTTCCATCCGCAGGGAGTCTGGTCGAAGTTTCCACATACAACCCTGATGTCTACTACACAACCTTCTTCTTGTAGACGTTGTTGGGCCTCCAAGTGCAGAGGTTTGTAGGACAGTAGCAAATTGCCCTCAAGTGGATGACCTAAGGTTTATCAATTCGTGGGAGGCGTAGGATGAAGATGGTCTCTCTCAAGCAAGCCGGCAACCAAATAACAAAGAGTCTCTTGTGTCCCCAACACACCCAATACAATGGTAGATTGCATAGGTGCACTAGTTCGGCGAAGAGATGGTGATACAAGTGCAATATGGATGGTAGATATGAGTATTTGTAATCTGAAAGTATAAAAACAGCAAGGTAACTAATGATAAAAGTGAGCGTAAACGGTATTGCAATACTAGGAAACAAGGCCTAGGGTTCATACTTTCACTAGTGCAAGTTCTCTCAACTATAATAACATAACTGGATCATATAACTATCCCTCAACATGCAACAAAGAGTCACTCAGAAGTCACTAATAGCAGAGAACAAACGAAGAGATTATTGTAGGGTACAAAACCACCTCAAAGTTATCCTTTCTGATCGATCTATTCAATAGTCCGTAGTAAAATAACACGAAGCTATTCTTTCCGTTCGACCTATCATAGAGTTCATACTAGAATAACACCTTAAGACTCAAATCAACCAAAACTCTAATGTCACCTAGATACTCAAATGTCACCTCGAGTATCCGTGGGCATGATTATACGATATGCATCACACAATCTCAGATTCATCTATTCAACCAACACAAAGAACTTCAAGGAGTGCGCCAAAGTTTCTACCGGAGGGTCAAGAAAAAAACATGTGCCAACCCCTATGCATAAGTTAATTGAACCCGCAAGTTGATCACCAAAACATACATCAAGTAGATCACGTGAATATCCCATTGTCACCACAGATAAGCACGGCAAGACATACATCAACTGTTCTCAAATCCTTAAAGACTCAATCCGATAAGATAACTTCAAAGGGAAAACTCAATCCATTACAAGAGAGTAGAGGGGGAGAAACATCATAAGATCCAACTATAATAGCAAAGCTCGCGATACATCAAGATCGTGTCGAATCAAGAACACGAGAGAGAGATCAAACACATAGCTACTAGTACATCCCCTCAGCCCCGAGGATGAACTACTCCCTCCTCATCATGGAGAGCGACGAGATGATGAAGATGGCCACCGGTGACGGATCCCCCCTCTGGCAGGGTGCTGAAACAGGGTCCCGATTGGTTTTTGGTGGCTACAGAGGCTTGCGGTAGCGGAACTCCCGATCCATTGTGCTCCTTGATGTTTTTAGGGTATATGGATATATATATATTTAGGCGAAAGAAGTCGGTCAGGGGAGCCATGAGGGGCCCACGAGTGTGGGAGGCGTGCCTAGGGGGGTAGGGCGCGCCCCAGACCGTCGTGGCCACCTCAAAGCTTCCCTGACGTCTACTCCAAGTCTCCTGGATTGCTTCCGTTCCAAAAATAACTCTCCCGAAGGTTTCATTCCGTTTAGACTCCATTTGATATTCCTTTTTTTCGAAACACTGAAATAGGAAAAAAAACAATATGGGTTGGGCCTCCGGTTAATAGGTTAGTCGCAAAAATGATATAAAAGTGTAAAGTAAAGCCCATAAACATCCAAAACAGGTAATATAGCATGGAACAATCAAAAATTATATATACGTTGGAGAAGTATCAAGCCCCGAACGATGTGTGCAGGGTTCCCGAGGCACCAAATGGGCGTCCTGGTACACCGTGCCACGTGCCTACCGCATCAAAGCCCACCCCTCGGGTTAGCGCTGCGCACGGCCTCCAGCATACTACAAACACCAGAAACTACTTGCAACTCCTAGACAGAGGACAGGGGCGGTTAATAAGTCGAGCGGGGTCATATTTCAGGGCCCAACGTGTGGTCGTAGTTGTTCATGGATCACAAACACAGAACTCGGTTCCTGAGGACGGTTTCAATGAGACAACCCACCATGTACTCCTACATGGCCTCTCATCGCTACCTTTACCAAATTGTGTTCACACACTTAGCTCACACATGGTAGGACGTGTTCATCACCATTCCAATTCATCCCCGATTAATCAGACCTGACTCAACTCTAAGCAGGAGCAGTCATGACAAACAAGCATGAAAGAGTAAGCACATCAGGGCTCAAACAACTCCTACTCATGCTAGTGGGTTTCATCTATTTACTATGGCAATGACACGTCATGCAGAGGAAAGGGGTTCAGCTACCACATCATGCAACAGATGAATCGTTGTTGTCCTAATGCAGTAAAAGAGAGCAGGAGCGAGAGAGTGGGATTGTATCAGAATGAACAAAGGGGGTTTTGCTTTCCTGGCACTTCTGAAGATGATATATCTCTTCATCGTTGTCATCGAACTCATTGTCGGAACACGTCTACTTAAGGGGGACAAATACCGGCAAACAAGGAAGAACACAGTCAATGCAATGCACAATATGATGCATGATCATGACATGGCAATATGTTGTGATTTGAGCTAATGCAACTAAAACCAGAAGGGTTTGAGTTATTTTGAACCCAAGGTTCAAGTTCAAAGTCAAACTATGAATTTATAAAGTGCGTTATCATGTTTTGATCTAACAGCAAGGTTTGGTTGTTTAAACATGCATGAAACCAGTACAGATGGATAGATTGGATTTTTTTATGATCATTTTTCTTATATAAATCTTTTCATTCTAAGTTACAATTGAATTTATATGATTTTTAGAAGTTTAAAGAATTTTCTGGTATTTCTGAATTGTTTCAAATCCAGAAAATGTTTTACTGCGTCAGCATGACGTATGTGCAATGTCATCAGGTTAACAGCACCAGCCCAGGTTAAACCTGACGCTGGGGCCCACATGTCAGTGTCTAACTAACTAACCTGAGTTAATTAGAACTAATCTAATCCTAAACTTGATTAGTTAAGGCCCTGGTCCCACACGTCAGTGACCTAGAGGGGTCAAACTTTGGTCAAACCTGGGTCAACTCGCTGGAGTTGACCCGCGGCTCGTCACCGGTGGAGCCAGAGATGGCGGAGGGCATCGGGTTTCGCCCTCCAGCGGCCAAAAGAGCGGCAGAGGGGCTTTGCGAGATGCCTAGGCTCGCGCGCATCCATTGTGGCATGCGACAGCAGCTGTGGTGCACTACAGCAACGGCGGTGATGGCAAGTGCGGCGTCTCGAGCTCGTCAAGCTTTGGCGCAAGGGATATGGTGCACTAGCGAGCGACCTGAGGCGTGCCGCGGCTTCCTAGGGATGCCCGGAGCACGACTACATGCTTGGTTTGCCCAGGCAGGGCTGCTAGCGACGATGAGCTTCGTGGAGGCAGCGGCGGGCTCCGGTCGAGGTGGAAACCACGACTAGAGGATGCAAGAAACGATAGGGGAGGGGCGGAGGAAAGAGGGGCTCACAGGTAACTCACGGAGCAGGCTAGTGATCTCGGGGGAGGCCGGACGGAGTTGTATGGGCGGTGGCGATCTCGGACGACCGAGGGGGAAAACAGCAGTGTTGGAGATGCAACAGGGCTTCTGGCACCACGTGGCTCGGTGGAGAGGACGACGACGTCGTGGCGGAGCTCGGGGACACATCGATGAAGCGATAGGTGGACGGTGGCCGTGGCTACGGTGAGCGGCAGCGACGGCTACGCTCGAGAAGAGAGTAGAGAGGGAAGGGGAGAGAGCTGCGAGGAGGGAGGAGGTGCAGAGGGTCGAGGGGAGTTTTGTGGCGGCCTTAGCGGCCTCCAGAAGCGGCGGCAAGCAGGAGGTGGTCGGTGCCGCATGCGCGCGTGCGGGGCACACGCCCTCCTACCTACTGGCAGGAGGTGGAAGACAACAGGGACGAGCCCCTGGTGGGCTGGGCCAGCCAACTATAGTGTTGGGCCGGTTGGTGGGCGCCAGGTAAGTGGACCAGGTGTGTTTTTGTTCCTTTTAATATTTCTGTTTTCTATTTTCCTGTAACTTTAGGGCTTTATTTAAAATACCAAAACAACCTCAAAAATCATGAAACTACTTGAGGCCACTGTTTGGATTATTTCCAATAGCAAACATTTCAATTCATGAATATTTGGACATTTAAAATATTATATAAAATTTAGATGCCCAAATGCAAATAGGATATGATTTAATTCAGTGACCCAATGTTGTGCTAGAAAAATGTGAACCATTTCTGTCAAAGGTTCTAGACCAAGGCAAAGATGATGAATATTTTAGAAGGGCATTTCAGGTTCATTGAAAAAGTATTTTAGTAACCCTAGTTGGAACAAGTGGTGCTGGGGGTTTCTGCCTTCCCCAATTCAATTTTCTGAGAAATTTAAACATGATGCAACACCAAATGCTAGCACTAGGCATTACCAGAACTAGGGATGTGACAACTCACCCCCACTACACAAGAATCTCGTCCGGAGGTTCAAGCATAGGGTAAGATGAAGGGGGGGGGGGACACAAACTAACACAATCGTCATGATCCAGTTTGCACTTCACAAGAACGTTGATTCGATCCCCATGTTTGTCTTGATGTCTTGCTCTGAGAACTCCAACTAACATGAAAACGAGAGGAAAGGGAAAACTCTAGAAGGATCGATCTTCTCAAGATCGAACAACCGAGTATCAACTCACGGAAGGAGACATAGAACATCTCTTGAGCTAGGATACAAAGCATACATCCAAAGGGATGGAGCGAAACAGATGACGAAGGTTCACTAGGTAGGCAACAATTCCACACTTAAGGAAATGGTGGACAGAGTCAGGGTAGCAAGGAGTTAATTGGTATGATTCCATAACAAGACATCTTAGAGGAGGTGACTCGTAGAATTATTACCTTAAGTGTCAAAAAGAATTACTTTTGATACATAGATCATTGAAACTCTCTATACCAGCCTAGGGCAAATCACAATCAATCATTTGAAGGGGTCCAAAAGATTGGCATACTCGGACTAGGATGGGTGATGTGGACTACCTTGTTGAAGACAACGCAATGGATGATTTTACTTATCATCGGAAATGGATAGAACCCATGGTAGGACCACTTTTGAAGATGGTCCTGAATAACAACCACTGAAAGGGTAGACCAAAGTGAGATGGCACAATGGTGGTGCAAGCTGGGAACAAAATGCAAATGTTGGAATGATTCTAGTATCTGGGGGAAACTCAATAGTCGAAAGTGATTCCACTGTTTGAATGGTTATAGCATAGTCAAGGAAGCTAAGAGCAATTCCCAATTAATGCTGACGATATAACCTAGTGCTTGCACATGCTCTCAAGAACTTGAGCATATTTCCATATTCATCAAGGTTTTACCAACATCCGTGTCAAGGGTGCCGGCAACACAACATACTACCATGATGGATATTGGTGGAGGATGCAGATGCAAAGGAAGATAACATCTTCTCAGAACTCACCTTAGCGAGGCCAAGGAAACAAAATCTGAATGACCGGCTGAGAGCCATTTAGCACTCCACTTCTAATGTTCTCCTTGATGTGCTAGCATAACCCACTTATAGATATGGTTTGGTGTCTAAAACATCAAGTAAAATGTCGGACTTCGGGAGCAAAAGAATCCATAAGGAACAATTATTGGAGTAAACCCTATGAGATCCTTATGGGGAGGTGGCCAACTTCCTCAATCAAGATACTACAATAATAGTTCTTCCAGCTTGGTGTGTTGGCCATGACATCCACTTTACCGAGTTATGGAGAGACCAATATTATAGTTCTTGGAGAACGTTCCAACCATCATATATGCCTGAGATTCAGATCTGGTTGGTGTTGGGACATTCCAGACTCATCAAGTCTAGAAGGAAAAATGAAAGTTTGCAACACAAATGGACGAGATGGCGTTGCGAGATTCTCCTGGAATAAACTATGATAGCAAGCTCCAAAACATGAGCTGGTTCTGCTACATACATGTGAACACGCTGTCCCATACAAGCATGACCACATAGTAGTCTTATAATAAGACACTACCGAGTTCAAGTTGGAAACCATGATTAATATAACAAAGTCTTGTGCATGTCAGTCTGGGCCCTTCAGGATTAGCAATTGAACTTATTATCCTTGAACAAGTCAATCAGTGGCTTGGTGTGCTATGGAGTTCATATGGGACGAAGATGATCAGTCTAACAGACCACAGAATACTTTGCACGTGCAGGACCGACTTGGGATGATTCCAAAGGAATTAAAAGCATGCTTTCTCGAATTCACGACGATAACTTGCATAAATGCACGTGAGTTAGAGGATGTCACTTCTTACATCAAAACATATACCTCATGGACATAACACAAAGGCATTGTTTACAAAGTTTCCAACACTAGCTGGATGTTCAACACGAATCATGGAGAAGATAAAAATGTTGCTGATAGGCTCAACAACAATTCATCCAGGTTTCCATATAAGTGGAATTCCACAATTATGTGAACAAGGTGATAGCATTGGTCAGACCAACAGATATAATGGTGTATGCTCAGGGAAACAACCACGGGTAAGAAAACATTACGAATATCGTTGGTTATGATTTGATTTGACGATAGCCCATACTCAAATCAAAGATTGGATAAGATGATAGGCCCATTAACTGATCACGAGGGTCAATCAATGAAAATACCATCTTTCTTCAACACACATACAAGATATCCCTTAAAATGAGCTAAGTCGAACAAGCTTTTATCTTCCAACTCTCCTAGTTGTTGTTTGGCTTAACCAACTAGCTCAGGGGTAATCAACACAAATTCTTGGAGAAAGGGTGGTTCATAGGGATAAACCAACTTGATCACGAACTCAACATAGCGGTCAGGTGACAACCTGGTGATACCTCCGAGAAGATATTCAGAAAATCGGGAACCACCTATATGTTACTAAGCTCGAGAACAATCTTGCTTTTCAGGGAAAGACGATATGATCAAATAAGCAAGGAGACACTATCCTAACTCATTGATCGAAAAGTGCACCACAAATAAGGACTAGGTGGCACAGTCAACCTTAGGATGATGATTCAATAATCAACATGCTAAGAATGAGGTTATTGTCCATTTAACTACCAAGCAACAAAGTTGCTAGGAGTATAGGTTTCACACATCACGATTCACTTGTCGGCATTCCAGTTGCAACAACGCGGTGACCAAGGAAGGAATAATGATGGCGAGAAGTATCACTACAACAAGAATTCATAAGAGGTTGTGCAATTCTCAGGACATTCGTGGCATAAAGTGGGTAATACTTCAGGGTATAACAGACCAAAAGCTAGATTGCATTTTGATCTGCGGAATACAACTGCTTCGACCCAATCCTGGATATGGATGAGGTACCAGAGTTTGTTTCTCCTAGTCATTATAAAATAGAATGGCTTGACGGACCACAAGAGTCATAGGCATCGATGAACACAATTGCACAACAAAACTTGACTAACCACTGATAGACAAAGGTCGGAATACAACTACAGAGGAACAACTCAAAGAAACATATGGTTTTCTGAGTTATGGATGCATAGATCAGCATGTCGAACGAGTTCAACATATTTATTCCGGATAACCCATGCATAAAAGTAGAACTGGCAGAGTCACAACATAGAATCGAGAACTCGCCAAGAGCACTCTGGTTGTGATCTTTCGGTTCAGCGAGGAACTTCTGCCATAAGCAGTTCAAGGTATTTGGAAGAAGGGTATACGACGAACCTTGAGGACTATCGCAAAGGTTACTAATATCCTAAAGGAATGAGCAACACTTTCAACATGAGGTAAGTGGAGTGAATCTTGGGTTCAAGAACCCAGGAATAGAATGCCTACTAACTAAATGGCATCACGGGATGCTTTCGAGAATGACGGCCAGAATCATCACACTGGGATCACAAAACATGGCTAGATTACTAGGTGATACCCTAAGACACCTAGGGTCATAATAATAGCTCCAACATATATGTTGATTCAATAGAGTACCTCAACACACTGGTTAGTGTGGTTGATCTCGCACAAAGGACATCGAAACAGAGGGAAAGGATTTTGCAAATGAATTAGACTAAAAAGAAACCTGGGATGACTCGGACAGCATAACGGCTGTAAATGCTCAAAATGATTTGAGACATCCTGCAAAATGGTGTCATAACCACTCGATCATCATAATGTCAAGGTTCCGAGATCAACTGTCAATACACGGAGATAGTAGTAACTGAACTCAGGCTTGAATTCACCAATCTTATAATTCTATGGATTAGTAATACGTGATCTTGATAGAAAGAAGAGAAAGCCTAGTTCCTTAACCCCATAGAAAAGATAGGATGACTCAGATCAGAAGGGCATAAGGTAAAGGAGTAAAAAGAGCCTTAAGTTCCCTTCCACATTCAATTCCCTTATATAACTAAAGAATTTCTAGACTTAACTTCAACCAGTTTGGCTTGGTAATCCTACAGGCACCAGGATCTAATACCAAAGCCATCAGGACCCCGATCCTAAGTCACACCGACCTAGCATGTAACACATCATATCGCTTTGCAGCTTCACGCGCGGTATTCCCATGGGTGCCACCTTACCTGGCCTGGGACCGTTTGCGCCTTTGGCTCACGTATATGACAGTGCCGCTAGCATCCATATGACAAGAACCTGGGCCGACATGACTAGTCATAAACCCAAGGTGGCGCTAACTTACAGCAACGGGCATACATGACCCAACAACGAACGTGTCTATCAAGAACGTATGAACCCAAGTCGTAGCAAGCTACATGGACTTAAAGGAACAACACATGACATTTCCCCGAAGGGACAGACACAGGAACGAAGAAGGACACATGTCGGCCAGCCTAGGTGTTCTGGAGCAGTAGCACGATACCATGGCCCAGTGGAAGCACTAGGAGACATTTCCCGGTAAGAGAGGCTACCAAGAATAAACAACTAGGTTGTCGGATCCCACACATATCAAGCATTTCAAATCATACACACAATATGCTCGATATGTGTAAATACAACATGGCATCACAACACAACTCTACAACTCCAAGTATTTATTCAATAGGCTCCGAGGAACCAAGCATTACAATCATGGGTACTGAGGGAGTCCTGGATAAGGGGGTATCCGGACAGCCGGACTATATTCATCGTCCGGACTATAGAAGCGTCAAGATACAAGACTCAAGACTTCGGCTCGTGTCCGGATGGGACTCTCCTTTGCGTGGAAGACAAGCTTGGCGATCCGGATATTATGTTTCCTTCCTTGTAACCGACTCCATGTAAAACCTAGCTCTCCGGTGTCTATATAAACTTGAGAGGATGGTCCTTAGAAGGCCGATCACATTTACAATCATACCATCATAGGCTAGCTCTTAGGGTTTAGCCTCTACGATCTCGTGGTAGATCTACTCTTGTATTCCACATATCTTCAATATTAATCAAGCAGGAAGTAGGGTTTTACCTCCATCGAGAGGGCCTGAACCTGGGTAAACATTGTGTCCCTCGCTTCCGGTTACCATCAGCCTAAGACACACAGATCGGGACCCCCTACCCGAGATCCGCCGGTTTTGACACCGACATTGGTGCTTTCATTGAGAGTTCCTCTGTGTCATCGCTTCGAGGTTGATGGCATCTTCAATCGTAAACAACGCAGTCCAGGGTGAGATTTTTCTCCCCGGACAGATCTTTGTGTTCGGCGGCTTCGCACTGCGGGCCAATTCGCTTGGCCAGTTGGAGCAGATCCATAGCTTAGCCCCTGGCCGCCAGATCAGGTTTGGAAACTTGAACTACATGGCAGATATCTGCCGAGACTTGATCTTCGGCGGATTCGAGCCCGCGCCAGGAACACCAGGCAGTCACGATGAGCACGGCTTAGACCTGTAGTCGGACAATGCTCGGGACCTCATCCCCGAAGTAGCCCCGGATCTACATCCAGGGTAGGTTGCGTTGCCTATGGACGGAGGGCTAGACCCCGCCCCGCGGGCCGCACGCTCATCGGCGGTGGAGCCAAACACAGGTCCCACCTCTATGGAGGACTGTTACCCTGGGCCCCCGGACTCATATCCGGCTGTTGGTCCCGATCCGCTCGCTCTTGAGCCAGCCGAGCCAGGTTGGGCTTCGGTAATGGAGTTTACAGCTGCAGACATCTTTCAGCACTCGCCCTTTGGCAACATGCTGAACTTAGTAAGGTCTCTCTCTTTGTCAGGAGACTCTGGGCCGAACTATGTCCGGCCCGAGTGGGAAGCAGGCGACGAAGGAATTCTATGCCCACCCACCACCCACTTCATTGCCATGATCGAAGATTTAACCGACGTGCATGACTTCGACTCCGAAGACATCGACGATATGGACGAAGATGCAGGAGAAGCTCCATAATCCCTGGGGCACTGGACTACTACCTTGTCACACGATATATACATGGTAGATATGCCCGACACCTCGTCCAAGAAAAGCCAAGGACAATGGCAGCCTTAACAAGCCTTATGACCCGCTTTTGCGCGGGTGAGGATAGCTGGCTGGCCCGTAAAGGCACCAGCGACCCCAGCACATCCGAAATAAGGGATGGCAACGGGAAGCCACGGTGTAATAAAAACAAACTCCAAAATAGGGAAGAGAGCCCGGACAACACGACGGTCAACGCCGAATTCAGAGGCTCTCGACCTGATCAGCAAAAGAAGCCATTCAAAGTCAGTAAATGTGGACCGTCCGGTGTGAACATAGTCCTGGAGAGGCTATGCCAAATTCATGGCACCCCGGAGAAACCTACGAACCACACCCATAGAGAGTGTTGGGTCTTCAAGCAGGCCGGCAAATTAAATGCCGAACACAAGGGGAGGGGCACACCAAGCGAAGACGAGGATGAACCTCACCAGCCCAACACTGGGGGACAGAAAAAATTCCCGCCAGAGGTTAAAACAGTAAACATGATCCACGCGACTCACACATCGACGAGAAGGCTTCAACGCGTGCCCATAGCGCACGATGTAGAGCCCGTCGTACTCACGTCTCACTACTGGATGTCTCGTCCGATCTCTTTCGATCACATGGACGACCGAACTACAATTCGGCGAGGAGGATCACAGGCCTTGGTGCTTGACCCAATAATCAATGGATACCATCTCACCCGTGTCCTCATGGACGGCGGCAGTGGTCTCAATTTAATATACGAAGACACTGTCCGCAGAATGGGGATAGACCCATCCAGAATTAAACAAAGCAGCACCACTTTTGAAGGGGTGATACCAGGCGTTGCAGCCTGCGCCAGGGGCTCCGTCATGCTGGAAGTAACATTCGGCTCCCCAGGCAACTCCAGAAGTGAAGAGCTGCTCTTCACTGCCGCACCCTTCCAAAGTAGCTATCACGCATTGCTAGGAAGAACGACCTTCGCCTGCTTCAACGCATTGCCACACTATGGCCACCTTACAATGAAGATGCCCGGTCCCCGTGGCGTCATCACCGTCAGCGGAATCATAGAGCGCCCTTCACGCGCAGAGGAATACGCGACGGCCCTGGCGGCCAGACTATAAGCGGCCTCCAGTATTAGAAAACATGATTGGTCATTACGACCACAGACACGGTTAGACGAGTCCGGTAGCCCGGATAAAATTCAAACATGGCACCGTATATGTAATCCCATAATGGAAACCAGGGGCTATCTATATTTAATACAGCCCCACGCTCGGCTCGACCTTATTGGCAGGCCAACAGCTTACACTTTTATTACTAATCGCATACTCACGTTGCACCCTCCTACGAGTTTTTATTTTTTACAGACAATTTTCGCGCGATACCCTTCCAGGATACGGCACAACGGAGATAAAGGCACAAACGTGCAGCAGGGCCCTGTGCAATAGGTTTCTTTTTAGATTAAGCCCCTGTGTAAACCTTTTCTACTGCCTCTTGTTGTTTAAACCATCCCATGGGTTCTATACCCACAGAGGATACTGCCGTTTTTGGCATTTGGCCACGGTAGACTAAATTGCACGTACCTAGGAATAAAGGGCTTACAATAGGCTCTTGTTAGCCTATCTTCTTTTACAAAAGACCGAATACCCTCGGGAGTGTTCGGAGTCACGAGTTTGGCCGTATATGCATCAGCTCCGAATCATGTCTTTGGTCAAATGTTGGGTCTGCCCGGCTCCTGGGTTTGCCGCCTTACGTTCCGCTATCATCCGGCTAAGGCAGGCCAAAGGAGAACTACTGCGATTGTGCCCTGGTTATTCCGGATTAGCGCCTCAGTAGAGAAAGCCGAAAACTGACCGTCATGATACAGCAAGAGACTGTTCAACCACTCGAAGACTCACTAGAATCCCTAAAGATTCCTCCGCCTTAACGAAGGGCCGTTTCCCGGCCTGTACACACACGCCCGTATTCGGATGCACGTGAAGGTACCAGGGGCTACATAGTAGCCCCACCATTATACTCCCATGGCTAAGCAAAAGTGTTATAGCTATATAGTCCAGTTGCCTAGTTCGACGTGCGATCACCTCCTTAATGGACCAAGACGTTGGATCAAGTGTGATTAAGCATATTTTTTGCGAACACCCCCGCATTACATGCATGGGAGCTGAAGCCAACGACTGCTATCTTTCGGACTACTTATACATATAAGAACGGCCGCACAGGGGGGACAATCATACTTTCGGACAAAAGTATAAACATAGCCTCATAATTAAACTAAACATTATTCTCTACAATGATTCGACTTATCACTCGAATGAAACATTCTTCAAGCACCGTGCCTCTATTAGGCGGGCACCTTCTGTGACTTGCGCCAAGTAGTGCTCGGCCAGATATTGGCCTCCCACCGGATCCTGGGTCGCTATTACAGTGGCCTCCATATCCGTCCAATAGGCTTTAACGCGGGCCAGTGCCATCCGCGCACCCTCTATGCACGCCGACCTCCTCATGGCGTCAATCTGAGACACGGCTCCAAGGAACTGCTGCACCAAACCAAAATAGATGTCCGACTTAGGCCCCTTCGGCCAAAGATGCTCTATTACAGACCGCATTGCCAGCCCGGACAACCGTGGAGCTCCGCCATAGCAGCCACCTTCTCATTCAGCGGCAGCGGGCGAGTGGGAGCATTGAACTGCGACCAGAAAAGCTTCTCCACTTCTTCATCGCCTTGACCCTCGAAGAACTTGACAACGTCAGCTGTACTATTCGCCTAGTCCGCATATGCGTCTGCAGGACTCAAGCGCACCGCCAGGGGAGCATACTTCGGATCCAAGAACTTCGTGCGCAGCAAGTATGAGACCCCCGCCACGATTTTGTCGACCTGTTGGAGGTCTTCCCGCATACTGCGGATCTCAGTCCGCATCTTCTTGGCGGCATTAAGTGCCTTGTCCAGCTCAGCCGAACTAGCCTTACTCTCCTTTTCGAGGAGTGCGTACCGGTTGGTGGCATTCTGTAACTCCCCAGCCATTTCAGCTATCTTTTCTTTGCTTCGGCGATGAGCAGCCTGTTCGGCTCTCAATTCTTCGGCCGCCTTTAGGGCAACCGCATTGCTAGCCCGAGCTTGTTCCTTGGCTTGAGCAAGTTCCACCCTCAGGGCCTCCACGGCAGCAGCACCATCTGCAATGCAACCACATGGCATTAATATTCTGCCCCTCTTACATTTCCCTATACATCATAATAAGGGAAGCCGAGCACATACCCTGTGACTACTCCAGCCGCTTATTCACCAGCATGATATCGGCATCAATTGATCCGATCTGCCTCCTTAGTTCGGCAGCTTCAACAGACTGGTCGGCTGCGGAATCCTTGTATACCTGCAGCCATTAGTATATGATCCCCTGTTTGCCACCTACAGGGGGCAACCAGAGTCTCAAGGGCTACTATCTATAGGGAGCACACCTAGCGCGTGCTTCATAACCAAAAAGTTGTGCATTTTTTACTACATACGTCAAAGCCTTTGAGCAGGCTTGTAAACGCCTCATTCAAGCCGCTGGTAGCGGATGAAATCTTCATGAGCACCGTGCTCATTAAGGAGTGGTGCTCCTCCGAGAGCGCGGCTCGCTATAGACGACCCGTCAGTACGTTCGGCCGGACACTAAACTGCGTCGGACCCTTCTCACCGCCCCCCGTAGGAGCCAAACGCTCCAGGCTCTGGGCGGCTGACGTGTTAGTCTCCGGCTTCGGCAGATCCGGACTCCTCCGTGACGACACCTCTGTGTCGCCCGCTTCATGAGGCGGAGAGTTGGGTGGAGTCTCACTCTCCATCATCTCCGGACGGAGGTCCCACGAACATGAACTCTGTTGAGAAGAGCTGCTCACCGGACTACAAAAGACGATGTCCTGGTTATGGATCTCGGAGTAACATTACACCTTCGAATTAATAAATAACTTAGGGCTCTATGGAGAGCTGGCCCGTTGGTGGGCATGACACAGTGAGGGTGCCCGTCATGGCAGAGCCCTCTGGTGATGTTTTCTTCCCTTGCTTGGGCATCTCCGCCTCCAAGTCTTCGGAGGCGGCCCTTTTCTTCCCGCGTGGGGAGGAGGCTTTGGCCTCCCCTTTCCTGCTATCCTTCATAGGATGGGTAGCGATTTCCCCGGTCTGGATGCATAGCGCGTGAAGTTCGGCTTCACTGCCCTTTCCTTCGCCTTTCCCTGAAGGGATTTTGCTAAGCGCCCGGCCCAGCATCTTTGCAATAGTGGGACCAGGCGAGCCTTCAGGAACTAGCGTCGGACACATGATTCTCTCCGCCTTGTTAAGCCATTCCTGGCCACGGGAGGGTTTTCAGAATAATGGTTATGATAAATATAAACAAAGTGTCCAGCTTTGAGGTTACTTACTTGGTCATCTAGGCGAGTGCATCTTAGGCCCGCATCCTCTGTGGTGTCCGAACACTTTACTTGAGGTCCGAAGAATAATTTACACATTCCTTCAAGCTTCAGGCCGAAGAAGTGCTTAATAGTCCGCGGACCCTCCGGATTAAATTCCCACATCCGGAGAGGCCGATGTTTGCATGGCAACATCCGCCGGATTAGCATCACTTGCATTATGTTAACAAGATTTATGTCCCTCTCAATAAGCTCCCGGATGCGATTCTGCAGTTCTGGTACATCGCCAGCAGGCCCATAGTTCCGTCCTACATCGGTCCAAGACGCCAACTGTGACGGAGGGCCTGAGCGGAACTCTGGGGCAGCTACCCACTTTGTGCCTCTGGGACCAATGACATAGAACCATCTCCGTTGCCATACGTTGGATACTTCCGGAAAAGAACCCTCTGGCCATGGGGCATCAACGTTTCTGCTTATTATAGCGCCTCCGCACTCCGCATGTCGCCCCTCGATCATCTTTGGCTTCACATTAAAGGTCTTCAGCCATAAGCCGAAGTGTGGGTTGACATGGAGAAAGGCCTCGCACACGATAATGAAGGACGAGATGTGGAGGATGGCGTCTGGAGCCAGATCCTGGAAATCCAACCCATAGTAGAACATGAGCCCCCTCACAAAGGGGTCGAGGGTGAGGCCTAGGCCTCGGAGGAAGTGAGGGATAAACATGACGCTCTCGTTGGGCTCCGGCGTGGGGATAACTTTCCCCGGAGTAGGAAGCCTGTGCTGGATATCGGCGGTCAGGTATCCGACCTCCCTAAGCTTCGCAATGTCCTCCTCTTGAATCGAGGAGGCCACCCACCAGCCTGTTGCGTCGGATCCAGACATGTTGGTGGATCTGGGGTGCTTGAGCTTGGGTTTTGAGTGCTGGAGCTCGAGGAGTGTGGAGGAGCAGGAGAGGTGGTAAAAAGGCGTAGGCCTTGACCCCTTTATAAAAGGGATGAATACCAAGAGTCCTCAGCGTGACCGCTTGAGACTTATCTAAAATACACGGAATTATACCAATGGTCGCCATGGGGTCACATATGCCCATATTGATGAAAGATCTCGTATTAAGAGGGACATGATCCCTGCTTTGGCAGTACGTGCCGATAAAACCGCCTCGCAACACGAGTCGAGGTGGAGCAGAAGCGCTGGTTCGTGTTGGACCAGGCCACGATGCAAGGGCACGACGTACGAAGATTGCCAGTAGAACGGATTTATGCTAAAGGTATGAGAAGATCATCTTGCAGATCTGGACACAGTCTATGTGTTCAATAATGACTTTGGAGTATTCGGAGGAGGAACCCTCCTTGCAATGCCGAAGACAAGACTGCGTGCCAGACTCATCGTCATTGAAGCCTGGTTCAGGGGCTACTGAGGGACTCCTGGATGAGGGGGTATCCGGACAGCCGGACTATATTCATCGTCCGGACTATAGAAGCATCAAGATACAAGACTCAAGACTTCGGCTCATGTCCGGATGGGACTTTCCTTTGCGTGGAAGACAAGCTTGGTGATCCGGATATTATGTTTCCTTCCTTGTAACCGACTCCATGTAAACCCTAGCTCTCCGATGTCTATATAAACTGGAGAGGATGGTCCTTAGAAGGCCGATCACATTTACAATCATACCATCATAGGCTAGCTCTTAGGGTTTAGCCTCTACGATCTTGTGGTAGATCTACTCTTGTATTCCACATATCTTCAATATTAATCAAGCAGGAAGTAGGGTTTTACCTCCATTGAGAGCGCCCGAACCTGGGTAAACATTGTGTCCCTCGCTTCCTGTTACCATCAGCCTAAGACGCACAGATCGAGACACCCTACCCGAGATCCGTCGGTTTTGACACCGACAGGTATCATGACCCAACATTCAGAGTGTACAAACCAAAAGCACATGCGGAAGCTTAACATGTCTGAGTACAGACAACTACAAATGAAAAGGGCTGAGAAGCCTGACTATCTACAAGACCCTCCAAAGGGCACAAGATTGTAGTTGAGGTAACAAGCTAAACGTCGAATTCCACACGGAACTACTATCGAGATTGAATTCTCTCTACAAAAACATAAATTAAGCAAACGTGAGTACAAATGTACCCAGCAAGACTTACATCAGAACTAGCATCAGTATCAACAAAAGGGGGTGGTGGAGTTTAACTGCAGTAAGCCAGCTTTGACTCGGTGGCTATCCTGAAATACGATTGCAAGCAACTCATTTGTGGTGGCGCACATGAGTCCACATATTCACCATATCAATACACCACTATGGATCCGCTCCCGTCTCCCTATGAGAACACCATCCATAGTACTCACGCTTATCTTGCGCATTTTAGGGTATCCACTTTCACTTGTCTAGGAACTGTATAGGCAACCCAGAGGTCCTTTACCGCGGACGCGGCTTTTCGAATAGATCATTTATAATCCTGCAAGGATGTACTTCTTCACACATGTTTCCACCACTTAGCGTCTGCACACGACATGTGCTCGACAGACTTCAAGCGAAAGTCGGCATGGGTGTACACCATGACCTAACTAACCACACAAGTCCCTAGTCCAGGTTTATCGCCAATTCAGGTTCCATCCGTAGGGAGTCCGGCCAAAGTTTCCACATACGGCCCCGAACGATGTGTGCAGGGTTCCCGAGGCACCAAATGGGCGTCCCGGTACACCGTGCCACGTGCCTACCAGATCACAGCCCACCCATCGGGTCAGCGCTGTGCAGGGCCTCCAGCATACTACAAACACCAGAAACTACTTGCAACTCTTGGATAGAGGACAAGGGCGGTTAATACGTCAAGCGGGGTCATATTTCACGGCCCAACATGTGGTAGTAGCTATTCATGGATCATAAACATAGAACTAAGTTCCTGAGGACGGTTTCAATGGGACAACCCACCATGTACTCCTACATGGCCTCTCACCGCTACCTTTACTAAATCGTGTTCACACACTTAGCTCACACATGATAGGACATGTTCATCACCATTCCAATTCATCCCCGATGAATCAGACCTGACTCAACTCTAAGCAGTAGCAGGCATGACAAACAAGCATGAATGAGTAGGCACATCAGGGCTCAAACAACTCCTAGTCATGCTAGTGGGTTTCATTTATTTACTATGGCAACGACAGGTCATGCAGAGGAAAGGGGTTCAGCTACCGTAGCATGCAACAGATGAATCGTTGTTGTCCTAATGCAGTAAAAGAAAGAAGGAGTGAGAGAGTGGGATAGTATCAGAATGAACAAGGGGGTTTTGCTTGCTTGGCACTTCTGAAGATGATATTTCTCTTCATCGGTGTCATCGAACTCATCACCGGAACACGTCTACTGAAGGGGGACAACTACCGGCAAACAAGGAAGAACACAATCAAGGCAATGCACAATATGATGCATGATCATGACATGCAAATATGCTGTGATTTGAGCTAATGCAACTAAAACTAGAAGGGTTTGAGTTATTTTGAGCCCAAGGTTCAAGTTCAAAGTCAAACTATGAATTTATAAAGTGCATTATCATGTTTTGATTTAACAGCAAGGTTAGGTTCTTTAAACATGCATGAAGCAAGTATATATGGATAGATTGGATTTTTCTGATCATTTTTCATGTATAAAACTTTTCATTCCGAGTTACGGTTGAATTTATATGATTTTTAGAAGTTTAAAGCATTTTCTGGAATTTCTGAATTGTTTAAAATCCAGAAAATGTATTACTACAACAGCATGACGTATGTGTGACCTCATCAGGTCAACATCGTCAGCCCAGGTCAAACCTGACGCTAGGGCCCACATGTCAGTGTCTAACTAACTAACCTAAGTTAATTAGTACTAATCTAATCCTAAACCTAGTTAAGGCCCTGGGCCCACACGTCAGTGACCCAGAGGGGTCCAACTGTGGTCAAACCCGGTTCAACTCGCTGGAGTTGACCCGCAGATCGTCGCTGACGGATCAGAGATGGCGGAGGGCGTCGGGTTTCGCCCTCCGGCGACCAAAAGAGCGGAGGAGGGGCTCTGCGAGACGCCCAGGCTCGCGCGCATCCATTGCGGCAAGCGGCAGCAGCTGTGGTACAGTATAGCGATGGCGGCGATGGCAAGTGCGGCAGCCGGAGCTCGGCGAGCTCAGGCGCGTGGGATACGGTGCACTAGCGAGCGACCTAAGGCGTGCTACGGCTTCTTGGGGATACCCGGATCACGACTACGTGCTTGGTTTGGTCAGGCGGGGCTGCTAGCAACGTCGAGCTTCGTGTCGATGGCGGCGGGCTCTGGCCGAGGTGGAAATCGTGGCTAGAGGACGGAAGAAATGACGGGGAGAGGGGCGGAGGAAAGAGGGGCTCACAAGGAACTCACGGAGCAGGCTAGTGAGCTCGGGGGAGGCCGGATGGAGTAGTACGAGCGGCGGCGATCTCGGACGACTAAGGGGGAAAACAGCGGCATTGGCGATGCAACACGGCTTCTGGCACCGGTGTGTCTCGGTGGAGAGGACGACGACATCGTAGCCCAAGGTTCCAGCTCGGGGACACGTCGGTGAGGCGATAGGTGGACGGTGGCCATGGCTACGGCGAGCGGCGGCGACGGCTGTGCTCGGGAAGAGAGCAGAGAGGGAAGGGGAGAGAGCTGCATGGAGCAGAGGGTCGAGGGGAGTTGTGTGGCGGCTTTAGCGGCCTCCAGAAGTGGCGGCAAGTAGGAAGTGGCTAGGGCCGCGTGCGCGCATGCGGGGCACACGCCCTCCTGCCTACTGGAAGGAGGTGGAAGACGATAGGGAGGAGCCTCTAGTGGGCTAGGCAGGCCAGCAACAGTGCTGGGTCGGTTGGTGGGTGCGAGGTAAGTGGACCAGGTGAGTTTCTGTTCCTTTTAATATTTTTGTTTTCTATTTTTCTGTAACTTTAGGGCTTTATTGAAAATACCAAAACAACCTCAAAAATCATGAAACTGCTTGAGGCCACTGTTTGGATTGTTTCCAACAGCAAACATTTCGGTTCATGAATATTCGGACATTTAAAATATTATATAAAATTTAAATGCCCAAATGCAAATAGGATATGATTTAATTTAGTGACCCAATGCTGTCATAGAAAAATATGAACCAATTTTGTCAAAGGTTCTAGACCAAGGCAAAGATGATGAACATTTTAGAAGGGCATTTCAGGTTCATTGAAAAAGTATTTTAGTAACCCTAGCTGGAACAAGTGGTGCTGGGGGTTTCTGCCTTCCCCAATTCAATTTTCTGAGAAATTTAAACGTGATGCTACACCAGATGCTAGCATTAGGCATTACCAGAACTAGGGATGTAACACATCATAGTAAATTTGCACATCAAAACTTAGGGGACTAAAAATATCATCTTCAGCAAACATAGAATCCCCATGCTTATGGCTTTGCATATCATTAGCATCATGGATATTCAAAGAATTCATACTAACAACATTGCAATCATGCTCATCATTCATGCCAATCATTTTATTGAATTCTTCTTCTATCAATTGAGCACAATTTTCCTTTCCATCATTTTCAAGAAAGACATGATAAAGATGAACAATATGAGACTAGTTCAATTCCATTTTTTGTAATTTTCCTTTTATAAACCAAACTAGTGATAAAACAAGAAACTAAAAGATACGATTGGAAGATCTAAAGATATACCTTCAAGCACTCACCTCCCCATCCACGACGCCAAAAAATAGCTTGATGTCTACTATGCAACTTTATTCTTGTAGACACGTGTTGGGCCTCCAAGCGCAGAGTTTTGTAGGACAGTGGAAATTTTCCCTCAAGTGGATGACCTAAGGTTTTATCAATCTGTGGAGGCGTAGCATGAAGATGGTCTCTCTCAAACAACCCTGCAACCAAATAATAAAAAGTCTCTTGTGTCCCCAACACACCAAATACAATGGTAAATTGTATAGGTGCACTAGTTCAACGAAGAGATGGTGATACAAGTGTAGTAATGATAGTAAATATTGATTTTTGTAATAAGAACAATAAAAAACAGCAAGGTAGCAATTGATAAAATGGAGCACAAATGGTATTTAAATTTTTGAAAATGAGGCCAAGGGTCCATACTTTTGATAGTGCAATCTCTCAACAATGCTAATCTAATTGGATCATATAACCACCCCTCAACGTGCGATGAAGAATCACTCCGAAGTTCTTATCTAGTGGAGAACATAAGAAGAAATTGTTTGTAGGGTACGAAACCACCTCAAAGCTATTCTTTCCGATCAATCTATCCTAGAGTTCGTACTAAAAGAACACCAAGCTATTCTTTCTGATCGATCTAACCAAGAGTTCGTACTAAAATAACACCATATGATACACATCAAGCAAGTCTAATGTCACCTAGATATTCCAATGTCACCGCGAGTATCTGTGAGTTGATTATACGATATGCATCAAACAATTTCAGATTCATAATACTCAGTCCAACACAAATAACCTCAAAGAGTGCCCCAAGATTTCTACCGGAGAAACAAAGATGAGAATGTGCATCAAACCCTATGCATAGATTACCCCAATGTCACCTCGGGAATCCGCGAGTTGAGTGCCAAAACACATATCAAGCGAATCAATATGATACCCCATTGTTAGCACGGGTATTTATAGCAAGATATACATCAAGTATTCTCAAATCCTTTGAAGTATTCAATCGGATAAAACGAAATCTCAAAGGGAATCTCAATTCACCACAACAAGATAGAGAGGGGAAAACACCATATGATCCAACTATATTAACAAAGCCCGCGATACGTCAAGATCATGACATCTCAAGAACACGTGAGAGAGAGAGAGAGATTAAACACATAGCTACTGGTACAAACCCTCAGCCCCGGGGGTGGACTACTCCCTCCTCATCATGGTGGCCACCAGGATGATGAAGATGGCCATCGGTGATGGTTTCCCCCTCCGGTGGAGCGCCGAAACGGGGTCTAGATTGGTGTTTTTGGCTACAGAGGCTTGCGGCGTCGGAACTTCTGATCTAGGGTTACCCCAAGGGTTTTTGTAATATTTGACGATTTATAGGGCGAAGAGGCGTGTGGGAAGCCACCGAGGTGGGCACAACCCACCAGGGCGCGCCTGGGCCCCCAGGTGCGCCCAGGTGGGTTGTGCCCCCCTAGGGGCACCCCCTCTGGTACTTCTCTAGCCCATCCTGGTTGTTCTGGTCCAAAAAAATTCTCCAAAAAATTTCGCTGCGTTTGGACTCTGTTTGATATTGATTTCCTGCAATGTAAAAAAACAAGCAAAAAACAACAACTGGCACTGGGCACTATGTCAATAGGTTAATCCCAAAAAATGATATAAAGTTGCTATAAAATGATTGTAAAACATCCAAGAATGATAATATAAGAGCATGAATACTTCATAAATTATAGATGCGTTGGAGACGTATCAACCCTTAGGTACAACTTCCTCTGGCCTTGCTCCACTGCCCATCTGCCCATGTTGCTGCATGTGGAAAATCCTGTATGTGGATCTTCCCTAGTTCTTTTTCCAAAACATAGCTCGGTCGGCGTACTTTCCATGTTGCAATCTCGTCCTCGCACCGTTTTTGATAAACCACCATGCTACTATTTTTCCTTTATGACATGGAATATGCTTCTTTTTGGTCGCTGTATGTGTCTTTCAAATGTTATTGGGCAGTAATTGTTTCCTTTCTATCTCCTTTTGCAAATAGGGCCATCCATTTCACCTCGTTGCTATTGCGACCTTTTGGTGAACTGCACAAATCACTTTTTAATTAAGCATGTTTTGTGCAGTTCCGCCAAAATGTCGCACGGGCAACGTTTTTACATTTCTGTGGGACTGCTAAAAGGGAGATTGGTTTTGCTATCATCCTCATCCAACTCCGAACCTAATCTTCTCCAACAAGTAGTTAGTCTTAAAGAGAGATTGCAGAGGTGACCAGCTTCTATTTGTGTGTGTTATATTTCATCATCTAGTTCCACTATTATTGTAATCACACTGACTAAATATCTTTGCAAATAGGGATGATCAGGTTGGTTTTAGTGGAACTGCACAAAATGATCGGATTGTGATGTCCTCCATATGCCACTTTCTTGGCTATGGAGCTGCGTGAAACTAGCTGCCAACCAATGAACACCATGGCCAGGAAATGGAGCCATGCCTACGAACAACATCGATCAATTATATATTTTTATTTATTTGTACACCTTTTCACAACTTTGTCTTTAGTTGTGATGTGAATATTGGCGCTGATTTGCGAATCATTGAGATTCATTAGCAACCATGGTAGTTTCATTTGTATTTGATGGATGTTGTAACGAGACAATCTTGAGGCAAGAGGACACATGAATCCTAAGTTGAAACCTTTTTTTATTTTGTGGGAACCAAAGTTGAAACCTTCATAGTAGCATTACAGTACAATTTCATTATGCTCAAAAATTATGCTTACACTAGCAAGAGGCCCATGCATTACATGGAACATCAAGATGCATTTATACGAGTTGTTTATATTGTGGGAGACAAGGATGAACAAGGGAAGGCCTTATTTTTGCAAATGTGGGGAGGGGTGCGGGTATCTTTTTGCAAAATTGCCATAGTCTGCTTTCTATCCGCCAGATATAGATTGGACGGTCTATATTACAGGAGGGCAGGCACACCATCATCACCAACTCGGTTTTTTATAAGAGTAGAGATAGAGATAGATAAGTAGAGATGAGCTCACCGTGTTCCCGCTCATGAGTATTAGGAAAAGATGCAAAGAGTACCTACGTCAGTTCCTACAACTCTTCTCTTCGTGCTCATATTCCTTTTTTCGAGTGATTCATGCACGTACTCCGCCAACGTTCGTGCCCATCAGTGAGTCTCTCCTACTACTTAACTCCATTTTCTAGCATGACATGTGGACCTAGATGTTGTATGTCCCATGTGTCGGCAAAACAAAGAAGAAGGCTTTTCGGCGACCGAGAAGGCAACCTCACGGTGGAGCGTCTGGACCTATTTTATATTCAGCGATATAAAATCAACCCAATCTTCTCCACATCCTAGTACCAAGAGAGTTTGAAACATGGCAGCCCAGTGTAGTTACATCATACATGGCCCACCTGATGCTATCACCATATTTCTTGGGCTCTGTGCGACACCTAGCTCGAGCATGGTTAATAGTATATCCAGCTGCTAGCTATATGGACATGCCATGTCACAAAGAGTTAGTATTATTAATTGATCATACAATAGAGCGGGTTATAAGGTTGGCTGTAAGTTCATAATATTTTGGTCAGTTTCTCTCTATCTCTTTCCTCTCATTAGATGCTTTTGTCTAGGAGCACGCGTAGAGCCTGGTTCTTGCATGAGAGTCCAGTCCTTCACTTTTTTCCTTGTCTCTCTCCTCCACATAAGCAAAAGTGCCATGTAAGCGGGCTTATAGACCACTATTATACATGCTCTAATCCACCAGCTCGTATCACTGGAGGATTACTAGAGCTATCACCATATTCTATGAAGGCGCAAAACCAAGTGTTACTACTACACCAAACAAGTTCAAAACGAGAAACTAGACCCACTCACAGCACGGCACGCCTGTCTCGTTTGGTCCGTTGGTCAAAGCGCTTCCTCTTCTTGGAATAACTTGGTGCTTTCGGCGCAGCATGGTCAACATGTTCAATAAACGACAGCCATCAGAAGAGGGATGTAAGTGAAGAGGCTGATAGTAGGGACCCACACAAGCAAGTGCGTCCTTATTATGGTGACTTGTGGGCCTACTAAGCTGACGTGTACGCTGGTCTTTTTCAACTTAGTCAACAAATGATTCTAGCAGATGGACCGTTGGATGTTAATCCAACAGTTGTGCTGCTTCTTCAACCTCTGATCTTCTTGGTCCAGCCTCCCAAACCAGCGCCGGCAGGACCGCCTTCTCCTGCCTCTCGTGGGTGGCAGTGCTGCCGCACAGGCCTCACCGCTCCACCCTAATCCCACTGCCGTCCAGGACTTCCCTCTACTCACCCACACCCCATGTTATTCTCCGGCGACGGCAGCCTCACACCACAACGGAACCAGTGAACCCTCATACTCCCCTCCGCATGGGCATCCACTACCTCGTCTTCCTCGGCTCCACATCATTTCCTTACCAGGCCTCGCCGTCGTCCACCACCTTGGTGCTCTCTGCGCAACGTGGTCAACGTTGTAAATGAACGACAACCATCAGAAGACGACTATACTCGATGAGGCTGACAGCTGGACCCACCAGCTACATCTTCGCATGCAAGGAAGTGCCTCCTTATTACGCGCAAAAAAATGATTCATCCTCTGACAGCTGGGACCCACCACATATATCTTTGCACGCAAGGGAGTGCCTCCTTATCCTCCCTGGCGGCTGTGACCTACCCGGTCAAAGCCCATGTAGCGTTGTCTGTCTGCTCGCGAACGTATATGTACATACTGGTCGATCGGTCTCTCTGCAATGATGAACTGTGGCCGAGCAAGCAGCATCACGCCTAGTAGTAGATCCCTCGACGTGGCAGTTCACGCAGTCCCTTCTAAACTGTGTACACATACGTACAACCACATGCCAAAAAATATGGCCTCGTACGTACATACGGGCGGGGTCTCAAAATGCCTAGCTACTCGCGCATACTATGGCCAGGGCACGTGTACATGGAGAGGCGAAGGACGACAGTAATGGCGTCCAGTTCATCGGAAGCTAACCGGCTGGGAAGGAATAGAGAAACTGCGTCGTGTTCATCGGGAGGCAACGGAGTGCGTCGTGTTCATTGGGAGCCAACCGGCTTGGACGGAACAGCCGAAACGAGGTCTAGCTTACCGCAAAATGGAGGAAACAACCTTCTATTCGACAATGTACGGTCGAAACGGGGTCCTGTTCATTGGGAAGGGTCTGGTGTACCGCAAAACGGAGGAAGAGGACTTATATTCGAGTGCCTATGGTCGAAACGGGGTCCTGTTGATCGGGAGGGGTGTGGCGTACCGCAAAACGGAGGAAACAGACTTCTGTTGGAGTGCCTACTGTCGAAACGGAGCCATGTTCATCCACCATCTACTGCCTTGCTCCAGCCTCCACGGGCTATTGTTCATCCACCGTCGACTTCCTCCAGCCTCCACCATCTACTGTTCATCCACCGCGTCTTCCTCCTACCTACACGGGCTACTGTTCATCCAACCTCCACCGGATCTTGTTCAACCATCCCTCCACGGGGTCCTGTTCATCCACCCCCAACCTGCTCTGGTGCGACGGCCTCCTCGGTCGGGGCCCTTTTCATCCAGCGGCAACGGCCTCGACTACCACTGGGTCCTATTCATCCAACCCTCACCAGGAACTATTCATCCAAACCCCAACAATGGTCATTGTTCATCAAGAGGCAGGTTCGATCGGCTCTAATTAGCAACAGTAGCGAAGGAATCACTTTGGTTCATTTAACAGCCAGATCGATCGCTCGGGTTCAGTAACATAGCTAGTGCAATTGCTCGAGTTCAGTTAACAGCCAATGGATCAATCGCTCGGGTTCAGTATCATAGCTAGTGCAATCGCTCGGGTTCAATTAGCAAACGCATCGCTCGGGTTCAGTTAGAGCCCAACGCCTCACACACACACACATGTGTACGTGTACGAGAGAAATGTTCAAACCTTCGTGCATTGTTCAGCCCCGACCACCCACCGCAACCGGGAACTCCTCGATAGTTTCCTCGCCCTCGCTTCTACCATGATTTTTCTGTCATGGACAGCCCAAAGAATGTCATGCAGGTGCATCCCCGGCCCGCCTAGGACGAAAAGCCCATTTTTTGTCATAGTTTTTTTCATAGAAGTAGGAGCCCACCACATCTATGATGATACATGGTTTTGTCACAATTATCATCATAGAAGTGTCATAAGCATGACAGGAAAAAATTCGTCCCGGCCAAAATGTCACGGATGTATCTTTTTTCGTAGTGTCAATGTGCTACAAAGAATCACTACAAAGTTTCTATCAGAGAACGTAGGACGAAAACGTGCATCAACCCTATGCATAGATTACCTCAATGTCACCTCGGGAATCCGCGAGTTGAGTGCCAAAAATACATCAAGTGAATCAATGTAATAACCCATTGTCACCACGGGTATCCATATGCAAGACATACATCAAGTGTTCTCAAATCCAATATTCAATCCTACATAAAACCCTAAAAGAGCAAGAATTAATTCATCACAAGAAGGTAGAGAGGGAAGAACACCATAAAATCATAATATATTAACAAAGCTTGCATCACATAAAGATCGTGCCAAATCAAGAACATGAGAGAGAGAGAGATCAAACACATAGATAGTAGTACATACCCTTAGCCCCGAGGGTGTACTACTCCCTCCTATTCATGGTGGTCGTTGGGATGATGAAGATGGCCTCTGGTGATGATTTCCGCCTCCAGTAGGGTGCCGGAACAGGGTCCCGATTGAGTTTTCGTGGCTACAGAGACTTGCGGCAGCGGAACTTATCATCTAGGGTTCTTGAGGTTACCATATATATAGGGGTACTTTGCGTTGGAATAAAGTCAAGGGGTGCCTGAGGTCCCAACAAGCTCGGGAGGCGCGCCCTAGGGGGTGGGCGCGCCCCCAGGCTGTTGGGGAACGTAGTAATTTCAAAATTTTCCTACGATCACGCAAGATCTATCTAGGAGATGCATAGTAACAAGAGGGGAGAGTGTGTCCATGTACCCTCATAGACCAAAAGCGGAAGCGTTTAGTAACGCGGTTTATGTAGTCGAACGTCTTTGCGATCCAACCGATCCAAGTACCGAACGTACGGCACCTCCGCGTTTAGCAAACGTTTAGCTCGATGATGTCCCTCATGCTCTAGATCTAGTTGAGGACGAGGGTGAGTTCCGTCAGCACGACGGCGTGGTGACGCTAATGATGATGTTACCGGCGCATGGCTTCGTCTAAGCACTACGGCGATATGATCGAGGTGTGTAATTATGGAGGGGGGCACCGCACACGGCTAAGGCAAAACTTGGTGTGTCTTCAGGGAACCCCTTTCCCATGTATATAAAGGAGGGAGGGAGAGAGGTCGGCCCCCCTAGGGGCGCGCCAAGAGTATGGTGTCCTACTAGGACTTCCAAGTCCTAGTAGGAATCCCTTCCCTTTTCGGAGTAGGAGAGAAGGAAAGAGGGAAAGAGAGAGGGAGTAGGAAAGGGCAAGGGGGGCGCCGTCCCCTTCCCCTGGTCCATTTCGGACCCATAGGGGGGCACGCACCTCCTCCCCTTGGCCTGCCTCCTCCTTTCCCGTATGGCCCAATAAGGCCCGTTACTTTTCCTGGTGAATTTCCGTAACTCCCCGGTATTCCAAAAAATACCCGAATCACTCGGAACCTTTCCGATGTCCGAATATAGCCTTCCAATATATGAATCTTTACCTCTCGACCAACTTGAGACTCCTCGTCATGTCCGTGATCTCATCCGGGACTCTGAACAAACTTCGGTCATCAAATCACATAACTCATAATAAAAATCGTGCGGCCCCTACGGGTTCAATAACTATGTAGACATGACCAAGACACATCTCTAGTCAATAACCAATAGCGGGACCTGGATGCTCATATTGGCTCCTAAATATTCTATGAAGATCTTTATCGGTTAAACCGCATAACAACATACGTTGTTCCCTTTGTCATCAGCATCTTACTTGCCCGAGATTAGATCGTCGGTGTCATCATACCTAGTTCAATCTCGTTACCGGCAAGTCTCTTTACTCATTCTGTAATGCTTCATCCCACAACTAACTCATTAGTCACATTTCTTGCAAGGCTTATAATGATGGGCATTACCGAGAGGGCCCAGAGATACCTCTCCGATACACAGAGTGATGAATCCTAATCTCAATCTATGACAACCCAACAAACACCTTCGGAGACACCTGTAGAGAATCTTTATAATCACCCATTTACATTGTGACGTTTGATAGCACACTAGGTGTTCCTATGATATTCGGAGTTGCATAATCTCATAGTCTGAGGAACATGTATAAGTCATGAAGAAAGCAGTAACAATGAAACTGTAACGATCATAATGCTAAGCTAACGGATGGGTCATGTCCATCACATCAAAGAGTACTAAGGTATGATCATATTTGCTTGTGAGAGAAGTTTATTCAACGGGTGTGTCAAATTCAGAGCCGTATGTATTTTGCAAATATTCTATGTTTACAGCTCTGCATGGAGCTACTCTAGCTGATAGCTCCGACTTTCAATATGTATCCAGATTCAGACTTATAGTCATATGGATCGGTGTAAAAGCTTGCATCGATGTAACTCTTTACGACGAACTCTTTATCACCTCCATAACCAAGAAATGCTTCCTTAGTCCTCTTAGATAACTAAGGATAACTTTGACCGCTATACAGTGATCCACTCCTGGATCACTATCATACCCCCTTGCAAAACTTATATCAAGGCACACAACTGGTCTAGTACATAGCATGTGTCGGTGTCAAAACCGGCGGATCTCGGGTAGGGGGTCCCGAACTGTGCGTCTAGGCGGATGGTAACAGGAGACAAGGGACACGATGTTTTTACCCAGGTTTGGGCCCTCTCGATGGAGGTAAAACCCTACTCCTGCTTGATTAATATTGATGGTATGGGTAGTACAAGAGTTGATCTACCACAAGATCAGAGAGGTTAACCCTAGAAGCTAGCCTATGGTATGACTGTTGTTCGTCCTACGGACTAAACCTCTCCGGTGTATATAGACACCGGAGAGGGCTAGGGTTACACAGAGTCGGTTACAATGGGAGGAGATCTACATATCGTATCGCCAAGCTTGCCTTCCACGCCAAGGAAAGTCCTATCCGGACACGGGACGAAGTCTTCAATCTTGTATCTTCATAGTCCGGGAGTCTGGCCAAAGGTCATAGTCCGGCCATCCGGACACCCCCTAATCCAGGACTTCCTCAGTAGCCCCCGAACCAGGCTTCAATGACGATGAGTCTGCGCGCAGATTTGTCTTCGGCATTGCAAGGCGGGTTCTTCTCCAAATCCCATATACCTGTCGAGTAGTGTCCGGCTTCCGATGAATGTTGCGCTCCTTGGCTTCTGTGCCCAATAATGGCCATCTTCCACGTGTCAAAAGAATGCGAAAAGACAGGGTGTTTTTTCATTTACCCCCCTAGCTACGAAAATGGGCCGCCTATAAAAGAGGTGGGGACTTAGATCCGAATCACACCATCTTCCCTCCACGAGCATTCATCGGAGCGCATTCGACAAAGATCTATTCCATCATGGCCGATTGACGTAGCTCCTCCTCTCGCCCCCCAGCCCTCAGCCTGGAGATTGGGAGAGGTGTTTCATCCCGCACAGCGAGCTAGTAGCGCTCCAAGCCAAGGGGCTTCTCCCCCCAGCTTACATGGTCCTAGTTCGAGCCGGGATTGCCACTTATAATGGCGGAGAGCAAGCGGAGAGCATCCCCAATCCCTCCAAAGGAGAGCGGCTATGCATTGTCCCTTATTAAATAAGAGGGCTCGGATTTCCAGTTCATCCGTTTCTCCGGGGGCTCCTGGAGTTCTATGGCCTCCAGTTACACAACCTTACGCCTGCCTCCATATTGCATATTACGGGCTTCGTAGCCCTTTGCGAGCTGTTTTTGGGCATCGAGGCCCATTTCGCGCTGTGGAAGAAGTTGTTCTTCCTCGTGCCCCGTTCTCAGGAGGGGTCGATATATCAAGTGGGCGGAGCCAAACTATGGTGCATCGCCGGGACCGGATATCTATCCGGAACCCCAAAGAAGGCGTCCGAAGACTAGCCTTCAGAATAGTTTTATATAGAAGACGTCCCTCTGCCGGACCCTGTACGGATCGGCTGTCATGCCCAATATGCGACCCTATCCAAAAGGAACTCAAAGGTCCCACCAAGGATAGACCCGCATATTGAAACGCTTTTGCAAGGTGGATATCATTACATCAACATTACATAATAGATGGGGATACATACATAAGGCATACAATGCCACACGGATACAACATCATCATACATAAGATCAACATCCGACTACGGATGAAACACAAACAGAAACTCAAACAACATCCACCCTGCTAGCCCAGGCTGCCGACCTGGAACCTATCCTCTGATCGAAGAAGAAGCAGAAGAAGAACTCCAAACAAGCAAGCATCGCTCTCGCGTCATGATCATCGCATAACCTGTACCTGCAACTGTTGTTGTAGTAATCTGTAAGCCACAAGGACTCAGCAATCCCATTATCATGGGTATCAAGACTAGCAAAGCTTGAAGGTAAAGGAAGGGGTAAACTTGTGAGGCTGCAGCAGCGACTAAGCATATATGGTGGCTAACATACGCAAATAAGAGCGAGAAGAGAGCAAAAGGAACGGTCTTGAAGCTAGCAATGATCAAGAAGTGATCCTGAACTCCTACTTACGTCAAACATAACCCAGAAACCGTGTTCACTTCCCGGACTCCGTCGAAAAGAGACCATCACGGCTACACACGTGGTTGATGCGTTTTAATTCGGATCTGGTGTCAAGTTATCTACAATCGGACATTAACAAATTCCCATCTGCCTATAACCGCAGGCACGACTTTCGAAAGATTATACCCTGCAGGGGTGTCCCAACTTAGCCCATGATAAGCTCTCGCGATCAACAAAGGATATACCTTCTCCCAGGAAGACCCGATCAGACTCGGAATCCCGGTTTACAAGACATTTCGACAATGGAAAAACAAGACCAGCAAGACCGCCCGCTGTGCCGACAAATCCCGATAGGAGCTGCACATATCTCGTTCTCAGGGCACACCGGATGAGCGAAGCGTACAGGAACCGACGTAACCCAAGTTGCCAAGGGATGGCCCCGCACGGTGCTCTAGTTTGGACCAACACTTAGACAAGCATTGGCCCGGGGGGCTATAATAAAGATGACCCTTGGGTTAATTACTCCCAAGGGAAATATAGGTGGTGGTGAGGCAAATGGTAAAACCAAGGTTGGGCCTTGCTGGAGGAGTTTTATTCAAAGCGAACTGTCAAGGGGGTCCCATAAATCACTCGACCGCGTAAGGAACGCAAAATCCGGGAACATAACACCGGTATGACGGAAACTAGGGCGGCAAGAGTGGAACAAAACACCAGGCATAAGGCCAAGCCTTCCACCCTTTACCAAGTATATAGATGCATTAAATAATATAAGAGATATTGTGATATCCCAACCAAAAATCTTGTCCACCATGGAGCAATATTCAACTTCACCTGCAACTAGCAACACTATAAGAGGGGCTGAGCAAAGCAGTAACATAGCCAAGCAACGGTTTGCTAGGAAGGGTGACAAAGGTTAGAGGTTCATGGCAATTTGGGAGGCTTGAAGAGCAAATGATAGGTAACGCAGCATAGTGGTAGAACGAAGCAACTAGCATAGCAATGATAGTAGTGAGATCCAGGGTAGCGGTCATCTTGCCTGAAATCCCGCAAGGAAGAAGAACAAGTCCATGAAGAAGACGAACGGATGAAGCCGAACCAAGCGTAGACGAACGAATCCTCACGATCGCAACAAAATGGGAACTATTGAAAGAAGCACATAACATGGTAAACACACCACACATGAACAAGGCATGATGCACAAACAAGTATGATGCAAGACAAGACTACATGACGCTATTCATGGCAAGAGATGATGCAAACAAGAGCAACACATCAAGGCAAGTTTAAATGAGGCCGGGAACAACATATAACAATTCCGGTAAGTCCTCATATGCATATTTCGAAATTGGTCCAGATCTGAATAAACATTATGTTCAAGTTGTTAAACAGCAAGTTAAGATGCACAAAGATGATCTACACGAGATTCTAGTCAAGCTACATATAAAGATCATTTAGTTCGGAGCTACGGCCTAGAAGATATGAGCAAAACAAGTTAAGCATGGCATTGATGCAAAATGCGTACAAACATCAAGCAAACACCTCAAAACATGGATGCAACATGATAATATGAAACTAGATGCAAAAACAAGCAAGTTTCATATAGAGCACACTCAAAACGGAGCAACGGTTCAATACACACATACTATACAAGTTAGGACTAGCTGTCCAAAACAGCAACTAGGCATATTGCAAGCATCAAAACAACATGCTACAGCATATCAACATGAAAACAAAAGATATGATCATGATGTACAGGTAAAGCATAACAAAACATGAACACTGAGCTAACTCCAGAAATCACTAGAACATGCTCAAACACACATGGCAACATTGCATATAGTAACAGTTCAGACTTTGCAGAAAATAACATCAGGTTGCAATGTTTAGATCTATCAAACAACATGTTACAAGAACTTATAATGTCCAACAAAGACATGTCATGAACCTACTAAATCCATAGATCAAATGTCCTTTACTGACCATGAGCCAAAAAGGATCAGAAAATATGATGGCACCCATGTAAACATGGCAAGTTATATTACAGATTCAAACATGGCAGAAACAGAATTATGAAGGCATGTTGGTGAGCTTGAACCACTCACCACAGAGCAATACATGGCATGGCAAGTCACCCAACAGTAATAAGACATATTTGTGAAGCTAAGCATGGCAATAGCAAGGTCATAGGGTGCATGGAACACTAGCAACAATCATGACAACAACTGAACTTAAAGTTAACAGGCTGACAGCAACATTACCAAGCAACTTTGAAGCAAGATATGAACAAGCTACAACAAGCTATAAATGCTACCAGGGGCATGTATGGATAGAGCATGACATGTAGAACAAAACATATTTAGTGATCATCTCCAGATTATGCATAGAATGATTTGTAGCAGCAGGTTTACATAGCATCACGAAATAACAGATTCAGCCTAAGAAAACAACAACATCAAGTACACTACTTAACAAGCTCGATTCACTCACCAAAAGTCATTGCATGACAAAATAAGCATAGCATCAGCAAGAAGACATGTTTATGAAACAAACCAAGGCAAGAAACAAGTTCATAGCATGCAAGGATCAACTATAGCAACCTTGGCAAAATTGAATAACATGTAAATAATCTGCCAGGAAACATTTTGAAGCAAAAGTAGAGCACGAAAATGACATGCTAGACTATGCCATAATTGCAACCAAGGGAATTAATGGATATAGAACAACCATATGTTCAAAACATCCTTACTGAAGTATCTCAAGATATGCATGGATCTCTCTGTAGCATCATGTTTACATGGCATCAAAATAACAACAGAACAGGGACTAAAATCAGCAACATCACGATGCCTAGTTTGCATGCTTGTGATAGTCACCACATTGATCACAAAAATACATGGTAAGCACCTCTGTAAAGAAGACATGGCATAGTTCAAAACACATGTAGACATCAACCTCATAGGATGCACACATCAATCATGGCAAAAATGACAAAAGAGCAAGCTCTGTTAATAGACATCAGACAACATTATGAAGCACTCTTACAACGATGATTCAGGCATCAAGATGAGCTCAAATGGATAAGGTGCAATGGAATGAAATGATGTACTCGTTGAGTCGAACAATTTGACATATTACACGTACGAAACGGAGCAGTATGCATGGAGTTATGATGCGATGAACAAGGCTCCAGAATGCAAAAATATTAGGGACTTAGTGGAAATTGCACCTCGGGGAAAAATGGACGGGGTGGTACGGGATGGAGAGATCCGGGGCTCGGAGCGTGTTTGGATGGTGGGATGGGTGGATCTGATCCACCCATCAATGGATCCGGCCGGAGGAGCTCCGGCGAGCTATTCCGGTGAGGCGACGACGGCGGGGCCGACCGGACTGGGCGGAGGAGGCCAGAGGCGGCGCCGGCCGGCGAAGGCGGCTCCGGTGACGGCGGTTGGAGGTGCGGCGACCTCTGGGCGGCGGCGGCGAGGCGAAGGGCGGCGGAGGCGTGCAGGGTCGGTCGCCGGCGGAGGCGGCGGGGACGAGGCTCGGGGCGCGCGCGGCATCTCGCCGGTGGGAGGCGGCGCGGCGAGGCGCTCGGGATGGCGGGCGAGGACGGGCCCGGCGGGCGCGACAGCGAGGGCGCTCG
>NC_041389.1:349795668-349802908 GCF_002162155.2 Triticum dicoccoides
ACCATCTGCGGGCCGAGCGGGCCGCGGGCGGCGGCTGCTGCCACGTGGCGGAGCGCCACTGGCTGCGGGCGGCGGCGCGGGGACGGGCGGACATGTCCGGTGAAGGTGGACAGGTCCGGCGGCGCAAGGAAGAGGAAGGAGCTAGGGTTGGACTGCGCGAAAAATCCGGGAGGGACACATATTTATAGGTAGAGGGAGCTAGGATAGTCCAAATGAGGAGCGGTTTTCGCCCACACGATCGTGATCGAACGACCGAGAGCATGGAGGGGAGTTAGATGGGTTTTGGGACACTTTGGAAGGGTGTTGGGCTGCAAAGAGAAAGGGGGGTTTCGGGCTACGCGGTTAACCGTTGGAGTATCAAACGACCTCCAAATGGCACGAAACTTGACAGGCGGTCTACCGGTCCTATACCAAGGCCACTTGGCAAACCTCGGTCCATTCCGAGAAATTTTAACACCCGCACACGGAGAGAGGCAAGAAGGGGACGCCGGGTGACATAGGAGCGCCGGATCGCAAAACGGACAACGGGGAAAAGGCTCGGATGCATGAGACGAACCCGTATGCAAAATGAAATGCACATGATGACATGACAAAATGCAACACGCAAGCAAATGACATGGCAACGATGGCGAATAACTAGCAGACACCTGGCGCATCGGATCCGGGGCGTTACAACACTCCTCCACTAACAAGAGATCTCGTCCCGAGATCTTAGGACCGAGACAGAAGGGAAAAGGGATGAGGTGAAACAAGAACTCAAGAGAAGAAGCAAAGAATCGAGAGCACTCGAGAAAAGAGAGGAACGATGAGAATGACGAGAATCGAAAGCTCACTGAATTAGATAGGCTATGAAACCACTTCGGTTAGAACAAGATAAGAATCGAATAAGACTGAAAGAATTTAGGCAGCACTCCGGCTGAAACATGGAGGAATATAACACGAACTTCACCCAATGAGATGGCACTTGACGAGATGAACAATGCAATTCCTCCAGAAGATTAAAAGAATTGAATGAAAAGAACTTCGAAGGATTGAATGGAGTTGTTGAGAAAATCAACAACGAAAGGATAAGCTTGATGTGGACTTATGGATAACATCTCAAAATCATAAGGTGATAACCGACCACAAGCGGAAAAGATTGGATAGCTGAGAAGAACTAAGAAATGCAAAACTCCACTACAAAAGAATACGGAGACTTAATTGCACTTCGAGATGAGAAGAAAAGATACTTGAACTCCACCAACAAAATCTTGATGAACTCTTGAAGAAAGAATTAAATCATGAAGAACCACCATGAAGAACTCCGGTAAACAAAAAGGGTGACGAGATACAATGAAGGATGAAAGAATAAGATTAGCCTTGCGATGATTTAGATGGAGGTTCCGACAAAATAGCCGAGAAAAATTTGAACTCCGGAAAAGAAAAGATGAAAACACTTGGAACTAGAATTTATTCAATAAGAACAAACTCCGAAGGAAGGGATTAATCACTTGGATGAAATAAGAATAAGATTTATTGTATGCTTATCCTTCATCAACTTAAATTGATGACAAGCAGTGGATTTTGCATACTACTTATTCTTCTTGAAAGGGATTGAGAAGTGACATATCGCAAACTTGAGAAGGTCTTCATGAACCACCGGTGGGATAGAAAAGAACAAATGAATTAAAATGATAATCAAGGAAAAAGAATCTTGAACGAATCACCGTAAGAATTCGAAAATGAATGATGAAAGAGAATGAATCACCGGGAAGAATTAGAAGAACAAATATGGTAGAGGGGATTTAGATGCACAAGAATGAATAGATAATGAGCTGATTAAAGAACACTTGAACGAAGCACTGGGATCAAGAGCTGAAATCTGAGGACGAAGAATTCTTCTAGAACGATGGCCTCCGGTGAAACGAAATGGAAAAACAACTCCTGACAAACTCCGGATGGGTAAGAAAAGAATATCTGACAAAAGGAATAATTCGATAGGATAACAAGAAGCTAGAACCGCAAATCTTCGAGAGAACGAACAAGATTTAAAGGAAAACTCTTCTGCGATCGACGAGAAACACCACCGAAATTGCTGAGACGCTCCGGGAGAATGAAAAATAGGAAGGGTTGAACCAACAATGAAAAGAGTTTGAAAACAATCTTGGAGAAGGCATCTGACTGATGAAATTCATTCTTACGTCACACTTTGAAAAGAATTTGAGAATAACTCCGGGGAATTAGAAGAGTCAGGTAAGATCCTGGGAAAAGACCTGTGGGTTAGGGCCCACTGAAGAGATAACACCGTTGGAAAGGATTGTTGAAGAGATAGATGATGCACCGGAACGATTGAAATATTTGAATGAGGTGACAACCTCGAATTAATTGGAACACTGACGAATCTCCTGAGATGTCTTGAGCACTCCGGAAGGATAAACTGGCGAGATGCAAACGAGCAAGGAAAACACTTGAGCCGAGGAAAATAATATGATCAACCCGAAAACTTGAATTGGGTCCACCGGAAAAGAGATGAAGAATGTCGAACAAAACGAGAATTCACCGGTTGAAACAATTGAGGGAAGACTGAAGAGGCTTCACACGAGTGAAATTGATGGTCGTAACAGACTCAAGCTCCGGGAAGAAGAGGGTGGGAGGGCGGGAAAACAAAGGCAACTTGGAAGAGAGAAACGACGAATAACTTGAAGAGAAAACACCGGTTGAAATCATTGAAGAAAGAAAGCAAAGACTTCGCACGAGTAGGATGGATACTCGATTACGGACTCCGGCTCCAAGAAGAAAAAGGGAGGGCGGGTGGGAAAAGAAAACAACTGAGGGTTGAACTCAAAGATGAAGAGGCTCGAGTCGACTTGACGAGAAATGCACCGGATGAAAGGAGAAGAGAACCAATGATCGGAAAACCAACTTCGTGATCCTAAGGAAAAATTGGAAGGGGAAGAGAAGTAATTCAAAACACCTATGTCAAGATTCCTCACCAGAGCGACGAGGGGACTGAGGAGTAAAAAGAATTCCTACTCTCTGATATAACTAGACTCTGAAAATGGTTTTATTCTAGATTCGACATCAGCCAAATTACACGATCAATCAAGGGGGCTCCTAGGGTCGGTCGAGGCTCTGATACCAACTTGTCACGCCCAATATGCGACCCTATCCAAAAGGAACTCAAAGGTCCCACCAAGGATAGACCCGCATATTGAAACGCTTTTGCAAGGTGGATATCATTACATCAACATTACATAATAGATGGGGATACATACATAAGGCATACAATGCCACACGGATACAACATCATCATACATAAGATCAACATCCGACTACGGAAGAAACACAAACAGAAACTCAAACGACATCCACCCTGCTAGCCCAGGCTGCCGACCTGGAACCTATCCTCTGATCGAAGAATAAGCAGAAGAAGAACTCCAAACAAGCAAGCATCGCTCTCGTGTCATGATCATCGCATAACCTGTACCTGCAACATTTTTTGTAGTAATCTGTGAGCCACGAGGACTCAGAAATCCCATTACCATGGGTATCAAGACTAGCAAAGCTTAAAGGGAAAGGAAGGGGTAAACTGGTGAGGCTGCAGCAGCGACTAAGCATATATGGTGGCTAACATACGCAAATAAGAGCGAGAAGAGAGCAAAAGGAACGGTCGTGAAGCTAGCAATGATCAAGAAGTGATCTTGAACTCCTACTTACGTCAAACATAACCCAGAAACCGTGTTCACTTCCCGGACTCCATCAAAAAGAGACCATCACGGCTACACACGTGGTTGATGCGTTTTAATTCGGATCTGGTGTCAAGTTATCTACAACCGGACATTAACAAATTCCCATCTGCCTATAACCGCAGGCACGACTTTCGAAAGATTATACCCTGCAAGGGTGTCTCAACTTAGCCCATGATAAGCTCTCGCGATCAACAAAGGATATACCTTCTCCCAGGAAGACCCGATCAGACTCGGAATCCCGGTTTACAAGACATTTCAACAATGGTAAAACAAGACCAGCAAGACCGCCCGCTGTGCCGACAAATCCCGATAGGAGCTGCACATATCTCGTTCTCAGGGCACACCGGATGAGCGAAGCGTACAGGAACCGACGTAACCCAAGCTGCCAAGGGATGGCCCCGCACGGTGCTCTAGTTTGGACCAACACTTAGATAAGCATTGGCCCGGGGGGCTATAATAAAGATGACCCTTGGGTTAATTACTCCCAAGGGAAATATAGGTGGTGGTGAGGCAAATGGTAAAACCAAGGTTGGGCCTTGCTGGAGGAGTTTTATTCAAAGCAAACTGTCAAGGGGGTCCCATAAATCACCCGACCGCATAAGGAACGCAAAATCCGGGAACATAACACCGGTATGACGGAAACTAGGCCGGCAAGAGTGGAACAAAACACCAGGCATAAGGCCGAGCCTTCCACCCTTTACCAAGTATATAGATGCATTAAATAATATAAGAGATATTGTGATATCCCAACCAAAAATCTTGTCCACCATGGAGCAATATTCAACTTCACCTGCAACTAGCAACACTATAAGAGGGGCTGAGCAAAGCAGTAACATAGCCAAGCAACGGTTTGCTAGGAAGGGTGACAAAGGTTAGAGGTTCATGGCAATTTGGGAGGCTTGAAGAGCAAATGATAGGTAACGCAGCATAGTGGTAGAACGAAGCAACTAGCATAGCAATGATAGTAGTGAGATCCAGGGTAGCGGTCATCTTGCCTGAAATCCCGCAAGGAAGAAGAACAAGTCCATGAAGAAGACGAACGGATGAAGCTGAACCAAGCGTAGACGAACGGATCCTCATGATCGCAACGAAATGGGAACTATTGAAAGAAGCACATAACATGGTAAACACACCACACATGAACAAGGCATGATGCACAAACAAGTATGATGCAAGACAAGACTACATGACGCTATTCATGGCAAGAGATGATGCAAACAAGAGCAACACATCAAGGCAAGTTTAAATGAGGCCGGGAACAACATATAATAATTCCGATAAGTCCTCATATGCATATTTCGAAATTGGTCCAGATCTGAATAAACATTATGTTCAAGTTGTTAAACAGCAAGTTAAGATGCACAAAGATGATCTACACGAGATTCTAGTCAAGCTACATATAAAGATCATTTAGTTCGGAGCTACGGCCTAGAAGATATGAGCAAAACAAGTTAAACATGGCATTGATGCAAAATGCGTACAAACATCAAGCAAACACCTCAAAACATGGATGCAACATGATAATATGAAACTAGATGCAAAAACAAGCAAGTTTCATATAGAGCACACTCAAAACGGAGCAACGGTTCAACACACACATACTATACAAGTTTAAAGGACTAGCTGTCCAAAACAGCAACTAGGCATATTGCAAGCATCAAAACTACATGCTACAACATCTCAACATGAAAACAAAAGACATGGTCATGATGTACAGGTAAAGCATAACAAAACATGAACACTGAGCTAACTCCATAAATCACTAGAACATGCTCAAACACACATGGCAACATTGCATATAATAACAGTTCAGACTTCGCAGAAAATAACATCAGGTTGCAATGTTTAGAGCTATCAAACAACATGTTACAGGAACTTATAATGTCCAACAAAGACATGGCATGAACCTACTAAATGCATAGATCAAATGTCCTTTACTGACCATGAGCCAAAAAGGATCAGAAAATATGATGGCACCCATGTAAACATGGCAAGTTATATTACAGATTCAAACATGGCAGAAACAGAATTATGAAGGCATGTTGGTGAGCTTGAACCACTCACCACAGAGCAATACATGGCATGGCAAGGCACCCAACAGTAATAAGACATATTTGTGAAGCTAAGCATGGCAATAGCAAGGTCATAGGGTGCATGGAACACTAGCAACAATCATGAAAACAACTGAACTTAAAGTTAACAGGCTGACAGCAACATTATCAAGCAACTTTGAAGCAAGATATGAACAAGCTACAACAAGCTATAAATGCTACCAGGGGCATGTATGGATAGATCATGACATGTAGAACAAAACATATTTAGTGATCATGTCCAGATTATGCATAGAATGATTTGTAGCAGCAGGTTTACAAAGCATCACGAAATAACAGATTCAGCCTAGCAAAATAGCAACATAAGTAGACTACTTTACAAGCTTGATTCGCTCATCACAAGTCATTGCATGACAAGATAAGCATAGCATCAGCAAGAAGACATGTTTATGAAACAAATCAAGGCAAGAACAAGTTCATAGCATGCAAGGATCAACTATAGCAACCTTGGTAAAATTGAATAACATGTAAACAATCTGCTAGGAAACATTTTGAAGCAAAAGTAGAGCACGAAAATGACATGCTAGACTACTCCATAATTGCAACCAAGGAAATTAATGGATATAGAACGACCATATGTTCAAAACATCCTTACTGAAGTATCTCAAAATATGCATGGATCTCTCTGTAGCATCATGTTTACATGGCATCAAAATAACAGCAGAACAGGGACTAAAATCAGCAACATCACGATGCCTAGTTTGCATCCTTGTTCTAGTCACCACATTGATCACAAAAATACATGGTAAGCACCTCTGTAAAGAAGACATGGCATAGTTCAAAACACATGTAGACATCAACCTCATAGGATGCACACATCAATCATGGCAAAAATGACAAAAGAGCAAGTTCTGTTAACAGACAGCAGACAACATTATGAAGCACTCTTGCAACGATGATTCAGGTATCAAGATGACCTCAAATGGATAAGGTGCAATGGAATGAAATGATGTACTCGCTGAGACGAACAATTTGACATATTACACGCACGAAACGGAGCAGTATGCATGGATTTATGATGCGATGAACAAGGCTCCAGAATGCAAAAATATTAGGGACTTAGTGGAAATTGCACCTCGGGGAAAAATGGATGGGGTGGTACGGGATGGAGAGATCCGGGGCTCGGGGCGTGTTTGGATGGTGGGATGGGTGGATCTGATCCACCCATCGATGGATCCGACCGGAGGAGCTCCGGCGAGCTATTCCGGTGAGGCGACGAGGCGGGGCCGGCCGGACTGGGCGGAGGAGGCCGGGGGCGGCGCGGCGCAGGCCGGCGAAGGCGGCTCCGGCAACGGCAGTTGGAGGCACGGCGACCTCGGGGCGGCGGTGGCGAGGCGAAGGGCGGCGGAGGCGCGCAGGGCCGGTCGGCGGCGGGGACGAGGCTCGGGACGGCGCGGCCGG
>NC_041389.1:349803423-349869391 GCF_002162155.2 Triticum dicoccoides
GGGCACTCGCCGGCGGCGGGCGCGGGGCGGCGCGCGGGGCAGCGCCCGCGGGTCGCGGCGGCGGGGAGATGGGCCCACGGGGGCTTGCTGCTGGCCGAGCGGGCGGCGGGCGGCGGGCGGCGGCGGCTGCCACGTGGCGGCGCGCCACTGGCTGCGGGCGGCGGCGCGGGGACGGGCGGACATGTCCGGTGAAGGTGGACATGTCCGGCGGCGCGAGGAAGAGGAAGGAGCTAGGGTTGGACTGCGCGAAAAATCCGGGAGGGACACATATTTATAGGTAGAGGGAGCTAGGAGAGTCCAAATGAGGAGCGGTTTTCCCCACACGATCGTGATCGAATGACCGAGAGCATGGAGGGGAGTTAGATGGGTTTTGGGCCACTTTGAAAGGGTGTTGGGCTGCAAAGAGAAAGGGGAGTTTCGGGCTACGCGGTTAACCGTTGGAGTATCAAACGACCTCCAAATGGCATGAAACTTGACAGGCGGTCTACCGGTGCTATACCAAGGCCGCTTGGCAAACATCAGTCCATTCCGAGAAAGTTTAACACCCGCACACGAAGAGAGGCAAGAAGGGGACGCCGGGTGACATTGGAGCGCCGAATCGGAAAACGGACAATGGGGAAAAGGCTCGGATGCATGAGACGAACCCGTATGCAAAATGAAATGCACATGATGACATGAAAAAATGCAACACGCAAGCAAATGACATGGCAACGACGGCGAATAACTGGCAGACACCTGGCGCATCGGATCTGGGGCGTTACATCGGCCTCCCTGAGTTTGATAATGCTCCGTTGAAGAAACGCCTGAGCTGGCGCCCACAGAGCCCTCAGAAGGAAAATGACAGGGACGTCCTTTACCTGATGAGCCGGATAAGGTTGTTAGCTCATTCCGGACTGACCATGATCGAGGTCATGGCCATATGCATTACGCGGGGGGTGCAGCCGCTTCAATATCGAGGCCACCCCATGTGGGATTTCAACGGGGAGGACGACGCAACCCGGTGCGGCCGTAAGGGGCCGGATTCGGCTGCCACTCTAACGAAGATCTTGTCCGCTTTGTACAAGGGAGAAGAGGAGGAATTCCTCCGCGTCAACCCACGGGGTGGATTTTCTATGTACAATCCTCCAAGTTGGGTAAGCGAACATGTTCACTTGCCCATCCGTTTTTATATTCCCATAGTTAAGTACTTAGTCTAGCAATTTCAACGCAGGAGCTACGCCAGACTATAAAGGAGATAAACAGTCCTCCTCCACAACCCGAGGACCCGGAACGGTCCCTCGACCCGGACTCCCATGAGGACCCGGACTTATGTGTGGAGCTGATTGATGGGGTGTTTCATCAATTGAGTAAGGACAACACCTTAGTGGCCATTACAGCCGATTATTCCCGACTACTTCCAGCCTCAAAGGTAACTGAGGTTGAAGTCCCAGTACTTTCAATAGGATCCATCCGTGCTTATTTTTTATCGCCGTATACCAATGGCATTTTTCGCAGGGGAAATCCTTGAGGCGGAGGGCCGAGCCCGCGGCGGCTACCCAACGAGGGCCATCGAGGCCCAGCGGGCTAAAAAGAAGTGTGAACCGGATCAAGACGCCGACACAACGGTACGGTGTGTAACTTTAATGCCCAAGGTTTATGCCCTCAAGGCGTACTAACGCTCATGCTTACTTTAGGAAGAAGAGCGCCCGCCGGACTATATCCACCGGCCAGGCTTCAAGGCCGGGTCTAGAAGCGGAGGCGAACATGGGGCGCGTACCAGACGCTCCTCCGACAGAGGATGCGGATGGGCTGTCTGCCACCAATTCCGAGGTGGAGAGTGCCATGAACCACAGGCGTCGCCGAACTATTCTTCGTGACGCTTGTTTTTCCCAAGAGGCATTGAACGCTTTTAATACGGGAGACGCCTACCTCCGTGCCGCTCAAAATGGTCTAGCCAGAGCCACAGAGCAGTATGTAAAAGACATACGGGCGAGAAAATTTGATGGTTACATATGTCAGTAGCCCCCGAGACTTGAAACAGTTAGAATGACTGATTTAAGGATCATTTGTTATGCAGGATCTTACAGAAAAGAACACCCGACTATCCCAGGAGCTGGAAGAGTGCAAAGCCCAACTTGAGGCCGCACTAGCCGCAACAGGGAAGGCCAAAGAGACCCCCTTTGGTAATATACGCTTCGAAAGATAAGTATGTGGTGAAGTGCGGCATGTGTGCAATTCTGACAATAACAGTGCAGATGGCGCCAGAGTGATCCGGACAAGCAGCAACTCTTGCGCCAGTTAAAGGCCGGCGAGAGCATGCTTACAAGGGTGAGGCAAGAGAAGAACAAGCTTCAAGATGCCAACAGCCAGCTGGGCGAGGAACTAAAGGATGTTCGTGCTCAGCTGTCGGACTCTGTGAAGGAGAATCGGCGGCTTCGACGCAGCATTTTTAGTAAGTGATTGAACGAACTTATGAAAATAAGAGTTTGGCGAGGAAGTCGAATTGACAGCGTTATGTCTATAGGTATGCTGACAGGTCGACCTACGGAGGAAATGTCCGGTTCTACAGGTGACCTTCTTCCCAAGCTCTCACAACTGCACGAACGAGTTCGGCAGGTGATGCAAGGCATCGCCCAGGCCTTGCGGCCATCCGTCTACGTGCCCGAAGGCCTTGGAGAGCTTGCAGAGAAGCTGAAGGGGGCACGGCGGCGCTTCCGATTATGGAAGATATCGGCCTGCCGTCAAGGCGCCCGGGAAGCCTGGGCCATGGTGAAGACGCGGTACACGAAGGCTGACCCAAACCACATGGTCGAGGTCGGACCTGTGGGGCCTGATGGGAAGGAGATCCCTGTCAGTTTAGTGTACGGCCAGGTAGAGTTGGCCGCAAAATATTCCCAACAGGATTGTAAACTAGACAGCCTGTTGGATGGTATTGAAGAGGAATATACCCAGTCAAATTGACTATGTAATTTAAAATGACATGTAAAACGCCTTCTAGCCGGATTGTAGATCGTTTGTCATAGTGGACCTTTTCGCTTCAACCTCGGGACCCGATAGTCTGTAGTGTGTCCGAATACCCTCTCGGTTATGTAAGAACCGGGGCATTCGTGGAGACCAGGCGTAGGGGTTATTAGTGCTTTAGCAGACAAGTGCCCAACTAGTTATGTTATATTACATGGTTAGTAAGAAACATCTTCTAGGGAGAATAGTTTCGTTAGGGTTTCCTTTCCCTGGGAGGCATGCCCTAAAGTGCATGTCCGAACTGCGAAAAAAGCAGGAAAGCATCCGGGGGCGGATAAATAATCAAGGTAAAAAACATCTTTTAGTTCACCGACCGAATATTCCCTTAAGAACACTAGCTTTCGGCTTCACCCAGTCTGAGGTACACATCCGGCTGACCCAGCAGTAACAATCGCAGAGGTGCTCCCTTTACCACCTAGCCGCACAATCGGGAGCGTAGGGGTAAGCACAGGAGCCAGGCAACCCAGCTTGGCCAAAAATTAAGTCATATCGATGCATATAATGGTGAATAAAAGGTACATGTGGAAGTGTGATGCACGTCTTGGGCATGAGGCCCATATAAATAAGCTTCTGTTGAAGAAGCCCCCAGGTATAGTGAGCACAGATAGCGGGTCAATTGTGTGCGAACGAGGCACGAATGAGCCCTTAAAAGGCTGTAAGAGAAAAGGAGGGAGAAGGAGAGAAATATAAGACAACTAATGTGTAAAAAGTAGACAGAGGAAGGAGACGAACACAGAGTCCGCCGCTAGGCGTAGAATCTTCGTAGGCGCGCGGCGTTCCATGGGTTTGGCTCGAGTCGGTTATCCTATGCATTTCGCAGACGGTACGCTCCACCAGTCAGGACTTGGTCGATTATAGGGACCTTCCCATTTGGGCTTGAGTTTGTCCTTTTTCTTGTCCGGCAGGCGTAGAACTAATTCACCAACATTGTAAGTTTTGGTCCGTACTTCTCTGCTTTGATATATTTGAGCCCGCTGTTGATAGAATGTGGAACAAGCTTTTGCCACGTCGCACTCCTCCTCCAATGCGTCCAAACTGTCCTACCGATCGAGTTTGGCTTCTCTTTCTTCGTACATGCGCACGCGAGGTGAGTCATGAATTATGTCGTAGGGCAGAACTACCTCTGCGCCGTATACCATAAAAATGGTGTGAATCCGGTAGTGCAGTTGGGCGTGGTCCACGGCCCCCAGAGTACGGAGTCGAGCTCCTCTACCCAGTGCGTGTTAGATTCCTTGAGGGGCCGCACTAGTCTGGGTTTGATGTCGCTCATGATTAGACCATTTGGCCGCTCGACTTGACCGTTAGTTTGTGGGTGATAGACTGAAGCGTAGTCGAGCTTGATGCCCATGTTTTTGCACCAGAGTTTTACCTTGTCGACCGTAAAGTTCGTGCCATTATCAGTGATGATGCTGTGGGGGACGCCGTAACGGTGTATGACCCCTGATATGAAGTCTATCACTGGTCCGGATTCGGCCGTCTTGACACGCTTGGCCTCTATCCATTTGGTGAATTTGTCAACCATGACCAATAAGTATTTTTGCTTGTGGGTTCCCCCTTTAAGGGGTCCAACCATGTCAAGCCCCCAGACCGCGAAGGGCCAGGTGATGGGTATAGTTCGGAGGGCGGTGGCTGCCATATGGCTTTGGTTAGCGAATAATTGGCAGCCGATGCATCGTTGGACTAAGTCCTGAGCATCTGTCCGGGCCGTAGGCCAATAAAATCCAGCACGGAAGGCCTTGCTTACGAGGGCCCAGGCTGCGGCGTGGTGCCCGCCTAGTCCGGCATGAATTTCAGCCAGAAGGTTCTGCCCTTCCTCTTCGGAGATACACCTTTGAAGGACTCCGGTGGTGCTTTTCCTATAAAGCTCTCCTTCATGGACTTTGTAGGCTTTAGATCGCCGCACTATGCAGCGTGCCTCGTTTTGGTCCTCGGGGAGTTCTTGCCTACTTAGGTAGGCTAAGAATGGTTCTGTCCACGGGGCAATGACAGCCATTATTACGTGGGCTCAGGATGTTACTTCGTTGGCAGAGCCTCCCGTTGTGTCAGAATGTTTGGTGTCAGGTGGTGCGGCTGAGTCCGGGTTGTTATTTCCGGACTCCCCTTCCCATTGGATGGATGGCTTGAATAGCCTCTCCAAGAAAATGTTGGGAGGGAATGCATCACGCTTTGCGCCAATGCGTGCCAAGATGTCTGCTGCCTGATTATTTTCCCGGGCTATATGGTGAAATTCGAGCCCCTCGAACCGAGCTGACATTTTTAGGACGGCATTGTGATAAGCTGCCATTTTCGGATCCTTGGCATCAAAGTCTCTATTTATTGGGGATATCGCGAGGTTCGAATCCCCACGCACCTCTAGGCGTTGAATGCCCATGGAGACTGCCATCTGGAGACCATGTAGAAGGGCCTCATATTCGGCTGCATTGTTAGAGTCCGTATACATTATCTGGAGTACATATTGAACTGTATCTCCTGTTGGGGACGTCAGAACGACACCAGCCCCTAGACCCGCTAGCATTTTGGAGCCATCGAAGTGCATGATCCAGTTGGAATATGTGTCGTACTCTTTTGGGAGTTCGGCTTCAGTCCATTCAGCGACAAAGTCGGCCAAAACTTGCGACTTGATAGCTCGCCGTGGCTTATAGGTTATGTCGAACAGGAGGAGCTCAATGGCCCATTTGGCAATCCGGCCCGTCACGTAGCGGTTGTTTATAATATCATTAAGAGGCACTTCGGTGGCTACTGTTATTGAACACTCTTGAAAGTAATGTCGTAGCTTCCGGGACGCCATGAACACTGCGTACGCTATCTTTTTGTAATGCGGGTACTGTGACTTGCATGGAGTGAGGACAGTGGACACGTAGTAGACTGGTTTTTGAAGGGGGGATTTGTGTCCATCCGTTTCTCGTTCGACGACGAGCACTGCGCTTACAACTTGATGAGTTGCCGCAATGTATAATAGCATTGGTTCACCGATGTTAGGCGCGGCCAGGACCGGGTTTGTTGCCAATATGGCTTTTATTTCTTCGAGTCCGGCCATGGCAGCATCCGTCCACTCGAAGTGTTCGGTGCGCTGAAGGAGGCGATAAAGGGGTAATGCCTTTTCTCCCAAGCGGGAAATGAAGCGGCTTAGAGCCGCCACGCATCCAGTCAATTTTTGTATTTGTTTGAGGTCCTTTGGAATATCCAATTATGACAGATCTCGGATCTTGGCTGGGTTTGCTTCAATTCCTCTACCGGATACAATGAAGCCCAAGAGCTTTCCGGCTGGTATGCCGAAAACGCATTTTTCCGGGTTAAGCTTGATGTCATATGTTCGGAGGTTATCGAACGTGAGCCTCAAGTCGTCTATTAGAGTTTCGACATGCTTGGTTTTGACGACCACGTCATCCACGTATGCTTCAACTGTTTTGCCGATCTGGTTGGCCAGACATGTCTAAATCATGCGCTGATATGTTGCGCCGGCGTTTTTGAGCCTGAAGGGCATTGTGTTGAAGCAGAATGGGCCGTATGGGGTGATAAATGCCGTTGCAGCTTGGTCTAGCTCTGCCATCTTAATTTGATGGTAGCCAGAGTATGCGTCGAGGAAACACAATGAATCGTGTCCTACGGTAGCGTCGATGATTTGATCAATGTGGGGGAGGGGGAAGGGATGCTTTGGGCAAGCCTTTTTGAGGTCCTTGAAATCGACGCATAGGCACCAGGATTTGTCCTTCTTTGGTACCATCACCAGGTTTGCTAGCCAGTCCGGATGTTTTATATCTCTGATGAATCCGGCTTCCAGTAGTTTGGCTAGCTCCTCTCCCATGGCTTGTCTCTTAGGTTCAGAGAAACGCCGAAGAGCCTACTTAACAGGCTTGAATTCTTTTAGGATGTTTAGGCTGTGCTCGGCCAGCCTGCGTGGGATTCCTGGCATGTCTGAAGGGTGCCAGGCAAAGATGTCCCAATTTTCGCGTAGGAATTCTCGTAGTGCGGCATCTACATCAGGGTTTAATTGTGCCCCGATGGAGGCCGTTTTTGTAGGGTCCGTTGGATGGACTTGGAATTTGACTATTTCATCTGCCAGTTTAAAGGAGGTGGACTTGGATCTTTTGTCGAGTATCACGTCGTCCCTGTCCACCGTGGAGCGTAGCGCAGTTAGTTCCTCGGTCGCTAGGGCTTCGGATAATGCCTCAAGGGCCAGTGCGGCTGTCTTGTTTTCGGCGCGGAGTGCTATGTCCGGGTCACTAGCAAGAGTGATGATTCCGTTGGGTCCGGGCATTTTGAGCTTCATGTACCCATAATGGGGTATAGCTTGAAAAATTGTGAATGTCTCTCACCCTAACAGAGCGTGGTATCCGCTGCTGAACGGGGCCACTTGAAATATGACCTCCTCGGGCCTGTAATTATCCGGCATGCCGAACACCACATCCAGTGTGATTTTTCCTGTACAGCACGCTTCCCGACTGGGGATTATTCCTCTAAAGGTTGTGTCGCTTCGCTCAATGCAGCTCCAGTCTATTTCCATTTTTCGAAGGGTTTCCTCATAAATGAGGTTCAATCCGCTGCCACCGTCCATGAGTACCTTGATAAGTCGAAAGCCGTCCACTATCGGACTGAGGACCAATGCGGCTGGTGCTCGGGCTGTTTGGAATTTAGGTTCGTCACTAGCATTAAAGGTAATAGCCGTGTAACTCCATGGGTTTATTGTTGCTACCTTGTAGACTTCGGTAAGGCTGCAGAGTGTTCGTATCCGCACATTGTTTGACGCGAAAGTCTCGAAGACTGTTGATACCGTACTGGTATTCCTGGGGTGGTGCTCTGCGGATTCTGGAGTTAGAAGCTCCTCGCCACTTCTAGCCACCTGCCGGAGTATCCAACATGCTCTAAGGCTATGAGTTGGTGTGACGCCCTCTGTACTATGAATTTTACAGGGTCCATTGAGCCATCCCTCTAGTACTGTTCCATACCCTATAGAGGGTTTTTGCTTTTTGGTGATTAACCCCTGTGCATGGCGATAATGCGCCCTTTTATTTCAGACTGGGGTTGTATTTAGGGCCGGATCGTCCCAGAATTTTATTTCGGTTTTCCGGACGCTTTCCATCGCATAGTATTTTCATACCATGGATGCCAAGTCAGTGAAGCGTGTAATATCACGGCGACTTAAATCGTTGAGGATTCCGATGTTTGTGCAATTATTGCAGAAGGATGAAATGGCATGCTCCTCGCGGCAGTCCTCTATCATGTTCATAACTAGGAGGAATCTGGCCCAGTAATGATGTACTGTTTCCGTGGGCTCTTGTCGAACTTGGGATAGATCCCTTATGTTAGGGTGGGCGGGAGGAGTTAAATCCGGAACCTCGCCCGATCTGAGGCTCAGGGGCCAAGGAGTTTCCGTATTCGGAAGCTTGGGTTCTTGGATGCTGTCCAATGAATCTAGCCCGCTGCTTGACTTTAGGTTCAGGGCTTGAGTGACGTCCTCCCCTCCGCGGGTATCCAGCTTGGGGGGGATCGGGAATCCGGACATATTTGGTCCTTAAGATGGGTATATATTCGCCGCATTGTTCCTCCACCACTGCGACGTGGTGGGTGACTTGGGGAGAGTCAATTTCTCTTGGATCGGGTTTAAGCCCAATCTGATCATAGTCTGTAGCGACTCCCAGGGTGGCGATGCGATCCAAGAGCATGTTTAAGGAAGAGAGCTCCATTGGATGTAACTACTCAGCGAGTTCCGAGTCGACGTGGAGATTGCTTTTGATGACCCGAGAAGTCATCGTCGGCGCGGCGGCCGAACAGGCGGTCGTAAGAAAACCGCCTAGCCGGAGAGTTTGGCCGATAGCCAAAGCTCCTTTAGCAACAGTGCCGTCTTTAAAGACGGGACGTGGCATCCTTCCTGATGGCGACAACACAGTGGAACTCTCAATGAAAGCACCAATGTCAGTGTCAAAACCGGCGGATCTCAGGTAGGGGGTCCCGAACTGTGCGTCTAGGCGGATGGTAACAGGAGACAAGGGACACGATGTTTTTACCCAGGTTCGGGCCCTCTCTATGGAGGTAAAACCCTACTCCTGCTTGATTAATATTGATGATATGGGTAATACAAGAGTTGATCTACCACGAGATCAGAGAGGCTAACCCTAGAAGCTAGCCTATGGTATGATTGTTGTTCGTCCTACGGACTAAACCTCTCCGGTTTATATAGACACCGGAGAGGGCTAGGGTTACACAGAGTCGGTTACAATGGGAGGAGATCTACATATCGTATCGCCAAGCTTGCCTTCCACGCCAAGGAAAATACTATCTGGACATGGGACGAAGTCTTCAATCTTGTATCTTCATAGTTCGGGAGTCCGGCCAAAGGTCATAGTCCGGCCATCCGGACAACCCCTAATCCAGGACTCCCTCAGCATGGCATACTTTATAGAACCCATAACTGAGGCATAGGGAATAACTTTCATTCTCTTTCTATCTTCTGCCGTGGTCGGGCTTTGAGTCTTACTCAACTTTACACCTTGTAATACAGGCAAGAACTCCTTCTTTGACTGGTTCATTTTGAACTCTTTCAAAATCTTGTCAAGGTATGCACAATATGTAGGCCGCTTCACTGAGGTTTTTCATTGAAAAATTCTTATTCAAGTATCCTTTTATGCTATCTAGAAAATTCTACATCATTTCTGATCAACAATATGTCATTCGCATATACTTATCAGAAAGGTTGTAGTGCTCCCACTCACTTTCTTGTAAATACATGCTTCTCCAAAAGTCTATATAAAACCATATGCTTTGTTCAACTCATCAAAGCGTATATTCCAACTCCGAGATGCTTGCACCAGTCCATAGATGGATCGCTGGATCTTGCACACCTTGATAGTATCTTTAGAATCGACAAAACCTTCTGGTTGCATCATATACAACTCTTCTTAAAGAAATATCCATTTAAGGAATGCAGTTTTGACATCCATTTGCCAGATTTCATAAAATATGGCAATTGCTAACATGATTCAGATGGATTTAAGCATCACTAGAGTTGAGAAAATCTCATTGTAGTCAATACCTTGATCTTGTCAAAAACCTTTTGCGACAAGTCGAGCTTTGTAGATAGTAACACTACTATCAGCGTCCGTCTTCCTCTTGAAGATCAATTTATTCTTAATGGCTTGCCGATCATTGGGCAAGTCCACCAAAGTCCACACTTTGTTTTCATACATGGATTCTATCTCAGATTTCATGGCCTCAAGCCATTTCGCGGAATCTGGGCTCATCATCGCTTCCTCATAGTTCGTAGGTTCACCATGGTCTAGTAACATGACTTCCAGATTAGGATTACCATACCACTCTGGGGCAGACCGTACTCTAGAAGACCTACGAGGTTCGGTAGTAACTTGATCTGAAGTTTCATGATCATAATCATTAGCTTCCTCACTAATTGGTGTAGGAATCACTGGAACTGATTTCTGTGATGAACTACTTTCCAATTCGGGACAAGGTACAATTACCTCATCAAGTTCAACTTTCCTCCCATTCACTTCTTTTGAGAGAAACTCCTTCTCTAGAAAGGATCCATTCTTAGCAATGAATATCTTGCCTTCGGATCTGTGATAGAAGGTGTACCCAACAGTTTCCTTTGGGTATCCTATGAAGACGGACTTCTCTGATTTGGGTTCGAGCTTATCAGGTTGAAACTTTCACATAAGCATCGCAACCCCAAACTTTAAGAAATGTCAGCTTAGGTTTGTTGCCAAACCACAGTTCATACAGTGTCGTCTCAATGGATTTTGACGATGCCCTGTTTAACGTGAATGCAGCTGTCTCTAATGCATAACCCCAAAACGATAGTGGTAAGAGACAACATAGATCACATTATATCTAATAAAGTGCGGTTACGACGTTTAGACACACCATTATGCTGTGGTGTTCCAGGTGGCGTGAGCTGTGAAACTATTCCACATTGTTTTAAATGAAGGTCAAACTCATAACTCAAATATTCTCCTCCACGATCAGATCATAGAATCTTTACTTTCTTGTTACGATGATTCTCCACTTCACTCTGAAATTCTTTGAACTTTTCAAATGTTTCAGACTTGTGTTTCATTAAGTAGATATACCCATATCTGCTCAAATCATCCGTGAAGGTCAGAAAATAATGATACCTGCCACGAGCCTCAACATTCATCAGACTGCACACATTGGTATGTATTATTTCCAATAAGTCGTTAGCTCGTTCCATTGTTCCGGAGAACGGAGTTTTAGTCATCTTGCCCATAAGGCACGGTTCGCAAGTATCAAATGATTCATAATCAAGTGATTCCGAAAGTCCATATTTATGGAGTTTCTTCATGCGCTTTACACCAATATGACCTAAACGGCAAAGCCACAAGTATGTTGCACTATCATTATCAACTTTGCATCTTTTGGCATCAATATTATGTGTATCACTATGATCAAGATTCAATAAACCATCAGCGTTGGGTGTATGACCATAGAAGGTTTTATTCATGTAAATAGAATAACAATTATTCTCTGTCTTAAATGAATAACCATATTGCATTAAACATGATCTAACATATTCATGCTTTAACGCAAACATCAAATAATATTTATTTAGGTTCAACTCTAATCCCGAAAGTATAGGGGGTGTGCGATGATGATCATATCAATCTTGGAACCACTTCCAACATACATCGTCACTTCATCCTCAACTAGTCTCTATTTATTTTGTAACTCATGTTTCGAGTTACTAATCTTAGCAACCGAAAAAGTATCGAATACCCAGGGGCTACTATGAACACTAGCAAGGTACACATCAATAGCCTGTATATCAAATATACCTTTGTTTACTTTGCCATCCCTCTTATCTGCCAAAAATTTGGGGTACTTCCGCTTCCAGTGACCATTTCCTTTGCAGTAGAAGCACTCAGTTTCAGGCTTAGGTCCAGCTTTGGGCTTCTTCACGGGAGTGACAACTTGCTTGCCATTCTTCTTGAAGTTCCCTTTCTTTCCCTTTTGCCCTTTTCTTGAAACTAGTGATCTTGTCAATCATCAACACTTGATGCTCTTTCTTGATTTCTACCTTTGTTGATTTCAGCATTACGAAGAGCTCGGGAATCGATTTAGCCATCCCTTGCATACTATAGTTCATCACGAAGTTCCAGTAACTTGGTGATGGGGAGTAGAGAACTTTGTCAATCACTATCTTATCTGGAAGATTAACTCCCACTTGATTCAAGCGATTGTAGTACCCAGAAATTCTGAGCACATGCTCACTAGCTGAGCAATTCTCCTCCATCTTTTAGGAAAAGTACTTAGCAAAGGTCTCATACCTCTCGACACGGACATGAGTCTGAAATACCAACTTCAGCTCTTGGAACATATCATATGCTCCATGGCGTTCAGAACATTTTTGAAGTCCCGGTTCTAAGCCGTAAAGCATGGTGCACTTAAACTATCAAGTAGTCATCATATTGAGCTAGCCAAATATTCATAACGTCTGCATCTGCTCCTGCAATAGGTCTGTCAGCTAGCGGTGCATCAAGGACATAATTCTTCTGTGCAGCAATGAGGATAAGCCTCAGATCACGGACCTAGTCCACATCATTGCTACTATCATCTTTCAACTTAGTTTTCTCTAGAAACATATAAAAATATAGGGAAACTATAAAGCGAGCTATTTGATCTACAACATAATTTGCAGAATATTAGCAGGACTAAGTTCATGATAAATTAAAGTTCAATTAATCTTATTACTTAAGAACTCCCACTTAGATAGACATCCCTCTAGTCATCTAAATGATCACGTGATCCAAATCAACTAAACCATGTCCGATCATCACGTGAGATGGAGTAGTTTTCAATGGTGAACATAACTATGTTGATCATATCTACTATATGATTCACGCTCGACCTTTCGGTCTCCAGTGTTTCGAGGCCATATCTAAATATGCTAGGCTTGTCAAGTTTAACCCGAGTATTCTGCGTGTGCAAAACTAGCTTGCACCCGTTGTATGGGAATGTAGAGCTTATCACATCCGATCATGACGTGGTTTCTCGGCGCGACAAACTATAGCAATGGTGCATACTCAGGGAGAACACTTATACCTTGAAATTTAGTAAGGGATCATCTTATAATGCTACCGCCGTGCTAAGCAAAATAATATGCATAAAAGATAAACATCACATGCAATCAAAATATGTGACATGATAAGGCCATCATCATCTTGTGCTTATGATCTCCATCACCTAAGAATATTCATGATCTCCATCGTCACCGATGTGACACCTTGATCTCCATCGTAGCATCGTTGTCGTCTCGCCAACTATTGCTTCTACGACTATCGCTACCACTTAGTGATAAAGTAAAGCAATTACATGGCGATTGCATTGCATACAATAAAGCGACAAACATATGGCTCCTGCCAGTTGCCGATAATTCTGTTACAAAACATGATCATCTCATACAACAATTTATATCACATCATGTCTTGACCATATCACATCACAACAAGCCCCGCAAAAACAAGTTAGACGTCCTCTACTTTGTTGTTGCAAATTTTACGTGGCTGCTACGGGCTTCTGGCAAGAATCGTTCTTACCTACGCATCAAAACCACAACGATTTTTTGTCAAGTGTGCTATTTTAACCTTCAATAAGGCCTGGCCATAGTCAAAGTCGATTCAACTGAAGTTGGAGAAACAAACACCCGCCAGCCACCTATGTGCAAAAGCACGTCGGTAGAACCAGTCTCATGAATGCGATCATGTAATGTCGGTCCGGGCCGCTTCATCCAACAATACCGCCGAATCAAAGTAAGACATTGGTGGTAAGCAGTATGACTATTATCGCACACAACTCTTTGTGTTCTACTTGTGCATAAAACATCTACGCATAGACCTGGCTCTGATACCACTGTTGGGGAACGTAGTAATTTCAAAATTTTCCTACAATCACACAAGATCAATCTTGGAGATGCATAGCAACGAGAGGGGAGAGTGTGTCCATGTACCCTCATAGACCAAAAGCGGAATGGTTTAGTAAAGCGGTTGATGTAGGCAAACATCTTTGTGATCCAACCGATCCAAGTACCGAACATACGACACCTCCATGTTCAGCACACGTTCAGCTCAATGACGTCCCTCGTGCTCTTGATCCAGTTGAGGACGAGGGTGAGTTCTGTTAGCACGACGGCGTGGCGACAGTGATGATAATGTTACTGGTGCAGGGCTTTGTCTAAGCACTACGACGATATGATCGAGGTGTGTAACTATGGAGGGGGGCAACGCACACGGTTAAGGAAAAACTTGGTGTGCCTTTGGGGTGCCCCCTGCCCACGTATATAAAGGAGGGAGGGACAGAGGTTGGCCCCCTTAGGGGCGCGCCAAGAGTATGGAGACCTACTAGGACTTCCAAGTCCTAGTAGGAATCCCTTTCCTTTTCGGAGTAGGAGAGAAGGAAAGAGGGAAAGAGAGAGGGTGTAGGAAAGGGCAAGGGGGGCGCCACCCCTTCCCCTAGTCCAATTCGGACCCATGGGGGTGCCACCTCCCCTTGGCGTGCCTCCTCCTTTCCCGTATGGCCCAATAAGGCCCATTACTTCTCCCGGAGAATTCCCGTAACTCCCCGGTACTCCGAAAAATACCCGAATCACTCGGAACCTTTCCAATGTTCGAATATATCCTTCCAATACATGAATCTTTATCTCTCGACCATTTCAAGACACCTCGTCATGTCCGTGATCTCATCCGGGACTCTGAACAAACTTTGGTCATCAAATCACATAACTTATAATACAAATCGTCATCGAACGTTAAGCGCACGGACCCTGCGGGTTCGAGAACTATGTAGACATGACTAAGACACATCTCTGGTCAATAACCAATAGCGGAACCTGGATGCTCATATTGGCTCCTACATATTCTAAGAAGATCTTTATCAGTCAAACCGCATAACAACATACATTGTTCCCTTTGTCATTGGCATGTTACTTGCCCGAGATTTGATCGTCGGTATCATCATACCTAGTTCAATATCGTTACCGGCAAGTCTATTTACTCGTTTCGTAATGCTTCATGTCGCAACTAACTCATTATTCACATTGCTTGCATGGATTATAATGATGAGCATTACCGAGAGGGCCCAGAGATACCTCTCCGATACACTGAGTGGCAAATCCTAATCTTGGTCTATGACAACCCCACAAAGACCTTCGGAGACACCTGTAGAGCATATTTATAATCACCCATTTACATTGTGACGTTTGATAGCACACAAGGTGTTCCTCCGGTATTCGGGACTTGCATAATTGCATAGTCTGAGGAACATGTATAAGTCATGAAGAAATAAGTAGCAATGAAACTATAACGATCATAATGCTAAGCTAATGGATGGGTCTTGTACATCACATCATTCTCCTAATGATGTGATCCCGTTCATCAAATGACAACACATGTCTATGGTTAGGAAACATAACCATCTTTGATTAACGAGCTAGTCTAGTAGAGGCATACTAGGGACACTATGTATTGTCTATGTATTCACACAAGTACTAAGTTTCCGATTAATACAATTCTAGAATGAATAATAAACATTTATCATGATATAAGGAAATAAATAATAACTTTATTATTGCCTCTAGGGCATATTTCCTTCACAGGCTTGTGGCCCCCTCGGTCACCTCCTGGTCCAGCTCTAGCGCTCTGTGGGTCTCTTTTGATCCATAAGCGATCACCATAAATTTTCATCCCGTTCCGAGAACTTATATTTCTGCCCAAAAAATGACACCACGGTAGTTCTGCTGAAAACAATGTCAGGCTAGGTTAGTTCTAATAAAATCATACCAAAACCATGTAAAATTGTTGTAAACATGGCATGAATACTTCATAAATTATAGATGCATTGGAGATGTATCAGTGCCCATACTTGTTCCCACGTGTTGGTCAGTGCGGAAAGGCCAGAGGCCTACTCAGATCACATATCTAAACCGTTAGTGTCTTGGGAGCGCACGAAGCCGATCAATGATCTACGATCCGTGGTCCCGTTGCCCTGTCTCACAAACTTACAGTAAGGGCTAAGAATGCCCGGTCGTTCCACGTACTTATCTCGCGGGTACCCTCTAGGTCAACCCGACTCCACATCACTGGCGGTACCCTCACGGTTAACCTGACTTCACATTTCTCTCGCAGGTACCCCTCGGGGCCGACCCATCTTTAACATGGTTCTAGGGGTAAAATTCAAAGTAACTGTGTGTCTATAACACCAAGGGGAAATCCGAGGAATCACACTCGATGGATTCTACTCGATGTAACCGTCAAGGTGAAATTGGAGGAATCATCCTCGATGGTTCACACTTCAGGTGTTGCACGACAGAGTTACACTACAAAGATCTCATCATAAGTGCTATACGAGGTATCACCCTTGGCACTTGATAGTAGCTCTGCAGCGTTGTACAACTAAGGGTTGTGAGGTGATGTGTCAGGCTCAAGACATCGATCACATTGATCGAGTCATCGGTGATGAAGCAGGGGAAACTAGGACAAGGTGAGGGGTCACTGATGGATCACTAACCAACCTATACTAAGCATATAGGATAAACAGGTAGGTAACAATAGCAGGTTACAAAATCAGGCTATGCATCAGAATAAGAGCAATCAAATACAACAACAAATTCTAATGCAAGCATGAGAGAGAAAGAAATGGGGGATATCAAAATGATCAAGGGGGGTTTGCTTGCCTAGAAGCTCTTCTGCAAGTGCTAGACGTCAGTGGCATAGTCGTACATGGCGGCAGCATCAGTCTTAGTGTCTACCGCAGAGAAGAGGGGGAACAAACAATAAATATAAAGCAAATAGATGCATCACGATGCATAACATGGTAATAGGCAGTGCTAGGGGTGACTTATCGCAGTGCTACACATTACAGGTGAAGCGGGAAAACATCTCGGAAGGTTTTCCTAGCTTTCGATGGTTATCGGAGAGATGAAACAGAGGGGAAGGGTCTTCATCATGTTAGAGTCATGTGACACATGAACGGATTGCATATTCGATTCGTTATATTTTTCTGAACAATTTTCATATATAAATTATATTCATCTGACTTATAGATTAATTATATTTAAACATTTTCTAATCTTTCTGATTTAATTTAATTCGGAAAATATTAAATTGCTAAATTGCTATGGGTATTCAGAAGAGTACCGAGCAACATGCACATGTGGCTGATAGTGGGGTCCAGGGGGCCGTGAGTCAGCAGGGTCAACAGTCAACTTTGACTGGGTTGACTTGTGAAAAAGGGCAGTGGGGTCCGTCTATCATAGTCTAAGGGCTTAATTAAATGGTGATTAACCTAACTAATTATTATATGCCTAATTAACAAAAAAGGGTTAATTTTTTTTAACTACTAACTAAAAGGGGTCGGGCCCCACTTGGCAGGGGCACCAGCCATGCCCTCCAATGGCTGAGCGCGCACAGGGGCAGAAGGCTCTGGCGGCACAGCCGCACGGCCAGCGCGAACAGCCGCGAATGTGGGCGCGCACGACAAGGGAGGCCACGGGCACAACACATGTTGACGGGAGCGACGGGGTGCGGCCGCACGCGGGCGCGCATATGTGAGGGCCCTGGCTGAGGCGCGTCCTGTGCAGGGCGGGACAACAGCAGTGGCGGCAGTAGTTGGGCGCAGCAATAGTAGTTTGGCGGTAGCAAAAGCAAAAGCAATGCGCAGGTGAATGGGCAAGGGTGCAGCCAAGGGCGTCCAAGCACGCCGCGCGAGTGCAGCCAGGCCACAACGAGGGGCACGGCCTGGGCGTAGCCTGACATGGCCAACGGTGCACGGGCACGGCAGAAAAATACGACCTACAACAACGAATCGAAGGGGCAAAGAGGGGAATTGTCAGCGACCTGACGAGGGAACCAGCAACAGCCCAAGACACGGAGACGGGAAGTACACGATCCATACGGCCCAGAAGAGAGAGACGGCCCAACCACAAGTTCAGCGGGCCGCAGTGGGTCTCATATATGTTCGAGCCCAAGGCCGTGTGAGTACTTAGTCACACCTGTAGTTAGTGAGTAGGGTATCCAGAGGATCAGGACTAAACCCGGCGGCGGCAGCGTGTGTGTGTGTTGCGTGTGTATCTGGAGAGCTCGTCTTCCTCCACTCGCTGTGTACCTCCATCGCTACAATTCGCCTTAGATCGAGAGTAATATCAGAATGGGTTGCTATCACGTGGTATCAGAGGCCACACACCACCCCGCCGTCGCGCTGGAGACGCTCCAGCAAGCGAGCGCTCGCGTCCAACTCTTCGCAACCATGGATCCGGCTCTCAAATCGTACCTCGACAAGTTCACGGAGACGCTTACCAAAGCCAGCGACGACACGCGTGCGGACATCAAGGAACTCAAGGCGCAGATCGGCGTGTAGACGGCGCAAGTGGAGGAGCTCGTGGCGTGGAAACCCGACCTTGAGGCGCGGTTCACCAAGCTCCAGGAGGCTGCGTTGTTGTTGCAAGCGGCGCCGCCCACATCGGCGGCCGCGATCTCTGGTGGATTGGCGGCACTGGACCTCCCTGATCCGGTCGCTCGGGATGAGATCCACGGGCCTGATGGTCACGGTGTCCTGCAAAACCCACGGAGCAGGCTGTTGGGGGGGAATTCTTCCCTAACGGCCACTCCGGCCAATGGTATGGTCGATTTCCGAACTCCTTTATCTCAACGCACTCACTGCTCTTCATCCACCTCGGGGGTGGCCGCGGGCCAAATCATTGCAGGGATGGGGCAGATGCCTCCATCTCTCAATTTTCCCCAATTTTCGGGTGAGAACCCGAAAATTTGGAAGACCATGTGCGAACAGTATTTCTCCATGTACGAAATCCATGAATCTTATTTTGTCCCTATGTCCACATTGCATTTTTTCGGCGTGACAGCGATTTGGCTTCAGTCTGTGTAGTCAAAAATAGGACCCCTCAATTGGGAGGCCTTTTGTGACCTCCTGTGCACCCGTTTCGGTCGCGATCGGCATCAATTGTTGATCCGACAGTTCTATGCACTCAAGCAAACATCTTCTGTATCAGAATATATTGAGCAATTTGAAATCTTGATGAACCATTTGATATCATACTCTGACGCTACTCATCCTTTGTACTTCCTGATGAGGTTCGTGGAGGGGCTCCGCAGTGACATCCGTGCGGTTCTCATGGTGCAAAGGCCAACGGATCTGGACACAGCATGCGCTCTAGCAATTTTACAGGAGGAGGTGTCTGATGGGCAGCGGTACAAGCGCATGGAGCAATCAGACTTCTCACCTTATGCCGTACGTGCTCGGCCATCTAACCCATCTCTGCTACCAGCACCTACATCCAGATGAACTGCTCCATCACCTTTAGCTGATGATCGTCGGGGTACAGAAAGCGCGAGAGCTACTAATGATGCAGCAAAAGTGACAGCACTCCGCAATTACCGTCGTGCCAAGGGGCTTTGTTTCAAGTGTGAGAGCGTTGGGGGCACGATCATGTCTGTCCCCCAACAGTTAAGCTGCATGTGATTGAGGAGCTGATCGACATGTTTACCAGTGATACAAATGTCTTATCTGAAGATACTGCAACAATGGAAATGGATACTACACAACCAGAGCAAGTGTGGCACTTGTCCGTTCATGCAGTGGCAGGCACAGAGGCACCAAGTTGCCTTCAAATTCATGGCTGGCTGCAAGGACAAGAGGTGTTGATGCTGGTGGATTCAGGAATCTCAGCTTCATTTGTCTCTCAGTACTTGCTTCCTATACTTCAGGGAGTTCACGACATGCCAAGAACTATCAAAGTTTCTGTTTCCAATGGGGCAGAATTGCAGTGTACTCAGGAGGTGCTCAACTGTCAGTGGTACACGCAAGGGCAAACATTCTCCACCAATTTCAAGGTTTTACCTCTGGGATCTTATGATGTGATCTTAGGCATGGACTGGCTTGAGTACCACAGTCCTATGTTGATTGATTGGCCACGTAGGTGCATGCAAATTGAAAATTGTGGCTACACCATACTGTTGCAAGGAGTGGCTGCTAAGAATCAGTCTTGTGCTCTACTATCCTGCACACAACTCGGCAGTATAAACAAAAATGCAGCAGTGGCATATGTAGTTCAGTTATGCTATTCTGAAGGGGCTGAATCAGAGGTGACAGTGCAAGCACAGGAACTATCACCTGACATAGTGCAGTTACTACTGGAATTTGAGGACATTTTCTTGGAACCAACAGAGTTACCTCCGTCGAGAGACTGCAATCATAAAATTCCCTTAATGCAAGGATCACAACCAGTTAACATGCGACAGTACAGGCACAAACCAGAACTCAAAACAGAAATTGAACGCCAAGTGTTGGAGCTGCTCAAAGTTGGTATTATTCAGAAGAGCACAAGCCCATTTTCTTCTCCTATCATCTTGGTGAAGAAGAAAGACGGGACATGGCGTCTGTGCATAGACTATCGTCGACTCAACGCAGTGACTATCGTGAGCCGATATCCAGTGCCAATCATTGAGGACATCTTGGATGAATTAGCCGGTGCCCGTTGGTTCTCTAAGCTCGACCTCCGAGCAGGGTATCAGTAGATACAGCTGGCACCGGGGGAGGAGCACAAAACGACGTTTCAGACACATTCTGGGCACTTTGAGTACAAGGTCGTTCCATGTGGATTGACAGGGGGCCCAACAACATTCTTGGGAGCGATGAACACGACCCTATCACCAGTACTTAGGGTGTGTGCCATGGTTTTCTTTGATGACATTGTTGTTTTCAGTACATCCTTTGCTCTGCACTTGCAACATCTCAGGGAAGTGTTTGCTCTATTGCGCAAAGATCAATGGTATGTAAAAAGATCCAAGTGTGAATTTGCCAAGCAGGAGCTGAAGTACTTGGGGCACACTATTTCAGCAGCTGGAGTATCAACTCACAGTGATAAGATCCAACAAGTTCAAGGATGGCCTGTTCCCACTTCAGCCAAAGAAGTGCGTTAGGGCTGGCAGGATATTATAGACGGTTTGTGCGCCAATTTGGCACTATTGCACGACCTCTTACAGATTTGCTTCGCAAAAACACTCCTTTCCAATGGACAGCCGCTACACGAGAAGCTTTTGAAGCATTGAAAACTGCTTTAGTAACAGCACCAACACTAGCTTTACCAGATTTTACCAAACCCTTCATCATTGAGACGGATGCATGTGAGTATGGAGTTGGGGCAGTCTTACAGCAGGAGGGGCATCCCATCGCATATTTGAGCAAAGCCTTGGGACCAAGAACTAAAGGTCTGTCTACCTATGAAAAAGAGTATCTAGCAATGGTGCTTGACTACTAGAAAAAGGGCTATAGATGGGATTGACACTAATGGCGCACCAGACAACTGGTGCGTCATTAGTATATACTAATGGCGCACCACCTTCTGATGCGCCATTAGAGTTGAAACTACTAATGGCGCACCTGGCACATGGTGCGCCATTAGTATCAATTTTTTTTTGAACTAGTGCGCCTGTCCAAACATACTAATGGCGCATCCACAAGTAGTGCGCCATTACTAGTTGTAACTAGTAATGGCGCACCTGCCAGAGAGTGCGCCACTAATGTTGTTTTTTTTATTATTTTTTTATTCCTTTTTTTGCAAAACTACTAATGGCGCACTCGCACGCGGTGCACCATTACTAGTTTAAACTAGTAATGGCGCACCGTGGTGTAGTGCGCCATTAGTATGTTTTTTTTGCAAAACTACTAATGGCGCACCACCTGGGGTGCGCCATTAGTAACCTGGATTACTAATGGCGCATTTCTGGTGGGTGCACCATTAGTAAGTGGGCAGCAACAAGATATTTTGGACAGCCTCTCCTCCCACACTCACTTTCTCCCCACTTCATTCTCTCCACCGCCTCCTCCTTGTCTCGGGTGCCTCCTCTTTTTCACCTCATTTCCACCATAAATTCATTCAAATTAAGTGGTTAAGTTACCTTGTTTTGCTAGGTAAGTAAGGGCGGAAGCTATATTTATGTTGCTCTCCCTACAACAATGTGCACATGCACTTTTTAGGCCTAGCTAGATCTATGTATGTTCGTGGTGTTGCATATGTTTGTGGTTTTGCATATGTGTTTGTGTTTGGAGATGTACCGGTATTTGAAATGCGATAGTTGCCAATATTTTGCCGGAATGTTGATTCATTTCCGTTTCGGCGAGAATTTTGGCATTAAGCATTCTTTTTGGTCCTATTTTTAAGGAAAGTGATGCCAAATTTTTTCTTGGTTCTAAAATATCGTTTTGCTCTACCCCGCAGGCGACCATGGTCCGCACGATGACCGAAGGCATCGTGAATAGGTTTTTGAGGTCCGCGAAGGCCGAGATGCCTCAAAAGAACGAGACGGAGATAAGATGTCCGTGTCGAAGATGCAAGCTGAATAGCCTTATTGCGGACCCGGATTCCGGGCAGGTGCGGGACCACCTGCTCTTGCGTGGTTTCATGGATGGCTATCGGTGGCAAGGTGATGAAGATGACTACGAAGTCGTCCATGGGGGCCGGGCAAGAAATGAGGAAGGGCAGCAAGACAACCACCACTGCTCGGGCGGGCGAGAAGACGAAGAATCCCCAGGAGATGATCACGACGGTGATGCTGTACACAGTCATCATGTAGAAGAAGATGCAGGACATGATGATGATGCTGGCGGAGCAGACGAAGCTGGACCATCGATGGGCTGGGTGCAGGACCCTCATATTCAAGAGCTGCTTCTCAAGCAGACGGATAATGCAAGAGCTGCCGCTCGAGAGAAAGCCAAGATGGATCAACTTGAGTTAGACGCAGTTACTCCATTGTATGAAGGATGCAGGCCCGAGGATACCCGCCTGAAAGTAACGCTCATGGCTCTGGAGATGAAGGTAAAACACAAAATGACCGACGCATGCTTCGACGAGAACATGTCATTCTGGCACGAACGTCTTTCCAAGGGGAACAAGTGCCCGACCAGTTTGGAGGAGGCGAAGAAAATCGTGTGTCCTCTAGATTTACCGCACGTGAAATACCATGTGTGCATGAACAATTGCATCATTTATCGGGACGAGCACGCGAAGTCTACCATATGTCCGATGTGCGGTGTCACTCGATACAAGAAGAGGAAGAATGCTCCTCGAAAAGTGGTGTGGTACTTTCCGATCACTCCTCGTCTGCAGCGGTATTTCGCAGACCCTAAGGTAGCAAAGCTCCTGCGTTGGCACGCGGATAGGGAGGAGAAGAAGCGAGAAGATGACGCAAATGATCCGGAGATAGATAAAAAAGACAAGATGCTGAGTCACCCTAAGGATGCGAGCCAGTGGCAAGCGTTGAACTTCAAATACCCAGAATTTGGGAACGATAGAAGGAACATCGTGCTGGGCGCGAGCACCGATGGAGTCAATCCGTTTGGTAGCCAGAGAAGCACACATAGCACCTGGCCTGTGTTTGTGTGGATGTACAACCTTCCCCCCTGGTTGTGCATGAAGAGGAAGTACATTCACATGAGTATGCTAATTGAAGGGCCGAAACAATCAGGGAACGACATCAATCTGTATCTGGGGCTGCTGAAAGAGGAGATTGACACGCTGTGGAAAACGCCAGCCAATACGTGGGATGCCGCAGAGAAAGAATATTTCCCTATGAGAGCCGCACTGCTCACGACGGTGCACGACTATCTCGGTTACGGATATCTTGCGGGGCAGGTAGTCCATGGATTTTCTGGATGCGTAAGGTGCATGGATGACACAACGTATCGCCAGCTAGATAGAGATCCTGGGTCTTCGAAAACCGTGTTCATGGGACATCGAAGGTGGCTTCGTGACGATGACCCGTGGAGGAAACGCAAGGATCTGTTCGATGGTGAAACCGAACCCCGAAAACGCCCGTGTATGAGGAGCGGCGAGGAAATAGACAAGCTGTTGAAAAATTGGAAAGACTGCCCACTGCCGGGAAAGAAGCAAAAGGCGCCAGAGCCGCTGCTGAAGGTATGGAAAACGAGGTCTGTTTTCTGGGACTTGCCGTACTGGAAGATCCACCGTGTGCCTCACAGCCTTGATGTCATGCATATCACGAAGAACGTGTGCGAGAGTCTGCTTGGTACCCTGCTCAACATGCCAGAGAGGACCAAAGATGGGCTGAAAGCAAGGGCAGACTTGAAATCAATGGGCATCAGGCAGGAGCTTCACGCTATATATGATGATGATGATGATGATGATGATGATGATGACGAGGCGAAGCAGGACACAGAAAGTCGTCGCAAAGGCAAAAAGGCCAAGAAGACCGGAAATGACTACCCTCCCGCGTGCTTCACTCTAAGTCAGGAGGAGATCGAACAGTTTTTCACCTGCCTCCTAGGAGTAAAACTTCCTTACGGTTACGCGGGGAAGATAAGCAGATACCTAGACCCAGCGAAGCAGAAGTTCAGCGGGATGAAGTCTCACGACTGTCACGTGCTGATGACGCAGATACTTCCAGTTGCAATCCGTGGGATCATGGATGCGCACGTCCGTGAAACGCTATTTGGCCTATGCAACTTCTTCGACGTCATCTCTCGGAAGTCGATTGGCGTGAGGCAACTCAGAAGGCTACAGGAAGAGATCGTGGTGATACTATGCGAGCTTGAGATGTACTTCCCGCCCGCATTCTTCGACGCTATGGTGCATCTGCTGGTCCATATAGTGGAGGATATCATCCAACTCGGGCCGACATTCCTGCACAGCATGATGCCGTTCGAAAGGATGAATGGTGTCATCAAAGGATACATTCGCAACATGTCACGTCCAGAGGGAAGCATAGCCAGGGGCTTTCTGACCGAAGAGTGCATCTCCTACTGCACGAATTATCTAGGCATCGAGAACCCCGTTGGTCTACCCGTCAACAGGCACCTCGGCAGGCTCGCTGGATGGGGTCACCGTGAGGGTCGCCGCGAAATGCATGTCGACTTCGAGGGGCGACTCGCCGACTTTGAAAGAGCAAACCTAGTCGCGCTACAACACATAGACGTGGTCGATCCTTGGGTGGTAGAGCACAAAACCTTTATTAAGAAGACGTACAATGACCGAGGCCAACAGAGGACGGACGGAGATATACTCAAAGAGCACAACTCATGTTTCACGCGCTGGTTCAAGCAGAAGCTTCTATCGTACCCTTTACATGAGGATTCTTCCGCAGAAGAACAACTTATATTCGCCTTGTCACAGGGCGCCGAGCACAACCTGATGACCTATGAGGCGTACGATATCAACGGCTACACATTCTACACCGAGGCCAAGGACATGAAGAGCGATGGTTATCAGAACTCCGGGGTAACGATGGAATCCTACACCGGTAACGACAAGGACAGATACTACGGAAGGATCGAGGAGATCTGGGAGCTGAGCTACGCTGGAGAGAAGGTCCCGATGTTCCGTGTCTGATGGGCCAAGAACGTCATAAAAGAAGACCGGTATTTCACCACCATGGTTATACCCGAAGCCAAATCCAAGACCGCAGGCGCAAACGTCACCGTGAAAAATGAGCCATGGGTACTGGCTTCCCAAGTGGACCAATGCTTCTTCATTACCGACCCGGCAAAGCCCAGTCGTGTTGTCGTGAGGAGAGGCAAAAGGAAGATCATCGGAATGGATGGAGTAGCCAATGAGCAAGACTTCGACAAGTATGGCGACCCGAGGATCGAACATGACGACGATGATGAAGTAGCAGCATACACCACAAGAAGAAGCAGGACCACCCTACCTAAAGGACGTCCGTTCCATAGAAGAACTCCATTTGCGAAAAAGAAGGGCAAGAAGATTGTGAACAGATAGCTAGCTAAGATCGATTGTATTTAAATCGTAGACTTCATTTCTCGATTGTATTTCATGGGCACTTTTTGAACTATCATGAATATTTTTTAATTTCATGGACACTCGATCTCGATCCCCCTCCATCTCGATCGCTATCCCACCTCGCCAGATCCGGTCCACCGGCCGCCGCCGCCGACCGCCCGCACCCTCTCGATTCCCCTACTCAACCGCCGCCGCCGACCCCCGGCACCCCCTGCACCCTCCCCCGCTCCACCGGCATTACTGTTTGATGATATTTTTTAAAAAATTATTACTGTCTTATAAAAAATATTACTGTTATGATTTAAATAAGTTTGAACATATTTAAACACAAATAAGTATCAAACAACATTTTAAATGCATAAAAAAATTGTGGAGCCTAGGAATCGAACCCAGGACCTCTTGGTGTGAGAACTAGCTGCTGACCAGTCGAGCTAGTAGAGAAGACTTGACATGTATCAGGTCAGGTGGTAGATAACTGTTGGCTCGAGCAGAAAAAAAATAGTAATGGCGCACTAGGGTGAGGTGCGCCATTAGCATGTATGTACTTATGGCGCACCGAGGGGTGGTGCGCCATTAGTATTGTGCGCCCCTACTTCGTACCGCGATCCCCTCTCTCTCCCTCGCCCTCGCCCGCGATCCCCTTCCCCGATCTCCTCTCCCGACGCCACCGTCGCCCCGCCCCGACACCACCGTCGCCCCGCCGCCCTCGACGCCACCGTCGCCCCGCCCCGACACCACCGTCGCCCCGCCGCCCTCGACGCCGCCCCGACACCACCGTCGCCCCGCCGCCCTCGACACCGCCCTGACACCACCGTCGCCCCGCCGCCCCGACACCACCGCCCCGTCCCGCCCAGCCTTCTCCTCGCAGCGCTGCCGTCCGCTCGACCCCAGCTCATCCCGTCAGCAAAGGAGACAGGCAGCAGCGGCGGCCCGAATCGAGGGAGGGAGGATCCTCTCAGGTGAGCTTCTCCCTCTCAAATGTGATGCCCGTGTCTCTGGTCTTCATTTGTTCTGCGATTATTTTGGTAGTACTGTATTAACTCTAGCACAGGGAATGGATCTGGGATGAGGGATTTACCTATCACAGGAGATGGGTGATGCCTTTGTGCAATACTAATAACCGAATGGATCTGGGATAGCAACAATTTCATGCATTTGTTATAACTCCAAGTAGTCTAAACAAATTTTTTTGTGAACTACGATAGATCATGAAGCTACTGAACTTATAGCAATTGGCTTCATCTTGTTGCAGTAAACTGACAAATGGATAGTAAGGAAAAATACCATAAGAATATAACTGAAGAAATATATACTCCCTCCGACCTAGAATAAGTGTCGTGGTTTTAGATCAGATAGCATTTTAACTGAAGATTTATTGTACTTTCTACTAACGGTATAACTTTTGTGATATGTATTGTTATGTTGGTAAAATAGACAACCTAGATTTACACGCAGGATCTCTAATCCAGAGAGGATGAACAAGTGCCACCTTGTAGGGTCTTGATTGGTTATGTTGCAAACTGAATATGTAGCTGCTAGGACCCAGTTTCCAATCTAGTCTGTAGTAGTGACATGCTATTTTAGATGGTCTATTACTATGTAGGACCTTAATTGGTGGAGTCTCAACGCTGAACTGGGTAGTAGTTAGGAGTCAATTTCTTTAATCCTAGTGTAGCTACTCTCTTAATACTTGTCTGTAGGTTCTTAATTGTTGGTGTCTCAAAAACTGAATATGTTTTCATAGCATAACTTGAGGGATAGCATAACTGAATATGTTTTCATAGCATAACACAGTGCACTCTGTTATGAACTATATGTTGTCTAATCTAATAGGCTCATCATCCAGTCAGTGCAGTGCATGCATTAGTTATTAGGAAGTCAAGTATGATCTCTGATCTCTTCTTCATAAGGGGTATGCAATGTAGTTCCTCCATACAGAGACACTGTCCAGAAACGATTGACCCGGTTCATCCTACTTAGTTATGTAGGTTAATATGATTCTGTATGAAAATTTTGAAAAGCAACTTCTCAGATACGTCTTACAATCTCACCTTTGTGCAGTTCCAGGCATTGTATGTATGTATATCTTGCGGATTCGATGACTGCCTAAAAAAACGAGTAGGGGAGAGTGAGTTTAAGCTTGTGTTGATTTGGTCACTGATATCTGCCGTCAGTCATACTACCAAACAGTAGGTAGGCGGTCTGTTAATTTCTAATGTGGGGAAAATGCAGGTCCTGTAGAACTAGAGACTGAAAGCTTTGTTATGTCTCTCAGTTGTTGTGGGAAATTTGCAGGCTCTGTAAAAGTAACCATGGTACCAACAGCAATGCCATCTTACTGTAGAATTAGAATACATGGATGTACATGATCAGCTCAGCTCCCAAACTGCCATTCATCACATCAATTTCCCCTTATGTAACTCCAGTCAAAATTTTATGTTGGTCTACCTAGTAGATGCCCATGGTTTGATTTTATGTTTGTTCCTATCAATACAAATGCTGAGCTATGTTCCATTTTTACTGTTCTTTGTGATAGTTTTTGCAACTTTACTTCCCATCTTAAGGCAAGCCCCATTTTTACTGTTCTTTGTTAGCAGAGCTGCTTGTTTCTAATAACTTTGATACTATTTGGATCAAAGTTAAATGAGCACATAGATGACAAAAAAAAGTTCAGATTGTAAAATGTTCATTTTGCTGCTAGTGCCCATTTTGAGTAATTGCTTAGAGGGATGATCCTGTGTGAGCTGGTGGAGTGATTTGTTTTCTACATAAAGCTCTTTAGTCAGGCTGGTTTTTGTGAAATACACATGAAGCTTCACCAGCTCCTGTGGGTGTGGGATCCATGTGACATGTGACATTGCATCCATGTCCACCTGGGATAATGATTTTGCAGGTACCCCGAGAGGCCCTTGAGTTTGCCGGAATGTCGATTAACTTCCGTTCCGGCAAATTCGGGTACTCCATATGTCCTATTTTCAGCAAAGGTCATGCTGAAATTTTCCGTGAATTTTAGCATGACTTTGCTAAAAATAGGACATACGGGGTACTTGTGACTAATGCATGGGCCGGGGTATCATAGTAGTTAATTAAGTAGGATCAAGTGCCCCGGTGTACTTGTGACTAATGCATGGCTTTTAGGGTGCCTCGGTGTCGATAAAAACCGAAATGATGAAAGCTTAGGCTTTTAGGGTGCCTCGGCGTCGAAAAACCCTCAATGATAAAAGCTTAGATTTTAGGATGCCTCGGTGTCGACAAACCCTAAATGATGAGACCATGATCTTGTTCCTTGAAAATAACCAACTTTTTGACCAAACTTTGTTTCTATTTAGAGAGAAACATGGCCCACAACGATGAGGCCGGGGGTTCGGGCGGCAAGGCATTCTGGGAGCTGTCCCAGGAGATGGAGGAACAACCTCACTTGTATGAGGCCACCGCCTTCCCCACCGATCCTGAGACCACGAATGGTGCCACCGAGGATGACCACACTGATGCCACCACTGATGGTGCCACCGAGGATGCCACCACTGATGATGGCGGCGCACGCACAGATGGCAGCCAACCGAAGAGGCAACGGAAGGACCGGCACCCGATCGTGCTCCGCACCCTCAAGGAGGAAGTTACTGAAGTGGACTCCAACGGGAATCCAACGGTGCCCAAACGAATAGTCAAGGGGTACTCGCTTCAGCTCGAGTGCATTGTCCGGAGCACCGTATCGATCAACACCGAGAACCTGAGGCATCCTGACCGAGGGAATTTGCGCAACCTCCTCTTCACGAAGCTGCACGAACGATACAAGTTCCCTGCTGAATTTGCAAACACAAGCCTCAAAGGGAATAAAGTGAACAATGCTGCCCTCACGAAGATGAGCAAGGCCCTGTCTACTTGGAAAAGCAATGTGAAGAGAATGATCGAGAAAGGTGAGAGTTATCAGAAGATCAAGGAGAAAAATCCTTCGATCACCGAAGATGACTACAACGACTTCAAGATCAATTGCTCGAGCACCGCAAGCTCCCAATCAAGTGAGTGGGGGAAACAAATGTGGGAGCTGAACATAGGGGAACACACACTCGGTCCCGGCGGTAACAGAGTGGCGGAGCCTATATGGGACAAGGAGGAGGCGGACCGTGCCGAGCAAGGCCTACCGCCCCTCTTCGATAAATACGGTGACAAGCAGACCAGGAACTTTGTCAGGGCCCGGTACAAGAAGGACCCGAAAACAAAGGAGCCTACCACGGATCCGAAGACCAGGCAGCTTGAGCTTGTTCTGGTAAGGAATACACCCCCGCGTAATTAGCTCCATATGGTTGCATTCTAATTAATGAAGCCAAATTTCTAAATGGTTCACATTCCTTCCGCAGGCGACTGAAAGCAGTAGCGCGGGGTCGACTAAGAGGAACCCTTGGGACACAACTCTAAATAGGGGGTTGAATGTAATGAAGAACAAGGATAAGCTCAGTAAGCCGACGTCAGTTGGTCGTGTGGCCGGCAAAGGCTTGTCGACAAAATGGGGGTCATACTATACCGCTGGTGTGCGGAAGGAGAAAAAGACCAGCTCGGAAAGCCAGGCGCGAGAGGTTCAAGAACTCAAGGCACAGGTGGCGCGGATTCCGGAGATTGTCCAAGAGCAAGTGGAACAACGACTCGGAGCGACGATCACCGCCATTGTGCCTACCTTGATCTCGGGGTTGAATGCGTGGATTGCGGGCGGCCAACAGGGGCCGCCCCCGATTCCTAGCTTCACGGCCAGCAACTCACATAATGCGATGGCGGGGCCATTGGTGGCTCCGGCGGAGGCGACATTGGTGTCTCTGACGCCGGCACGGGAGCTTAATGCACCCGGGTGTACGCCGGCCGGCACCTCTGCAGCAAGCGGCACCTCCGTCACCTGCACGCCCGCCGTTGGCGGTGCGTCGACATTAGCCGAGCTCGACGCCATCATCACGGTAACTAATTAAGCCTCTCTCGGCCGAGGACTTCATCTCCTTGCCTTTGACTGGGCATCCCTGACGCCCTACATGTTTTCGTAGGGCGCCGCCGACGTTCCGTGCACTCTCCTCCACTTCATGAACAACGAGTTGGTCGATGTCGCCAAGGGAAAAATCGTTCAACCGGGCAACCCCTTGTTCCACGGTACCCAGATGCCACCCAACTTGTTTAGGGTTCAACTGGTTCGGGTGCTGCCAGGCTGCGACGACTTGTTACCTCCGATTCGACCCGTCGGGGCCGACGATGATGACGTGATGACCCTCAGCGCCTGCCTGAGCTGGCCCCTGCTTTGGCCGAAGAGCCAGATTCGTTTGGGGGCGGGGGACACCACCCCAAAGACAACACCGCCAGTCGTGCCGGCGCCAAGTCGGCCCCATGGCAAGACCGCAGCAACGGTGCCGGACATCCCTATGCCACTGGATCCAAACATGCATATGGCACAGGATCAGAACAACGACGATGACGACGATGATACATTTGGCAACGTCGATCAATACTTTGCCGATCATGGGTACGATGGCGACTTCATGGGGCCTCCTTCTCAAGAACCAAACCCAACAAAAGATGTGTGCGATCTAGCTGGTACTGCGGAGAAGCCAAGTTGCAACAGGCGCCGTCTGGCGTTCAGCTCTCAGGAGACGCCTCCAGCTGCCGACTTCACCGAGCCTCAGATAGGCGAGGTGCGAAATATTATCAGCCCCAACACACTCAAGAAGGCGATCTGTGAGCAGAACTCGGTCCCATTACAGGAGAAGAAGAAGGCACGCAAAAGAAAGACTAAGAAGGGTGCGAGCCAGCCGGCACCGAGTACGATCCGTGCTCACGACGGGCCACCTTCACCGCAGGATATCTCGAGGAGGGTGCATGTGGCGGGTAGGGCGATGCTACCGACAAATATGCTCAATGCTGCAACCAGTGCTATGCGGAGTCTGCATGACAGTGTTCTTTCTTTGGAGAAGCGGCGTCTCAGAGAGAAGGATGTGGCATACCCGGTTTTCGCGGCCAAGGTGCCAGAGGGCAAGGGCTTTGTGGATAACTCCATCGGGCGTACGATCGTCCTGCGTTTTGATGACATCCACGCTATGTTGAACCTTCATCCGCTGCACTACACCTTCGTTCGGCTATTTTCACTGAGTATGGAGATGCGGATCATTCGCGACAAGACCCCGGACATTGTGATAGTCGACCCCTTCTACATGCGTGCCAAGATCTTGGGCAGCGTTGGGGACCGGCAAGTGGCGAGTTCTTACCTCGAAGGCGTCATTCTGGCAAACCAAGATAAGGATAACTTCCTCGTGCCTTACTTTCCTGAGTAAGTCATCCCCTCAACCGGCCCGTAACATATGAATTCTTACATTTCGATCGTTTTTCTTTTAACATTCTGTGTTTTCTGCAGTGACACACGTTGCACGCTCATCCTCCTAAGCCCCAAATATTCCATGGCCACGTATTTCGACCCGGACCGTCAGTCGAACGTAGACTACACAAATGTCAAGAAGGTTCTTGATGATGTTCTCCCCAGCTACGCCAAATCTGGAGGCACCTTCACCAGGCCTATTCGTAAGTACGGCAAGCACGTGTTCTCCCACAATACGATGTTCTGCTGCGTCAAGCAGCCGCCTGGCGGTCAGAAGGGTGCCTACTACGCCATCTATCACATGCGGGCGATCGTACGGGACCATCATCAACTTCTGCTACCGAGTAAACTCAAAGATTGGGCAAAGAGCGTGTCGGCAATCCAGGACGCGGACCTCCGACAAGAATTCTTTCGCATCCAGTCGGAGTTTGCGGAAATCATCCATCAAGATGTCCTTCGTACCTCGGGGCAGTTCTACCTCAACAATCAACCGTCCAACAGTGACATCGACACAATGCTACAAATGCAGGCTGACAACGACCGTTATTTCATGACTCCCATGATAGACGGCGGCTTCATCCACGCTCCGGTCCCTTGAGTCGAGTCGAAAGCAGTGATGCTGTGTCTAGTTCTGAAACATCGATTGGCTCATGTTGTAATTAAACTTTAATGAACTTGTAGTATGTCTCTTTGGTTTCGAGAGTCGTTCAACTTAGATGTAATCGATGCTATTAAAATCTTGCTTTTCTCTTCCGATCGTTCTGTTGCATACTTATATATTGCTTATGTATTGTCTGTGAATTGGTACTAACGTTTCGTTTGGCTAGTGCATAGCGATGCCGACGTATGTCGTGTACAAGGGTAAGGTTCCCGGAGTCTACGATGACTGGGAGGAGTGTCGGAGACAGGTTCACCGATTCAGCGGTAACAGTTACAAAGGGTACACCACTAGGGCCGAGGCCGAATCTAGATACACCCGCTATCTAGCGGGAGAGGGGAGGGAGAGTTGGAGGAACCGGATGAAGACGAGTTTCATCGTGATGATGCTCATCGTGATGACCGCAGCTCTCTTCTATGTGATGGTAGTTTAGATGATCGATATCGACTTGTAATGTGAAGACAAACTTGCTACTCGCGGTCTCGAGACTTGTAATATAATGTTCTATCTTTGTTCGGTCTTTTCAATTCGGAGACTAATATGATGAATTGTATTCGGAGACTAATATGATGAATTGTATTCAAAGACTAATCTTCTATTGTATTCGATGAATCTGTTGTTGATGTGTGTTGTCTATATTTTGTCAAATTATACATTCTGTAACCTGTGCAAAAAACAGAAAATAAAAAATAAAAAAACCTAATATTCATACTAATGGCGCATCACATGACAGTGCGCCATTAGTATGACAAAGCATACTAATGGCGCATCACTGGACAGTGCGCCATTAGTATGCCGCGGTTACTAATGGCGCATCTCGTGGTCGTGCGCCATTAGTATGCCAAAGCACCTGGGTATACATGGCCCCTGGGAGGCATACTAATGGCGCACCGTGGCCTATACTAATGGCGCACCAGTGGTGCACCATTAGTATACCAGATACTAATGGCGCACCACTGGTGCGCCATTAGTAAAAATTACGAATGGCGTGCTAGTAATGGCGCACCAGTGATGCGCCATTAATGGCCAAATTAGGTGCGCCATTAGTAGCGGTTTTTCTAGTAATTGAAGTTGAGCAATGGAGACCGTATTTGCAATTCTCGGAATTTATCATCAAAACGGACTAGAAGAGCTTGGTTCATTTAGAGGAACAACGTTTGCATACACCGTGGCAACAAAAGGCCTTCACGAAATTACTTGGTCTGCAATATCGTATATGCTATCGCAAGGGGACGGAAAACGTTGCCGCAGACGCACTATCCAGACGCCCATTGGGAGCATCTCAACAGGCCAATGCCATTTCTGTGTGTCAGCCGGCTTGGCTACAAGAAGTAACACAAGGGTATGCACAGGACCCTAAAGCTTAGAAATTAATCACGCAACTCGCTGTGGCACCAGTGGCAGGAGGAAAGTTTACATTTCAACAAGGGGTCATCCGTTTCCGAGGACGCATGTGGCTTGGAACAATGTGAAACTCCAAAATCAGATTATGCGTGCCCTACACGACAGTGCAATTGGCGGCCACTCTAGGTTCCCGGCAACGTACAGCAAGATCAAGCAGCTCTTCACGTGGCCTGGGATGAAGTTGCAGATCAAAACACATGTCCAAACCTATCAGGTATGTCAACAAGCCAAGCCAGATAGATCACCCTATTCGGGGCTACTTCATCCACTTCCAGTTGCCATAAGATGTTGGGATTTGGTTTCTTTGGATTTTATTGAGGGTCTTCTGCCATCGGGCAGAGCAAACTGCATCTTGGTCGTAGTGGATACATTTTCCAAGTATGCACATTTTCTGCCGGTCACACATCCATACACCGCCACCCAGATTGCGCAGTTGTATATCGAAAACGTGTACAAATTACATGGTATGCCAGAAGCACTAATATCAGATAGGGATGCAGTGTTCACTAGTCGGGTCTGGCAAGCAATTTTCAAGCTGCAGGGTGTTGAACTGAAGATGAGTTCTTCCCATCATCCACAAACGGACGGGCAAACAGAACGGGTGAATTAGTGCCTTTAGACATACTTGCGATGTTTTGTTTAGAGCACTCCCAAGACTTGGAGCCGTTGGCTAGCATCAGCTGAGTTTTGGTACAACTCCACGTATCATTCGACTCTGGGTAAAACACCATCCATGGTGGTCTATGGTCAGGAGCCGAGGCAGTTGGGCATTACACCAGAGCATGCAGTACCACCCCTAGAACTAGAACAGTGGTTAGATGAAAGACAGCAGATGGAAGATCTCCTTAGGCAACACCTGGTCAGGGCAAAGCAAATTATGAAGAGTCAAGCAGACAAGCACCATTCGTGGCGTGAGTTTCAAATGGGAGACCAAGCCTTTCTGAAGTTACAACCGTACATTCAGACATCGGTTGCTCGGCGTGCCAACCACAAGCTAATTTTAAAGTATTATGGACCTTTCACGGTGATCAGGCGCATCAACGACGTCACCTACGAGCTCCAGCTGCCCGCCAATTCATGCATCTTTCCGGTGTTTCATGTGTCACAGCTGCGACACACTTTGCTTCCAGGTGCGAGCGCTTCCTCTCATCTCCCTGCAGTTACTGACAATCTCAACACTCCAGTGAAGATTTTGGGCTGGCACCGAAACTCGCGCAAGATAAGGGAACAAGGTCTGGTCCGTTGGCAAGATGAAGCAGCTATGCAAGATACTTGGGAAGACATGGAAGATCTCAAGCGACGATTTCCGCAGGCTCCGACTTGGGGTCAAGTCGGTTCTGAAGAAGGACAAGGTGTCAGCGACCTGACGAGGGAACCAGCAGCAGCCCAAGACACGGAGACGGGAAGCACATGATCGATACGACCCAGAAGAGAGAGATGGCCCAACCACAAGTTCAGCGGGCCGCAGTGGGTCTCATATATGTTCGAGCCCAAGGCCGTGTGAGTACTTAGTCACACCTGTAGTAAGTGATTAGGGTATCCAGAGTATCAGGACTGAACCCGGCGGCGGCAGCGTGTGTGTGTGTTGCGTGTGTATCTGGAGAGCTCGTCTTCCTCCTCTCGCTGTGTACCTCCATCGCTACAATTCACCTTAGATTGAGAGTAATATCAGAGTGGGTTGCTATGAGGAATCGGCACAGCTCACCGAGGGGAGAGTTGGGGATGTGCTCGGGTGGGTCAGGGAGGTCGCGGCGGTGCCGGAGTAGCAGGACGGCACCGACCCGAGGTTGATGAAGATGGCGGTGGTGATGATGCAGGGTGAAGGAGATCACACCCGATGGCTCAATCAACGGAGAAGACGATGATGTGACACCTGGACATCCTAGCGAGGCCGAGGGAGTGCAGTGGTCCCGTGATCGACGAGAGGATGGAGTCGGGCATGGGTGGAGGAGAACTGGGGGCACGATGAGGAAGGGGGAAAAGGACTAGGGTTTTGGGGAGGGATTGGGAGCATCTTTATCTGTCGAGGGCAGCGGTGGATGGCCGCCACGACGATGCCCGAGGCCGTGGTGGGCATTGGAGGTGGCCTAGATTCACCCGATGTAGCAATGAAGAGGACAACAGGGGGGTAGGATGGGCCACCTGTTGGGCTAAGGCCCAAGGGGGACAGGGGGACTCTTTCCCTTTTCCTTTAAGTTTCTTTTGTTTTTCTTTTTATTTTAACTTTTGTTTTATTTTATTTCCAAAAGAAATTTAGTTTTATAAAATACAAAACTAACACCTTAATTAGTGTTATAAATTAGGTCATTGCCACAATTAGCTTGGCACTTAACTAAAATAGTTCACAATTTTTATAATTTAAAAAGTATTTAAATTATTGTTTTGACCTCTATTTTAATTATTTTAGGGCATTTAAACACTTTATAAAATGTTGGTTTCTTTACCATAATTTACTATGTATTATTTGCCACATTATGCACATTTTAGTTTTCATGTTTGTGAATTTGTTTATTTGACTTATAGTTTGAATTTGAATTCAAAGTGAAATTTGAAATGAGATATTGATCAAAGATGATCAAGCACTGTTTAGCTAAATGATTTAGATTAATTGGAGAGGGTTAATGTAGCTCATTACACAAGGGTGTTACACTCAATGTGTGTAAGGTTATCTTGCATTACCATGTCAAATTCTGCAATGGTCTTAATGCAAGCTAAGAAACTACCATTATCATCCTTCTAAAGTTTCTCACTATTTCCGCGCAAAGCTATGTTGCACTTACCAAGATATTTGCCTGATACGTTCTTTCTCCTTTGTTATTTGGAATTCCTTGTCTAGTTTCCTCTTTCCACAATCTAACCCTCAATTTATTCCACTTTTTCATGTTACTAATATGCCCGATGCTATTTTCATGTATTTAAGCTTCTCACCAATATGCCTACAATGTCCTAATCCATCATGTGCTAAGGAACTCTCACACCTGTTGGTGCTAGGCTTGAAGACCTTACAATAGAAACAAAAAACATCTCTTGATGTATTATCAAGATTATCCCAATTTCGTCGATGATAAATATCCGCAGTATAAATTGGTTGTTGATCAACACTAGCAGATTGGGCATGTGCATCCGACGATTTACCTACATTATCGGAGCCACCTACATTGTTATCGCCGATGTTGGAATTGATATTTTCTTGTTGCTTACCAGAGTCTGATTTTTCATTAGTTTATTGTTCTTCCATTATGGCAACCATCGCCAATGCATCATCTGGGTTTGGCGAACTGGTGGAAGCAACAATATTACTTGGCTTGAGAAATTTGTGAATACCTCCATGCTCTGAGTGTATCAATTTATTATCTTCCCTCTTTTTTCCATTTGTGGCTACCTGGTACGTCTCCAACGTATTTAAATTTTTTGATTGTTCCATGCTATTATATTACCCGTTTTGGATGTTTATGGGCTTTATTTTACACATTTATATCATTTTTGGGACTAACCTACTAACCAGAGGCCCAGCCCGCATTGATGTATTTTTTGCCTATTTAAGTATTTCGAAGAAAAGGAATATCAAACTGAGTCCAAACGGAATGAAACCTTCGGGAGCGTGATTTTTGGAACAAACGTGATCCACAGGACTTGGAGTGCAAGACAAGAAGCAGCCGAGGCGGCCACGAGGGTGGAGGGCGCGCCCACCCCTATAGGGCGCGCCCCCTGTCTCGTGGGCCCCTCGGGCGGCCACCGACGTATTTCTTCCTCCTATATATACCCACGTACCCCAAAAACATCCAGGGTGCCACCGAAACACAATTTCCACTATCGTAACCTTCTGTATCCGCGAGATCCCATCTTGGAGCCTTCGTTGGTGCTCCGCCGGAGGGGGAATCGACCATGGAGGGCTTCTACATCAACACCATAGCCCCTCCGATGAGTTGTGAGTAGTTTACCACAGACCTTCGGGTCCATAGTTATTAGCTAGATGGCTTCTTCTCTGTTTTTGGATCTCAATACCATGTTCTCCCCCTCTCTTGTGGAGATCTATTTGATGTAACTCTTTTTACGGTGTGTTGGTCGAGATCCGATGAATTGTGGGTTTATGATCAAGTTTATCTATGAGAAATATTTGAATGTCCTTTGAATTCTTTTATGTATGATTGAGTTATCTTTGCAAGTCTCTTCGAATTATCAGTTTGGTTTGGCCTACTAGATTGATCTTTCTTGCAATGGGAGAAGTGCTTAGCTTTGGGTTCAATCTTGCGGTGTCTTTTCCCAGTGACAGCAGGGGCAGCAAGGCACGTATTGTATTGTTGCCATCGAGGATAAATATATGGGGTTTATATCATATTGCATGAGTTTATCCCTCTACATCGTGTCATCTTTCTTAATGTGATACTCTGTTCTTATGAACTTAATACTCTAGATGCATGCTGGATAGCGGTCGATGTGTGGAGTAATAGTAGCAGATGCAGGCAGGAGTCGGTCTACTTGTCACGGACGTTATGCCTATATACATGATCATGCCTAGATAATCTCATAATTATTCGCTTTTCTATCAATTGCTCGACAGTAATTTGTTCACCCACCGTAATACTTATGCTATCTTGAGAGAAGCCACTAGTGAAACCTATGGCCCCCGGGTCTATCTTTTATCATATAAGCTTTCAATCTACTTTTATTTGCATCTTTACTTTTCCAATCTATATCACCAAATACCAAAAATATATTTATCTTATCATACTATCTCTATCAAATCTCACTTTTGCAAGTGGCCGTGAAGGGATTGACAACCCCTTTATCGCGTTGGTTGCGAGTTCTTTGTTTGTTTGTGTAGGTGCGTGGGACTTTTGAGGAGCCTCCTACTGGATTGATACCTTGGTTCTCAAAAACTGAGGGAAATACTTACGCTACTATTGTTGCATCACCCTTTCCTCTTCAAGGAAAACCAACGCAAGCTCAAGACGTAGCACTACCCGATGGATATTTCCTCTTGTTGGGAAGCATGAGAACAAACACAATGCTGAAAAGAAAACAAAAATATTGTATCAATTCTTGAATGGTGCTAGCCTTGAACCAAAAATTTGTTATATGAATAATATACCTCAATACCTGATGTCCTGATGGTTGAGCTTCAGTAGTCTGTACGTGTCTAGAGTCTCCAAATGACTAAGAGGAGAGCAATTGAGCAAAGGCCAAAGGAACATGAAGATGGGTGTCGGTGTCAAAACTGGCAGATCTCGGGTAGGGGGTCCCGAACTGTGCATCTAAGGATCGAAGGTAACAAGGAGACAGGGGACACAATGTTTACCCAGGTTCGGGCCCTCTTAATGGAGGTAATACCCTACTTCCTCCTTGATTGTCTTTGATGAGTATAGAGGTTACAAGAGTTGATCTACCTCGAGATCGTAATGGCTAAAACCCTAGATGTCTAGCATGTATGATTGTTCTTGCCCTACGGACTAAATCCTCCGGTTTATATAGACATCGAGGGGATCTAGGGTTGTACATAGTCGGTTTACAGAGAAAGGAAGGTGCATGATCCGAACGCCAAGCTTGCCATCCATGCAAAAGGAGAGTCCCGTACGGACACGGAGAAAGGTCATTAATCTCATATCTTCACGGCCCATTAGTCCGGCCCATATCACATAGCCCGGACGCCCGAGGACCCGTTAGTCCAGGACTCCCTCAGTAGCCCCTGAACTAGGCTTCAATGACGATGTATCCAACGCGCAGATTGTCTTCGGTGTTGCCAGGCGGGTTCCTTCAATGAATACTCCAAAGCAGTCCTTCGCACATGATAACTATATCCGGCTCTCTTTAATAATTACAACTTTAAGCTGTAATGGCAATAAATACTTAAAACAAAGAAAGTCACGTACGTAGGAAATTTTTTCGGCGAGGCGTTATGTCCTGGCCTTGTTAGTATTCTGAACCATTTTATTGCCCTCGCTTCGTGTTTCGAGGCACGATCACAGGCACGTCTTGTCAAAGCAGGGAACGTGCCCCCTTATCACGGTATTCTCATCAACAGGGGTTTGGGTAATCCAACCGTGTCGTTCACACGTTCCCTTGGGAATAGGAGAGATTTAAGGCTCCAAGGGGGACGCTTGATATCCACTGCCTTTATAAGAAGATAAAGATCCATCTTTTTACCTTACGCCTTCTTCCTCCTCTGCCTATTTGTCATTCGAGCTCCAACGCCCAAGTCCCAATCCTTTCCACCGCCATCAAACACCCCTAGCCTTGTCCGGATTTGGAGCGCAGGGCAAGTGGATGGCTTCCTCTGTTACAGAGGAGAACATCAAGGAGCTCCAGGAAGCTGGGTACTTAGCCACGGACATAGTCCACCGGCTCCCTACCAAAAAGCAAATTGTTCCCACTCTGAAGCCTAACAAAAGGGTAGCATTCATCCCCCATTTCCTTTGCAGACTAGGGTTTCCACTTCATCCTTTCGTCTGCGGTCTCATGTTTTATTATGGGTTAGATTTTTAATGATCTAGCCCCAAATTCCTTCCTCAACCTTTTGGCGTTTATCGTCATGTGAGATGCATTCCTCCGCGTCCCTCCCCACTTCATCCTATGGCTCAAGGTCTTTAATGTAAAGCCGAAGGTGGTCGAAGGCCAACACGCAGAGTGCCGCGGCGCCATGGTGAGCAAACTCCCCAATGTCACCAGGCCAAAGGGGGCCTTTATGGAATCCGTCAAGGGATGACAACAGGGGTGGTTCTACATCACGGAACCCCGCAATACCACATGGGCCACTGCTCCTGAGTTCAAGTCCGGGCCCCCGATGCGGCTCACATCCTGGCTCAATAAGGTCCTACATTGGGAGTTGCCTGACGAGGTGACGACGCTGGAGAGCTGCGTCAAGGGAGATAAACAAGAACATAAGCCTTGCCAGTGTGATGCAGGTGATGCTTTTTCGCCGGATTCTCACTTCTCAACACTGGACTCAACATATGTGGGAATTCGACCTGGCCGGTCCTCGGACCCTGCAGCGGTTCTTCGGCACGACGCACGAAGACATATGGAAGCTGCTCTTCAAGTCTCAAAAGTCATGGCCGGAGACAACCGAAGACCGCGTCCTTGACTGCGCACGTCCGGCCACTCTCGTAAGTTGTATGATAACTTTTATTTGTAAATCCAAGGATTATATTGAACTTGCTCACTCCCACAAGGCTGGACAAAGAAGGCAGAGCAGATCAAATGTCCGCTCCGCTGCCCGAGGACCAGGCCACCTCCTTGCTGACGAAGATGTTGGTTTTGTGGCCATATCAGGCGCCAGAGAAGAAGGCCAAGAAGAAGGGCAAGGAGGCCAGAGGTGGCTTCTGTCGTAAGGGTCCTTCGGACATCGTGTCCAAAGACACTGAGACCTCCTCCTCCCAGGATAAAGATGTAGAGGAGGAAGAGAGTAACTCTCCCCCTAAGGGGGGAAGAAGAAAAGGGCGGCTTCCGCGGATCTGGAGGCGGAGGTGGCCAAGAAGGGAAAACCCTCCCTTTCGTACAATTCATAGGCGGATGCCGATGCCATACCCGAGTGGCACCCTAGGCCGAAGCCCTCGGCTGACCGAAGACATCATACACATATCCAAGTTTATGCCCTATTATTTTAACATACTGAATTGCGCAATGCAGCCTGGCTCGCGATCTCCCCCAATGATCATTGTCATCTGGGGATTCACTAGGGATGAACGCGATGGAGAGCGAGTCGCCTCTGTAGATCTCTCCACCCATTGCTACGGATAACATTGAAGTGTTGTTCCGAAAGACCTCTCTAGATCACGGGGAAGTGCAGGAGGCCGTGAAGGTGGCAACAGAGGGTAATACCTCTTTTGCCAAAGAGAGGGTGAAATACACCCCCATGGAGACCAGCGATGGGGGCCATGCTCAATTCGGCCCCCACCCAAATATTATTCTGGAGACTCGTACAACTCTGGAATCGGACCAACAACCTTCTTCGAGGGAAGGGGGCACGTCGTATTCTCCGGCGTCCTCTATCAATCCGGGGGCGCCGGACACTCTGGTGGAAGCGCTTCAGAGTGCTTTCATTGTGGAGGAACATTGTACCCTTATGGGTACGATGGTTGAAAAGGTTCGGTCCGCTAAGAGTGGATTGAACAAAGCCTATACCAACCTTCTAACAGGCTTTGAGGTATGCGACGTAATATTTTTTGGCTATTTACAAAAGGAATACTTGTATATAGATAGTAGCCCCTAAGGCTCTGTTTGGCGTTCGCGAAGAAAAGCCGAACAGAGGATTGAATAATACTTCAGAGGAGCTAACATATATGTCTCCTTGGATGAACAGGCTACGTGGCTAGCAGCAACCTCTCACACTGCCCAGGTCTCTGAAATAAAGCGTAAGTTGGAGGCAAAACAAGGTATGTGATACCGAAGTATATCTGAAATGATATGAGTTCCAATTTGTTAATTAAATGTGCTTTATGATTACACTCATAGGTGACAGTCTGAGGTCGAGGCCCTCAAGAGTGCTCTGGCCGAGGCCAAGAAGGAGGCGGATGAGGAGCGAACCGCCTGCCAAAAACATGAAGTGCGATTGGAGGAAGTCCAACAAGAGCTCACTGATGCTATAAGCAAATGTGAGTCTTTGGAGCGCCAGGTGTCGGATCTAGATTCCGAACTTGCTACGGTGCTTCAAAGTGCAAAGTAGGCCCGGATTGAAGCCCAAGGCGCATGCCGGGAGATCCTTGAAGCCAAGCAGATCGCGGCGGGTAAGGCCTTTAACATGCAAAACAAAATTGTGAGGAGAAAGTACACCTTACTGACACGCATTTGGAGTTCTCGAGAGCGTTTGCAGATCTTCCCCAAAGTATTGCTAATGTTGCAGATTTCTTCCAAGCCGAAGAGGGGAGCTCAATAAAGAAGCTATTCTTGTCGTAGTACCTTGCGCCAGAGCATCCTGTGCCCCTCAGTGATCAGCTGAAACAACTGACTAAGATACATAGGGTGGCCGAACTGGCCATCACTACAAAAAAAATACACTTCCGTGATGATACGTGTTTGTCACAGTAAGTTGCGTTTTTTTGTCATGCATGTACATCCATGACGATTTTATGACAGAATCAAGATAGTCATACATGTGTTGTCGTAGAAGTGTTCCATGACATTACCAAAATTATCATCATGGAAGTGTCCACTTCCATGACGATAAATCGTGTGTCACAGAAGTGCTTTTGTCAAGGGTGATCGACACATGGCATCCACCGTAACGGAACACCGTTAAGCTATCGGGTCCGGTTTTGGATCCGATAACCTGTTAATAGCCCGGACCAATGGGGATTTTCCACGTGTAAAATCAGCATTGGCCGCAGGAAACACGTGTTGCCTCACCGTTGGGATAGATGTCATCCACTCATTGGACAGGAGGCGCCTCTGATAGGTCGACATGTGGCACGGCACAACAGTGGCCCATTCCGGTGAAAAAGGTCGGCCCAGTAAAAATTAGCAGGCCGGCCCATATAAGGCCTACTTGTGTCAGGTCCATTTAAGCCCACGGCCCATACGAGATGTGCCAATTCGGCCCGTCAATGGCCCGTTAAAGATTTGACACCATTGCAGCCCATCGTCAGTTTGAGTCCGTTAACAACCCGCTATATATTTGGGCTCAATATCGGCCCGATGAGATTTCGGCCTGTTAACGGCCCATTCAATGGATGGGCCAATTTTCAGGATGTACAACTTTCGGCCTTTTAGCGACCCATTTAAATGTTGGGCTAATTTCTGGCCCGGTGTGTCTTTCAGCCTGTTGACGGCCCATAAATCTGATGGGCCATTTGTAGTCGGACCTGAGTTTCGGCCTTTTAGTGGCACATTTAAGTGTTGGGCCAATTTCCAGCCCGGTGTCACTTTCAGCCTGTTGACGGCCCATAAATCAGTTGGGCCATTTGTAGTCGGACCTGAGTTTTGGCCTTTTAGCGACCCATTTAAGTGTTCGACCAATTCCCGGCCCTGTGTGCCTTTCGGCCTGTTAGCGGACCATAAATGAGTTGGGCCATTTGTAGTCGCACCTTAGTTTTGGCCTTTTAACGGCCCATGCCCTTCATGGTCCAATACCAGCCTGGTTTCTCTTTCGGCCCGCTAAAGGCCCACAACACAGTTGGGCCATTTACAATACGACTTGACTTTTGGCCTGTTAGCGGCCCATGCTCTTCATGGTCTAGTACAAGCACAATGTCTCTTTCGGCCTGATAAAGGCCTAAAGTATAATTGGGCCATATGTAGCCGAAACTTAGTAACGGCCTGTTAATGCCCCGTGAAATAAATTGGGCCCACCTGTTGCCCGCTTCGACGTCGGCCTGTTAACGACCCAGGAGGTAAGTGGGCCGACTATTAACTTTCGGCCTAGTAACGGCCCATTAACTTAATGGGCCCACTAAAGTTCATACATGTCTTGAGGCCAAATTAGATAATTTGAGCCCATTACGACGAGCAATTATGCACAGGACAAAAACCGATCAAGCAAAGGTACGCATAAAGGGAATAACGTTGCACATCCATCATATATTACAGGAAATTACATCCACTGGGCAATCAAAGATTGATGCTAGTGCAAATAAATGAGCAGAACCTAACCATCTACAACGTCACAATCTGCAACCTCAGCACAGATGACGCCCATAAGCATGTGGGCAAGTTCTTGCTGCTTTGCTACACTGTCTCTGAAAACATTGATCAGTTGTTGTGTCGCATGAGTCTGCACCTCTGATTCATCCACCATTTCTATCATTACTTCATCCATTAATTGGTTCACAAACATACATTTATTCTGTAGCATTCAAGACAGAGGATACTGAACAGATTCAGATGGCGATTATGGCAGGCTTGTATTATTGATAGTGGAGAGTGTCTCGACCATTGCATCATAACATAAATTAGGACGGGAACCAAACAGATTAATCATGAGTTATTGCCATATTACCTGGCCTAGATTTACTGGAAAGAAACAATGGTGTTGCCTTGCTGTTTTCAGAGTTTGTCTTCTTATCTTCAGCAGCCTGCACAAAATTAACACACTAGCATTGCTATCATTGGCCAAGTCAGATAATAGGAAAGCAACATTGACACGATGAACGTTTGGGCAACTAGCCTACACCAAATTAACACAATATGGCACAACTATCATCAGCCAGGTAAGTTAATACGAAAGCAACATTGACACAATGAATGAATGGGCAACCAGAGAAGCACTACAATTCAGTAATGTGCGTGATATGAGATAGTACACTCATGCAGCTCAGTATGCAAAACTACCAGACAGTTTTCCTTACAAAAATCAACATTGGCTCCTTTAAAATTTTGCTACAACTAATTTTAGATCAGATAAAGGTTAGATTCACGCCGATTAACAAAATACATGCTGATGTAAAAATATAGTGATATACAACATGTACTTACATCAGCATTGGAGCACAGAGAATTCCCGCAAGATATTTTCCTCGAATACGATCCCAATGGAGGAAGTCTTCTATCGTTTAACCTTATTTTCTAAAAGAGAGAAGGGTAAGAAACATGTAGAAAATATGATCAGAATGCTATAAAATTTCATGATGCGAGGATACGCACACGCTTCTTAGAATGGAGTTGACATTCTTTTGCTGGACTGGAGCGGACTAGTTCTTTGGCCACTGGAATCTGCTTATTATCAGTGGGAGTTGGGTTTCTCTGTGCTGGAGCACTATCTATGAAAAATGGAGTTGGTTTATTATCTTCTGGCATTTGGATCTTTTGCAAAGACCTGGTTTGTAACCCTTCAGATTCTAACATAGTTGTATGACATATTGACATGTATTCCCTCCACCCGTATGACATAAAACATGCTACAGTAGAGATGGAATAGGTACTGAAGAATAGAAAGGCATGACATATTGACATGTATTCCCTCCACCCGGAAATAAATGGATGAGTCTAGGCGTATTTCAGTTCTAGATACATCCAGTTTTATCCATTTCTGCGACATGTATCCGGACAGAGGGAGTATGATGTAAGAGCTAGGGATACGTGATGTCTACTACACAACCATCTTCTTGTATACGTTGTTGGGCCTGCAAGTGCACAGCTTTGTAGGACAGTATCAAATTTCCCTCAAGTGGATGACCTAAGGTTTATCAATCCGTAGGAGGCGTAGGATGAAGATGGTCTCTCTCAAGCAACCTTGCAACCAAATAACAAAGAGTCTCTTGTGTCCCCAACACACCCAATACAATGGTAGATTGTATAGGTGCACTAGTTCGGCAAAGAGATGGTGATACAAGTAGAATATGGATGGTAGATAAAGGTTTTTGTAATCTGAAATTATAAAAACAGCAAGGTAGCGAACGATAAAAGTGAGCGTAAATGGTATTGCAATGATAGGAAACAAGGCCTAAGGTTCATACTTTCACTAGTGAAAGTTCTCTCAACAATAATAACATAGATAGATCATATAACAACCCCTCAACATGTAACAAAGAGTCACTCCAAAGCCACTAATAGGGGAGAACAAACGAAGAGATTATGGTAGGGTACGAAACCACCTCAAAGTTATCCTTTCTGTTCTATCTATTCGAGAGTTCATAGTAAAATAACATAGAACTATTCTTTCCGCTCGATCTATCATAGAGTTCATACTAGAATAACACCTTAAGACACAAATCAACCAAAACCCTAATGTCACCTAGATACTCCATTGTCACCTCAAGTATCCGTGGGCATGATTATACGATATGCATCACACAATCTCAGATTCATCCAACCAACACAAACTACTTCAAAGTGTGCCCCAAAGTCTCTACCAGAGAATCAAGAAAACGTGTGCCAACCCCTATGCATAGGTTCATGGGCGGAACCCGCAAGTTGGTCACCAAAACATACATCAAGTGGCACGTGATATCCCATTGTCACCACAGATAAACACGGCAAGACATACATCAAGTGTTCTCAAATCAAAGACTCAATCCGATAAGATAACTTCAAGAGGGAAACTCAATTCATCATAAGAGAGTAGAGGGGGAGAAACATCATAAGATCCAACTATAATAGCAAAGCTCAGGATAAATCTAGATCGTGCCATAGAGGGAACACGAGAGATAACATGAAAGAGAGAGATCAAACACATAGCTACTGGTACATACCTCAGCCTCGAGGGTGAACTACTCCCTCCTCATCATGGATAGCGCCGGGATGATGAAGATGGCCACCGGTGATGGGATCCCCCTCCGGCAGGGTGCCGGAACGGGCTCCCGAGAGGTTTTTGGTGGCTACAGAGGCTTGCGGCGGCGGAACTCCCGATCTATCTTGATATTCAATGGTTTTAGGGTACGTAGGCTTATATAGGCGAAAGAAGATGGTCGGGAGGTGCTCGAGGGGCCCACAAGACAGGGGGCGCACCTAGTAGGGGGGCGCCCTCCTATCTCGTGGCCTCCTAGAGGCTCTTCTGACGTGAACTCTAAGTCTCCTGGGTGATATTCTTCCCAAAAATAACGCTGCCAAAGGTTTCTTTCCTTTTGGACTCCGTTTGATATTCCTTTTCTTCGAAATACTAAAACAGGCATAAAACAGCAATATGGGCTGGGCCTCCGGTTAGTAGGTTAGTCCCCAAAATGATATAAATGTGTAAAGTAAAGCCCATAAACATCCAAAACGGGTAATATAATAGCATGAATGCTTCATAAATTATAGATACGTTGGAGACGTATCAGCATCCACTACAACAGGAACCCCCCTTTAGCAACGCATCGATGCGTTGTCGTGTGTCCATATATGCGTTGCTAAGGCCTACACCAACGGATTACTATGTGTTGCCTTAGGTGGCGTTGCTAGGGTCTACAACAACGTATATGCATGCGTTGGTAAATGACATGTAGAAGCATTGTAATGTAGCAACGTATAGTGTTAGAGACTAACAACACATCATAAGCATTGGTGGCTACCCTACCCAATGACATATCATGGCAACGGCTAGAGCCTTCCCTACATACCATGAATAATTGATGATATTTTATAGATAGCTATCCAAAATTATTAGGTCAATATCGATAGTGTACAGGAGCCACAATATTATAATGAACAGGAGGGTGTCATATATTGAATCAAATATGTTGCATTACAAGAACACGATCCAGAGATTACAAGATGTGAAACTATCTAGTAGTAGCCGAATTCTCGACCTTACAATGAACTGTAATATATGAAACGTTGTCTTGAAAATTACATTCTAGTTATCTAGTAGTAGCCCCATTCTCATCCTTGCAATCAACATCGGAGCCATGCATCATCTAGTTTATCTTGGCAATCTACAAAAATAAATAAATGAGATGAGTAACTTATTGTAGAGAAAATCAGGTTCAACATTAACTATGTCAAACATAAAAATCTTTTTGGGGATCAACATGTACATCGGATGACATATTTTAATGAAACACAATCAACATTTTTCTACCCACTATATTCTCCTCCTAAATCCAAGCGACAACTATGAAAAAAAATGCTGAATTTTGATAAAGTGCCCTTTATCAAATGAAGGTACATCACTAAATTTCATCATATGTGATTCAAACCAAACCAATTTCTATGAACAGGTTAAAAAAAGAACAATATAGGCATTAAGTACACTCCACTACATACAGTTATACATCTGGATGGCATGTGTCTTAGTGCAATTCTATCATGAATTACGTACTCGCTATGATTTGTGAGTTATGTGAAGGTCACATCTAAGTGCCTTTTGAGTTTACTTCTCCTGTCTCACTATTTTTGCTCCATTGGAATTCTTTCTACCTACTCAATGGTCAAATTTTAGTACAACAGTACCAATGCAAAAATTAGTAACAAGATAATTTAGTAAAACAAGGTAAATTTTAGTACAAAATTGATATACTAAACTTTAGTACAAAAAGAATAACTATGTTGACCAAATGGGATATTAGCCTCTGTAAGCTACAAGACCCTTAGCAACTCCGTATTCAATTGTACAAGTAAGTTTAGTATAATGTTTAGATAAACATAAACTTTATAGGGAATGCTAGAAGATATCAGATGTAGCATTGCATCAAAATAGCATTAGTAGTAACGCAGATTGGGAAATTACACACTTCTTTGCTCAAATATCATCAGCATACATGAACATATTTGAGATATTTGTTATTTCTGCATCAGTGCGCGCATACGAAAGACGTTAATATTTGAGACAAGCAAAAAGAAGTTACACAAATTGTCAGTACAGACATCACACGACTGTTCACCTTGCTGACGACCTTTTCTTTTCTATATTGGGCAATCACATTGTAATCTATAAACCAAAGTAGCGTTGTGAAACCATCTTCAATTTTTTAAAGATGTTTTGCATTTAAAATAGCTCAATATGGTTTACTATGCAAAGTAGGGTGAATTACCTTGAGCATATTGATGTTTATATCAACTCCTAATCTGGGAAATTGATAGATGAAGAACCAGTGAGACATAAATATTTCATGATCTTGTGAAGAATTAGATGTCGATTGAAGAAAAGTTGGGAGCCGGAGACATGTAGAACCACAAGTTCTGATAGAGTAATTGGAGAAAGGTGAAATCTTACAGGGTTCTGACTCATGCACTGAAACAATACAAGAAATAACAAAACATGTTATAGTCATAGTATACCATAGTTCCTACATCAAGTAACATCACCATCTTAAGTCCTAGGGGAACACAGAACCTTGCAACCTAAGAAATCTGTACCATAGGTGTTGGCACTGATCGAGGGCGCCTCGAGCAGGCCAGCAGCTCTAGCAGGCTGGCGGCTCCACAGCCTGTGAGCACGATGAGAAGAGCTGTGATGTTTCTCGCCATCGATAATTAATTGAGCAGTGCTGCTACAACGCCATTCTGCAAGCACCGTAATAAAAGTTCAAACCAAAACGTCATGCTCAACTCAGCAAGCGGATCAACAATTGAAACTGAGTCAGCGATTAGATAATTAAGGGAGACAATGTTTTGGTAACTCACAACCATCCTGCAGCCTCACGTGGATGTTCATCAACACAACAGATCAAACTACTACTAGAATGACAATGCAATCCAACAAATACACACATGTTGGCTGAAGCAAGGACAGTTTCACAACCTGCAAGTGAAGATGGAATTAAGGATTATATAGACAATAAAGAGGAATATTAGGACAACCGATGCGAGACTATTCCTGTAGTATTACACAACATGCGACAATGAAATTGGTGAGGATTCTTTCAGAATAAAACATATACGGACTCAACCATACATCCAAATAGATCAACCGAACTAGAAATGGCTCGCTTGCATGTGCAAAACTAGATAGCAGTGCACACTGAAAAATACAAGGAAAAAACTAAACTACCTAGATTGATGTAGTGAGTAACATTAGGTAGCGTAGATCACGTTTGTGATTTCCGGCAAAGAAGCAACCCAGGACCGATGCCATGTCAACACAAAGAATCAGAGAGGGTACGAGCAGAGGAGAGAAGCGTCTTACTAAATTGTCGGTGTCAGAGGCGATGTAGCCGAGGCGGAGCAGCACCGACGAGCCCGAGCCGTCACATGCGCGTGCGGAGACGCGGGGTAGAGGGCCTACGTGGGAGTCACACCGGCGGCCCGTGGCGGCTAGGGTTGCTGCAGGGGCATGTGCAGCAGCACGAAGGAAGTTGCGATGGCAGAGGGTCAGAGGAGAGTACTGCAGGGCAGCCGGGCTAGTGAGCGACGTCGTGGAAGAGGGCCCGAGCTAGCTGCAATTGCTGGTGGCGATCAACATCGCGGATTCGTGGTCATGGAGCTTGAGTGAGAGGAATCATGGGGGAGGGGAGATGGGGAAAATTTGGGTGGGCGTGGGTACAGGTACGTCCGTATAGGGAGGTTAGATTTTTCCTAGGAGAGGAGGTTAGCGCAAAGTATGGGTGGGTGGGATAAGTTCGAGAGGTGGGAGATTAAAAAACAACACATATTGTTATTTCGTTGGTAGATATGCGCTGGTATAGGTGGGGTTTTGTTATAGTGATCCCCAAGCTTAATTCCTACTCGTCCTCGAGTAGGTAAATGATAAAGAAAGAATTTACGAAGTGTGAATGCTATAAGGTGCACAAGTTTGATCAATGATAATTTCAATCACCTTTTCTAGAATTATTATATGTCATAACAGTAGTTCATCTCATAAAACTTTTTATGATCAAGTAACAAGCTATTCACATGTCAAAGCATAGACCATAAACTTTCTTGAAAACTAGCAAACTTCATTCTTCATCATCAAACAACTGCAATTCATCTTACTTTCAAGAAGAGTCTATGTCAGAGCTTTGATTTAGCAAACTTCACATACTCAACTATCATGTTGTCTTCTTCAATTGCTAACACTCACGCAATACTTGTGGTTATGAAGTTTTAATCAGACAAAGAGAAAGATTGGGGCTTATAATGTTGCCTCCAAACGTATTCACCTTTGGGTGATGTCAACAATAATAGTTCATACTAACGTACATCCAATTGGATATATATATCAGGATCACCCTAACACAAAGTGCTTGCCAAAGGATAAAATGAAAAAGGGAAAGGTGAAGATCACCTTGACTCTTGCATAAAGTAAAAGACATAAAGTAAAAGATAGGCCCTTCGCAGAGGGAAGTAGAGGTTGTCATGCGCTTTTAGGGTTGGATACACAAAATCTTAATGCAAAATAACGTCACTTTATATTGCCCCTTGTATATGGACCTTTATTATGCAGTCCGTCACTTTTATTGCTTCCATAACAAGATCGTACAAAGCTTATTTTCTCTGCACTAATAAGTCATATTTAGAGAGCAATTTTTATTGCTTGCACCGATGACATCTCCCTTCCTTAAATATTCTTTCATGAATTGTTCAAATGACTAATACAATGCTTGCTAACTGTCAATAAATTTACAACCTCTACTTCTTATATGTGAAGTCATTACTCCCCATGGGATAAGCAAATGAAACATATATAATTTCAGATTTATGACATTCAACTCATTCAACAATTTACTCATAAGATATAAGTGAAGCACACGAGTAAATGAAAAACTACTGAAAAAGATATAAGTGAAGATCAATGAGTAGCTAAATAATTATGCAACTATGTGAAGACTCTCTCTCATTAAAGAATTTCAGATCTTGGTATCTTATTCAAACAGCAAGCAAACAAAATAAAATGACATTGCAAAGATAGCACAACTCATGTGAAGAAGCAAAAACTTAGGCTCAACCGATACTAACCGATACTACCGGGGCATCCCCAAGATTAGATGCTTGAGACTTCTTGAAATATTATCTTGGGGTGCCTTGGGCATCCCCAAGCTTGAGCTTTTGTGTCTCCTTAATTCCTCTTATATCATGGTTTCTCTTTTTCTCAAAAAGCTTCATTCACAACAAACTCAACAAGAACTCGTGAGATAGGTTAGTATAAACCAATGCAAAACCTTATCATTTTCTACTGTAACAAATCACTAAAATTATTATTCAACATTGAATACTAAATGCCTCTGCATATTTAATACTCCTATCCTCAAATAGAATCATTAAACAAGCAAACATATGCAAAAAATGCAAATATAATAGCAATCTGCCAAAACAGTATAGTCTGTAAAGAATGCAAGAGTATCCATACTTCCCTAACTCCAAAAATTATGAGAGATGAAGATGGTCTCTCTCAAGCAACCGTGCAACCAAATAACAAAGAGTCTCTTGTGTCCCCAACACACCCAATACAATGGTAGATTGTATAGGTGCAGTAGTTCGGCAAAGAGATGGTGATACAAGTAGAATATGGATGGTAGATAAAGGTTTTTGTAATCTGAAATTATAAAAACAGCAAGGTAGCGAACGATAAAAGTGAGCGTAAACGGTATTGCAATGATAGGAAACAAGGCCTAAGGTTCATACTTTCACTAGTGCAAGTTCTCTCAACAATAATAACATAAATAGATCATATAACAATCCCTCAACATGCAACAAAGAGTCACTCCAAAGCCACTAATAGCGGAGAACAAACGAAGAGATTATGGTAGGGTACGAAACCACCTCAAAGTTATCCTTTCTGTTCTATCTATTCAAGAGTTCATAGTAAAATAACATAGAGCTATTCTTTTCGCTCGATCTATCATAGAGTTCATACTAGAATAACACCTTAAGACACAAATCAACCAAAACCCTAATGTCACCTAGATACTCCATTGTCACCTCAAGTATCCATGGGCATGATTATACAATATGCATCGCACAATCTCAGATCCATCCAACCAACACAAAGTACTTCAAAGAGTGCCCCGAAGTCTCTACCGGAGAGTCAAGAAAACGTGTGCCGACCCCTATGCGTAGGTTCATGGGCGGAACCCGCAAGTTGGTCACCAAAACATACATCAAGCGGCACGTGATATCCCATTGTCACCACAGATAAACACGGCAAGACATACATCAAGTGTTCTCAAATCAAAGACTCAATCTGATAAGATAACTTCAAGAGGGAAACTCAATTCATCACAAGAGAGTAGAGGGGGAGAAACATCATAAGATCCAACTATAATAGCAAAGCTCGGGATACATCAAGATCATGTCATAGAGGGAACACGAGGGAGAACACGAAAGAGAGAAATCAAGCACATAGCTACTGGTACATATCCTCAGCCTCGAGGGTGAACTACTCCTTCCTCGTCATGGATAGCGCCGGGATGATGAAGATGGCCACCAGTGATGCGATCCCCCTCCGGAAGGGTGCCGGAATGGGCTCCTGAGAGGTTTTTGGTGGCTATAGAGGCTTGCGGCGGTAGAACTCCCGATCTATCTTGATATTCAATGGTTTTAGGGTACGTAGGCTTATATAGGCTAAAGAAGTCGGTTGGGAGGTGCTCGAGGGGCCCACGAGACAGGGGCACGCCCAGTAGGGGGGGGGCTCCTATCTCGTGGCCTCCTCGAGGCTCTTCTGACGTGAACTCCAAGTCTCCTAGGTGATATTCTTCCCAAAAATAACGCTGCCGAAGGTTTCATTCCGTTTGGACTCCGTTTGATATTCCTTTTCTTCGAAATACTGAAACGGGCAATAAAACAGCAATATGGGCTGGGCTTCCGGCTAGTAGGTTAGTCCCAAAAATGATATAAGTGTGTAAAGTAAAGCCCATAAACATCCAAAACGGGTAATATAATAGCATGAATGCTTCATAAGTTATAGATACGTTGGAGACTTATCAATACGATAGGACAACACAGTAAAAAAACACGGAAAGTCCACTACAGAACCAAAGTATTCAAACCCACTGATATGAGATAGTACACTCATGCAGCTCAGGATGCAAAACTACCAGGCAGTTTACCTTACAAAAATCAACATTGTGGCCTTTAATCATACATTTTGCTACAACTAAATTTAGATCAGATAAAGGTTGGATTCACGCCGATTAACAAAATACATGCTGATGTAAAAATAGTGATAAACAACAGGTACTTCTAAAATAGAGAGTTCCTGCAAGAGAGTTCCTGCAAGAATCTTTCCTCATAAACGATACCATTGCAGAAATTCTTCTATCTGTTAAGATTATTTTCTAAAATAGAGATGGGTTAGAAACATGTAGAAAATATGATCAGCATGCTATAAAATTTCATGATGCAAGGATACGCACACGCTTCTTAGAATGGAGTTGACATATTTTTGCTGGACTGGAGCAGACTAGTTCTTTGGCCACTGGAATCTGCTTATTATCAGTAGGAGTTGGGTTTCTCTGTGCTAGAGCAGTATCTATAAAAACTGGAGTTGGTTTATTATCTCCTGGTGTTTGGATCTTTTGCAAAGGCCTTGTTTGTAACCCTTCAGATTCTAACATAGTCGTCTTCCCCTTGCATGCCTTGTATATAAGAATGGTGCTTTAATTATAAAACATGCTACAACAAAGAGATGGAATAGGTACTGAAGAATAGAAAGGCATGACATATTGACATGTATTCCCTCCATCCAAAAAAATGGATGGGTCTAAGCGTATTTCAGTTCTAGATACATCCTTTTTTATCCATTTCGGCAACATGTATCCGGACGGAGGGAGTATGGTGTAAGAGCTAGGGATACGACAGGACAACACAGCAAAAAAACACTAGTTGAATGTAAAACTGTATGCTAGCAGAATACGTACAGAAATAACTAAGGCAACATACACGTGTATGATTGGGAAACTAAGATGGCATTGCAACAGAGCACTAGAACAACACTTCAATGTAAAAAACATGGTATGGTAGACAGATGAAGTACATACTGATGAATAACAATGCATAAGATATTCAAAAGCATGATGTCCAAATTAAGCAGATGGCATTGCAATAGAGTAGAATGACAGTACTTGAATTTGAAAACATGTTATCATGAATGGAATAGGTACTGAAAAACAGGAAGCATGACATATTTACATGCATGATCAGCATGCTAAGCACATGGCATTGCAACAGAGTAGATACACTCTAGGACATTATATGCATGTTGTACCCATATCGCAGGCCAAGTTAGAGTAAGGACCTTGTGGGGTGAAGAGGATTCCTCATCTTTCTGCAAGTGTTCTGAAGAACTGCCTTTACATGTTCCATCATATTGGGTATCATTGACATCAAGTTTATTGGCCTTTACATTGCTCCGTGAGGTTCTTGTGGATATATCAGTGTGTGCAATTATATCTGACATGCATGGAAGACAACTAGTAGTTAGATTTATGTAATGAGTGCTTGTAGGAGACGACATAAATAGTAGGACTGGGGTTAACTAGCAGCAACAGGTCTCATAAACTAAAGGGAGAACACAGATGAAAACTACAGAATATGTATCATTTGTACTCGAGATTATCTAGATGGCGCACAAAAGTATTAAAGGACAACATAGGTAATACTAGAAGTGGTATAATACTATAATCACCAGCCTGTGGGATAGCATTGGCTGATGGATGATAACTATGGAATAACGTTACCTAAAGAACAAGTATCTTAGCTGAACTATGGAACATCGTTAACTCCTGAACAAGACCCGTAAGAGATCAACATGAATATACAGTGAAATATGATAATCTATTTTCCATTCTTAGATGAATAACAAAGCCATAAATGTTGCACACAAGTAAGATGAGGGTACAACCTATCTGGCTGCCATCCACAGGAGTGAGCATCATGTGCTGACTTGTCGATGGCCCTGTAGTTTTTGTGGCTGTCCATGTCGGGCATGTGCATTCGATGCAGGGAACTATTGAGTGGGGACTATAGCTCCCTTCTGGTGTATGCTTCCCTTGTTGGAGCAGTTGTGGTGAGTCGGAAGACGGTATGTCTGAAGATGCAGATAACGCATAATGTTAAGAACGATATATCTCTTTGATCTGAAGAAATACACTAAGAGATCAACAGCAAGGTACGAGAGTGGTCACATGTCTGTTGACTGAAGACTAAATTGGGGTCACACGATTTTATTTTATTTTGGTACTGTCCGATCTACGCCGGATGGCTTGATGGCCGTCTTGTGCCTCCCGGCTGATACTGTTCAAAATCTTCCCCGAAGAGCCAGCGACCAACGACAGAGCAGCCTGCCTCCGCAGTTCGTGGCCCCGGCCAAAACCCCGCTCCCCTCCCCACCGCACTGCCATGGTTGCGCCTCCCCCGGGCCAATCCACAAAGACTACCCGTCATCCAGATCCGGCGGCGACAGTACCTTCAACCCACGCAACTCTAAAAGATAGCCATCTAAGCGCTGCTTCCACGACAAACTTGCGGCCCCGCACCCTTACGTTAGACACAAGCCAACCGGCAGCCTAGGAGCTCCGCCGCCTCGAGGGGTGCTGCTTCCCATTGGGAATCGATTGGCCCAGAATAAAAATTCAGACAGCTGACGCCTAAATAAAGTGATTTGAGATGAGGGTGCGACCTATCTGGCGGCATGGTGAAGTAGGCAGGTCCAGCTGCCGAGTCGGTGAGGCCGGCGCGGCTGCGATGGCGACTGGTGGCAAGGAAATAGCGATGCCGTGACGGTCGACGGCTACGGGGAAGCAGCGCCGGGACTCTGGACGGATCCGAAGTTGGAGCCGCTCCGGCGTCGTGAACAATGGCGGGGGTGAATCAGCTTCGGTACGGTTCATGCGTGTAACACCCACGATGCGGCTATATCTCCCACGTGTCGAAGCATGACTTAGAGGCATAACCGCATTGTGGTTTTGTCGCAAGAAGGGTCATCTTCACAGAATCCCATGTAATGAACAAGAATGGGATAAAGAGTTGGCTTACAATCGCCACTTCACACAAGTACTTAAATAAATCATACATCATTCAGGGTACACACATAGTCCGACAACGGACGAAGCCAAAAGAAAAGAAGATAACACAAATGCTAGATCCCCGATCGTCCCAACTGGGCTCCACTACTGATCAACATGAAACGAAACATAGCAATGACCAATATCTTCGTTGAGATCCCATCTGAGCTTGGTTGTATCACCTGCACTGGTATCATCGGCACCTGCAACTGTTGTGATAGTATCTGGTGAGTCACGAGGACTCAACAATCTCAAAACCCGTGAGATCAAGACTATTTAAGCTTATGGGTAGGAAGTGGTAATGAGGTGGATTTGCAGCAAGCACTAAGCAAATATGGTGGCTAACATACGCAAATAAGAGCGAGAAGAGAAGCAACGGAACGGTCGAGAAGCTAGAAGTGATCAAGAAGTCATCCTGAAACTACTTACGTTAAACATAACCCAGAACCGTGTTCACTTCCCGGACTCCGCTGAAAAGAGACCATCATGGCTACACACACAGTTGATGCATTTTAAATCGGATCTGGTGTCAAGTTATCTACAACCGGACGTTAACAAATTCCCATCTGCCACATAACCGCGGGCACGGCTTTCGAAAGATAATACCCTGCAGGGGTGTCCCAACTTAGCCCATCACAAGCTCTCACGGTCAACGAAGGATGTTCCTTCTCCCAGGAAGACCCGATCAAACTTGGAATCCCGGTTTACAAGACATTTCGACAATGGTAAAACAAGTCCAGCAAGACCACCCGCTGTGCCGACAAATCCCGATAGGAGCTGCACATATCTCGTTCTTAGGGCACACCGGATAAGCGAAGCGTACAGGTACCGACGTAATCCAAGTTGCCAAGTAATGGTCCCGCACAGTGCTCTAGTTTGGACCAACACTCGGAGGAGCACTGGCCCGGGGGTTAAATAAAGATTACCCTTGAGTCTGCAGAACCCAAGGGAAAAAGGCTTAGGTGGCAAATGTTAAAACCAAGGTTGGGCCTTGCTTGAGGAGTTTTATTCAAAGCGAACTGTTAAGGGGGTCCCATAAATCACCCAACCGCGTAAGGAACACAAAATCAAGGAACATAACACCGGTATGACGGAAACTAGGGCGGCAAGAGTGGACCAAAACACCAGGCATAAGGCCGAGCCTTCCACCCTTTACCAAGTATATAGATGCATTAATTACATAAGAGATATTGTGATATCCCAACATAATCCTGTCCACTATGGAGCAATTTTCAACTTCACCTGCAACTAACAACGCTATAAGAGGGGCTGAGGAAAGCGGTAACATAGCCAAGCAACGGTTTGCTAGGAAGGGCGAAAAAGGTTAGAGGCTGGCATGGCAATTTGGGTGGCTTGACAGACAAGTGATAGGTAGCGCAACATAGTGATAGAATGAAGCAGCTAGCAAGCAAAGATATAAGTGATATCGAGGGTAATGGCCATCTTGCCTGAGATCCCGCAAGGAAGAAGAACGAGTCCATGAAGAAGACAAACGCACGTAGTCGAACGAATCCTCACAACTCCGGAACGAAACCGAAGCTAACAAGAGAAGCAAACCAGAAAGAACTAAACAACATGGTAAACACACAATCATAAACATGTCATGATGCACAATCAAGTATGATGGATGTCCGGTTTAATGAGGCATGGCATGGCAATATGCACAAACAACACTACAAGTTAAGTGGAGCTCAATATGCAACGAGTTGCATATTGACGAAACAACACATCAATTATTTAGTTCTCTCTCGTTTAGGCACACAACAATATTAAATGTTATTAAACATGTCAAGAGGTGAAGCATGAGCAAACCACCTATTTAGGCAAGTTTAAATGAGGCCGGAAACAACAAACAACAATTCCTGAAAATCCCCATATGTCATTTAGTAATTTAATGCAAACACAATTTTAACCATTTAAACGTTGGTAACATGATGTGGATGACATATGCAAGTTTTATGCAATTTTTATGAAAATGTTGACATGAGCATGTTATGAAGCATTTGTCACCATGGCGGAACGAAAATGGTGCCACGGCGACGAAACAAAAATGGTGCCACGGCAACATTCACGTCCCGGTAACTCGATTGAGATACCGATGCAAAATAGAAGTGTGCGGATGAGTGTGACATGCAAAAGGTGGTGGGGTGATCCCGGTTACCGGGTTCCCACATGTCGGTGCAAAGACAACTCGGACACGGTTCGAACATGAGCATCTCATACAACATGCATTCGTTCACGGGCGTCGTCTCGGTGTTATACCTTCGAAGCATGCATTTCGGAGCGGGTCGAGTTCAACGAAGGAAGTAGTGGTACACGGGCCGTAGTGGAAGTAGTCGTTCTCGCGATGGTAGTGGAAGTAGTGGTTCACGGATGTAGACGTTCGGGTAGAGATACTTGGCGCATCGTCGGGGTACTTGGAAAAATCTTGGAGAAGATGCTTGACGGTCCAGATCGAGGCTGCATCTTGGCGGTTAAATGAGGGTCGAGTAGGAGCAGGGCAGAGCTCGTGATGGACGGGGAGCGCAGCCTGGAGCCAGCAGCAGCAGTTGGTAGCGTGTGCGGGCGGCGTGTGGAGGCGGAGCAGGGAACTTGGCGCGGCCGTGGCTTCACCTTGCAGAGGAGGTCGAGGCAGTCGGCCACCAGGGAGACGAAGGCGAGCTTGATGAAGAGGCAGCCATGGTCGCTGGCGCATGAGGAAGAGAAGAAGGAGGCGAGGGAGAGGTGGCTGTCGGAGGAAGCTTGCGAGGGGCCATGGCGAGGAGGCAGAGGCACTACGAACTGCAGCGGCGGGCATGATCTGGGAGCACCCCAGTCGAAGGACGAGGCAGGGGCATACCCAGGCGGCGGGGATGGAAAGCGTCGGTGGAGATGCAGGGCAACACGCTAGAGGCGGGGCTTGACGGGTCTAGGCGAGGTCCAGCGACCGGGCGACGGGGCGTGCTGGCGATGATCGGGATCAGGCGCGGGGCTCCTGCGTGCGGGATTGAGCGAGAGGCTCTCACTCCTCTTTGGTGGTGCAAGCAGGGGAAGGAGATGGGGATCGAGGAGAGAAGGGGGTCGGACCATGGTTAGGGTTAAGGGCGCTGGAGCTGGGCCTTAGGCCAACTGGTCCGGATGGATACAAGTGGCGGCTGGGCTTCTCTCTCTCACCCACTCTAAAGAAAATAAAAACAAAACAGAGATAAGAAAGAAAAGAAAGAGAGGTTAGGGGAAGTTGGACACGCGGATAATTTTCCCGCACTCACAAGAATGTGCTTATTCCGAGAAAATAGAAAAGGCCATGATTGGAAGATTTAAATTCAAACTCATTTGATTTAAATTCAAATGATTTGAATAGGAAGTGAGGGTTGGGAAGGTCCAAAAATGTTCGGATTTTTGGTGGAGCTCCGGAATATGATGAAAGAATATATGGCAAGGTTGGATACCAAGAATTAAGATAACAAAGGCATTGGGATATTTTGCAAGTGTGTTATGGTGAATTCCAAATTAATGAAATATTTAAAATAGCTCCATAAATTTTAGGAGGATATGTTATAAAGAGAAATCACCATGTGAATTCCCTCAATTTAAATAGATCAAAAGATCTATGCAATTTATTTAGTTGAGGTTTTAAAATATAATGATATGATGGCATGATGACATGATGCAATGCAAGAGATCGCATGATGAATGCACAAACAAAACAAATCACACGGCAAAACTCGGAATAGCTGGAAGTCTTCTGGAGCGTCGGTCTCGGGGCGTTACAACACTCCACCACTACAAGTGGATCTCGTCCCGAGATCTAGGATGGCACCAGAGAGAAATGGAAGAGGAAGAGAAGAGGTAAAACTAAGTTGCTTCTTTGACAAAAAGTGAAACCAAAGAACTTGAGAGGTTGAAAAGTTGAAAGAAAGAACACAACGGAGTTGAACACAATTGAGAGCACTGCGGTAGAGAATAGAAAGAAGGAACACCATGTGAACCTTGGAGGTTGCAAAGCTATGAATGACGAGTACAATGGACAAGAAGGAATTGGAACCACTCTGGTTGAAACGAGATAAACAAGGAACAAGGAAGATAAAATTTGGACAACACTCCGGTTGAAAAGAGATGCAAGGCTTGATAAGATGAAAAGAACTTGAATGAGAACACAACACTCCGGTTAAATGGATAAGCAAGAAAATAACATGATCTTGACAAAACGAGATGATGGTTGAAGAGCACAACATCACAATGCCTCCGGAAGAAATGAAAAAAATGGAATGGAATGAACGGAGGAAAACTTGATCTTGAAAGAGCACGCTTATAGGAAATGCTAGAATGGAGTTGTTGGATTATCAACAACGAAACGAATAAGCTTGTAGTGGGCTTATGGAAAACTAATTGAGGCGAAATTCTGCCACTACGGAAACAAATAATATAATTGATAACACCGACAAGATGAAAAATTTCTTCCACCAAGATGATGGAGAGATAACTTGGGTCATTGATAAACACCACAATAGCAACATTCCTTAGGGAAGGCTTTAGGTGAAGTATAACCCAAGATAACTGCAACAAAGAGATTGATTGGTTGAAAAGATGACTTGAGCGAAGAGAAAATGATGGATTTAAATATGTCACTCTTGAAAACTTGTGAAACATGAAACACGAAGGGAAATTATCAAGAATGACATAATACCGCCTCAAAAGATAAGGTAGGAAGAAATGCACTTCGGAAATGCAAGATGAAGAATGCTTAACCTCCTCAAAACAAAACATGTGTTGAACACCATGTTTATTTTTGAGTATAGCTTGGCGGATCTTAACTCCGAGAGAAATCTTGAAGAACAATTGAAGAATGAAAAGGGTCCTTCATAAACCACCATGTAGAGCCTCCATGAAGAACTCCGGTAGTAAAAGGCTGATAAAAAGAAAGAGAAGTTGAAAACACAAGGTGAAGCCTTGCGATGATTTAGATAAGATAATTCGGAAAACTCGGAACTCTGAAAAAGAAAAGATGAAGCATCTCAAACCGAGAAAAATGACATGATGAACAACTCTAGAAAGAAGAAACTAGATTACTTGGATGAAACAATAATAAGAATTACGTTATGCGTATCCTTCACCAATTTAAGTTGATGACACGCAACGGATTTGGCATACCACTTATTCTCGTAGAAAGGATTAAGAGAGGTATAGCGTACACTTGAGAAGGTCTTCAGCGAACCTCCGGTAGGATTGGAAAGAACGAATGAATTGATATGATAACCACGGAAGAGAACTCTTGAACGAACCACCGAACGAATTGAAAATGAAAGTAGCAAAAGCACAATTCACCGGGAAGAATTGGAAAATGAATGAAGATACTTGAGGGGATTTAGATACATGAGAATGAAGAGATCATTAACTGGTTAGAGGGTATTTGAATGATGCACCGGTAAGATTTGGAGAACGATAGCTACACGCAGAGAATGAAGAATTATGACATGATGGCCTTTGGAGGAAAGAAATAGAAACAACTCATGAAATGCTCCGGATGGGTGAAAAGAATTCTCACAATCGAAAACAATTATAAGAGGATGGCATAACACTAGAACCATGAATCTTCGAGAGAAGGGACAAGATTTAGAGGAAATACTTCTTCGGTCTTCACATGCTGAGAATGATGACGAGAACCACCAAAATTGTTGAGGCAATTTGGAACAAGGAAGCATAGTAATGATGAACCAAGGATGAAAATATTTGAAAGCAATCTTGGGGAAGGAATATGACTGATGAAAATTCATTCTTACGACAAACTTCGAAAGGAATTTGGGAATAGCTCCGAGAAAATTAAAAGAGTCAGGTAAGATTCTGGGAAAAGACCCGTGGGTTAGGGCCCACTCAAAAGAAAACACCGTTGAACAATTAATTGAAAGGGGGGATTGCACCGGTTGAATTAAATATCTTGAATGAGAGAGAAACCTTGAAATAACTCAAACGGATTAAGAATGGAAACATGAATCTTCCGTGATATCTTCAACACTCCGGATATGAACTAGGAGAAGTGAATAAATAAGAGAGCCTTGGATAAGAAATTCACATGGAAAGATATGTGAAATAAAAGGAAGAGATATGATCAACACCGAAGCTTGAAATTAATCCATCGGAGAAGAAAAAAGAACGAAGAAAGATGAACTTGAAGCTCCGTTAGTATTTTCCTGAGAATCACCGGATAAGAACATTGACGGAAAAGAATGGAGAGACTTCCCATCAATAAAATGGATACCCGATTAAGAAATCTGAGTCCTTGAAGAAAAGGGTGGGAGGGCGGGAAAACAAAGACAACTTGGGACGGATGAAACAAACGCCGTTGAGCAAACTTAGAATTGATCTTGCGAATGTTGAAATGATCGGATCCACTTGAAAAGAAGCACACCGGTTGGAAAAGAATTAACATGACGACCTCGATGATCAAGAAGGATTAGTATTCACATAGCAATATGAGAACACCGTTTAGGAAAGGTATGGATTCAACACTTGACAATGAAGCAACTCGAATACCACATATAACACAAAACAAAGGATTTGGCTTGCAGAATAAGCCGGAACAAACATATGATAGAGATTTCTCCGAAGTTTTCGAGGTGGGGCCCACACGGGATCGATCGTACAACACCATCATGTACAAGCGTCCCCGAATCGGCATAGCCAAGGATTCTTTAAGACACAACGAGACCACTGTAAAAACGACCGTGGATAGGTGGACCGCTAGACGTCGAACCCCAATCTCATATCATGCATCTGTCGGAAAGATATTCTAGGTGCTACTTGAATTCCCACCTATATAACTCCCGAAACTTTCTGGTTATGCAATCTGGTGTTGGGGATACAGGGGAAGCAATATATATCTCACCCAAACTAACAATACCTACATCCAAGTTGTATCTATCCGTCAACACATAACCAAGAAATCTTTGGAAATCGTGTACCTCAACCTTCGAAAAGCATCCGTTATACAAGCTATGGCAATACTCCCGAACTCCACAGTACTGGGTGGCGTCGAGGTTATCTCACCAACAACTGCATAAAAGAGATTTTCGATGTCGGCAAAACTCAGGTATTCCAGAACTGCAACGATAAAATTATGACGATAACACCTCGGAGCTCAACTCCCCGGGACACTGCGACAACCCCTAAATGTCAGGAGGCACCAAGAACAATGTTCTCGTCATAAGAATATCGGAACGATCCCAAGATACCCGCGTGATCCTAAATTTTTTTTAGTGAAATTTGAGGAAAGGAAAGACAAAACGTCTACGTCAGGAGGCCTCACCAGAGCGACGAAGGGACTGAGGAGTAAAATGAATCCTACTCTCCGATATATATAATCCTAACACTCAAAAGATTTTGTTCTAGACTCAACAACGTCAGCGATTCGACCAAGAAAGGGGCTCCTAGGTCGGGGATGGCTCTGATTACCAACTTGTAACACCCACGATGCGGCTATATCTCCCACGTGTCGAAGCACAACTTAGAGGCATAACCACATTGTGGTTTTGTCGCAAGAAGGGTCATCCTCACACAATCCCATGTAATGAACAAGAATGGGATAAAGAGTTGGCTTACAATCACCACTTCACACAAGTACTTAAATAAATCATACATCATTCAGGGTACACGCATAGTCCGACAACGGACGAAGCCAAAAGAAAGAAGATAACCCAACTGCTAGATCGCCGATCATCCCAACTGGGCTCCACTACTGATCAACATGAAACAAAACATAGCAACGACCAATATCTTCGTTGAGCTCCCATCTGAGCTCGGTTGTATCACCTGCACTGGTATCATCGGCACCTGCAACTATTGTGATAGTATCTGGTGAGTCACGAGGACTCAGCAATCTCAAAACCCGCGAGATCAAGACTATTTAAGCTTATGGGTAGGAAGTGGTAATGAGGTGGAGTTGTAGCAAGCACTAAGCAAATATGGTGGCTAACATACGCAAATAAGAGCGAGAAGAGAAGCAACAGAACGGTCGAGAAGCTAGAAGTGATCCTGAAACTACTTACGTCAAACATAACCCAGAACCGTGTTCACTTCCCGGACTCCGCCGAAAAGAGACCATCACAGCTACACACACAGTTGATGCGTTTTAAATCGGATCTGGTGTCAAGTTATCTACAACCGGACGTTAACAAATTCCCGTCCGCCACATAACTGCGGGCACGTCTTTCGAAAGATAATACCCTGCAGGGGTGTCCCAACTTAGCCCATCACAAGCTCTCACGGTCAACGAAGGATGTTCCTTCTCCCAGGAAGACCCGATCAAATTCGGAATCCCGGTTTACAAGACATTTCGACAATGGTAAAATAAGACCAGCAAGACCACCCGCTGTGCCGACAAATCCTGATAGGAGCTGCACATATCTCATTCTCAGGGCACACCGGATAAGCGAAGCGTACAGGTACCGACGTAATCGAAGTTGCCAAGGAATGGTCCCGCATGGTGCTCTAGTTTGGACCAACACTCGGAGGAGCACTGGCCCGGG